>NW_010973420.1:2025389-2084927 GCF_000737465.1 Haliaeetus leucocephalus
CGGCGGGGCCGTTCCTCCTCCTGCGCCGTCCCACGGAGGAGCGGGCGGCAGCCGGTGCTTCAGCGGGTGCCGGCGCGGGTGGGGAGGCGGCGCGTCCCCCTTCCCTTCCCTGGCCGGCAGCGGAGCGCTGGGCCGAGCCGCGGCCTCGCACCTGCCGCCCGTTGCCGGCGGTAGCGCATCATGGCGTCGCTTGGGTGGGAGAAGACCCTTGGATCACCGAGTCCAACCGTGAACCTCACGCTGCCGCGTCCACCGCTAACCCGTGTCCCTAAGCGCCGCATCTGCGCGTCTGTTCAATACCTCCAGGGACGGTGACGCCACCGCTTCCCCTGGGCAGCCTGTTCCAGCGCTTTGACCACCCTTCGGTGAAGAAATTTTTCCTAATACCCAATGTAAACTTCCCCTGGTGCAACCTGAGGCCGTTTCCTCTTGTCCTATCGCTTGTTACCTGACAGAAGAGGCCAGCACCCACCTCACTACAACCTCCTCCCAGGTAGTTGTAGAGAGCGATCAGGTCTCCCCTCAGCCTCCTTTTCTCCAGACTAAACAGCCCCAGCTCCCTCAGCCGCTCCTCGTAAGACTTGTGCTCCAGGCCCCTCACCAGCTTGGTTGCCATTCTCTGGACACGCTCCAGCACCTCAGTGTCTTTCCTGTAGTGAGGGGCCCAAAACTGAACACAGTATTTGAGGGGCAGCCTCACCAGTGCCCGATCGCTTCCCTGCTCCTGCTGGCCAGACTATCTCCGATACAAGCCAGGATGCCGTTGGCCACCTGGGCACACTGCCGGCTCGTATGCAGCCAGCTGTTGGCCAACACCCC
The DNA here is from genome assembly GCF_000737465.1 of Haliaeetus leucocephalus. Classification (NCBI taxonomy): domain Eukaryota; kingdom Metazoa; phylum Chordata; class Aves; order Accipitriformes; family Accipitridae; genus Haliaeetus; species Haliaeetus leucocephalus. The sequence continues at coordinate 2,026,209 of NW_010973420.1, forward strand.
CAGGTCCTTTTCTGCCGGGCAGCTTTCCAGCCACTCTTCCCCAAGCCTGTAGCATTGTGTGGGGTTGTGACCCAAGCACAGGACCTGGCACTGAGCCTTGTTGAACCTCATACAGTTGGCCTTGGCCCATCGATCCAGCCTGTCCAAATCCCTCTGTAGAGCCTTCCTGCCCTCAAGCAGAATGGAGAAAATGAGGCATTGCTGTGCAGTCTGCTGAATGCAATTCTAGTAACAGCTGCTGCTCCTTATTGCAGTCCAGGCCTGTTTACTCTCAGGTATTGGTCTCAGTTGGTCTCTCAGCTGAAGCTGAGTTAAATAAATGGACCTGTTTGCACCTGTGCACACAAAATGCATGGTGTAATTTTAAATGCTCATGAACAACCAGCATCTGAAGGGCTACTTTAAACCACAGTCGCCTGTTCTTGCAAGCCTAGCATATTCCCTACAGAAACACAAGTGTCTGTTTACACTGGGCTCTGGGCCTTGGACAACTGCATTCCACAAAACTTATGTCAGTTCATCTGCTGTTTACTTCAAGGAGCAAGGCTTTATGTATACTTTTGCTTGAAGTTTTTTGTAGGAAGGATCAAAGTTCTTGTTGTGTCTTGAGATGCCACCAGACAAAGAAGTTACAAATTTGAGATACAACACTGTATTAAAACAGTACTTGTTAATTAAAGGATTGGAGTATGCATTTATCAGAGATTACAGGGTTAAATAAATTGAAAAAATGAATAACTTAAATCCACTGAAATGAGTTGAACAATAAAGTCTCCCAGAACAGACCTTGTCAAGTAAAGTGTTGTGACAGCTAGCAGTCAGACTCCATCACATTAAACCCCTGTTCATATATGCCTTTTTTTTTCCTCTCAAATTCAATACAACAGTTTTCTAAAAAAACTGTAGCATTTACTAGATCCTGAATTTTTGGAGCTGACATGTTTCTTCACACTGTCATGAGCAGTTTTGTTTTGGCAGAGGTAGGCTGGAGCACCTCTCTTACGAAGACAGGTTGGGAGAGTTGGGGTTGTTCAGCCTGGAGATGAGAAGGCTCCAGGGAGACCTTGTAGCCTATCTAACCTTCCAGTACCTAAAGGGAGCCTACAAGAAAGCCGAGAGGGACTTTTTACAAGGGCATGTAGTGATAGGACAAAGGGTAATGGCTTTGAACTGAAAGAGGGTAGATGTAGATTAGCTGTAAGGAAGAAGTTCTTGACTGTGAGGGTGGTGAGGCACTGGGACAGGTTGCCCAGAGAGGCTGTGGATCCCTGGAAGGGTTCAAGGCCAGGTTGGATGGGGCTTTGAGCAGCCTGGTCCGGTGGAAGGTGTCCCTGCCCAGGGCGGGGGGGCTGGATCTAGATGATCTTTTAAGGCCCCTTCCAACCCAAACCATTCTATGGTTTTATGACCCTATTTAAAAGGGGAAAGATGATAAAAATCAGAAGCATGCTTCTCATGTAGTCTTTCACTTCTTGTGTTAGTTGCTTGGATTTTTTTTTATTTACTCAAGTCTGTCATGTTATACTGCTTCCAGTTTATGACCAAAATACCAGGCTGTTGATAAGGAGCAGTATGAAACTCACTAACCTTTGTACTTGTGACATTAAACAGGTGGAGTGTGCTGTGTGTTGCCAAGGGACAGTGTTTATGGGCTGAGCTTTGGAAACATAACAGTAAATTGATTCTGATACAAATTAAAATTAACTAACTTTTTTTCAATCCCAGAATGGGATTACATTGACAAAATTCATGGTTGATGAAGGGTTTTTTGCATCCTCATAGTTCTTAAATTCTCTTTATTTCTCCCTAATGTTTCTGTTTTTCAGGTAATACCTTCTGATTTGTTTTTGGTATGTGTTAAAGTTGAGTCCTAAGGCTGTTTCTGAACATCTTCCACAATTCTTAATTTTCACAGTTTATTTTAGAGTCTAGTATTTGAAAGGTATATGTCCTTGAATTTTTATTTCAGTTGCATGATTCGTGCTTTTTAATAATAATTAAAAAAAATTGCCTTTTATTTTAGGAAGAAGTTTTCCCTTATCCAGAAATTAGCAATGAAGAACTAGAGGAGATCAACCAGTTTGTAGGACCTGTAGAAAAATTCTTCAATGAAGAAGGTATAGTTACTAGTTTCTTATTCATGCAAGTGATTTAGTGATTACAAAATGATTTAACTATAGCAGTTGAATAAGATTATTATACTTAAAAAATTTAAGTTATTTTTATGCATTTATTGCTAGTCATATAGTGCTGCTGGTTCTACAGGCATGTTCATTTATGGGTTTTTTTTATATGGAGTATTTGTATGCTGATGAGAAGACATAAATCTTCAAAACAGAAAAAAAAAACCAGAAAAAAAACAGGAAGTAAAAGAATCCTGGGATAGAGGTAGGATTTGAAATTTGTTTTAGCTCAGTTGAATAATGCTATTTACCACTTCATATATTGTGAATTTTTCTGAAACTTTTTAACTGTCCTACTGTACTAAAACTGGTTTTAGCAAAATTCAGCAGACATATTCATAAATGATGACTTATTGAGAAGCTGTGAAAAATCAAAAGCATTTATGTTTTTTCAGCATTAGAGTAGTGATTCTATTTGGGAAAAGTTGTATTAGCTATATGCACTCCAGATAGGTTGCACTGTGTTTCATCTGTTACTGGTGCAATAGATAAGCCAATTCTAGAACAATTGTAGAAAATTGTTTTTACAGATAGCAATTTCTGAGACAGTTAAATCACTATCGTCTCAGATTTCCCGCTGACAAAGATACTAGGTCTAGATTGCCGAACACTGCAGGAGTTTGAAGAAGCCCGTGATTGTCACAGATCACAATTTATGAGATCCAGGTAATTTTAACTAGAAAATTGTAATGTTGCTAACTGACAGTAAATTAAGAATTTATGCAGATTACATTTTTTAATTCTTTGTTCTGTTGGGGAACATCATTTATTGAGTAAAAACCTGATATTTAAGGGAGGAATAAAACTGTCAAATTATAGAGTCTTAACTGAAGGTGGAAATTGCTTGTCTATCTTTGAATTCACAACTATTTCTGTTTAGTTATTCAGAGTAACTCACGGATGTGGTAAAAATAGGTTAGGAGAGCAGCCTTAAACAGTTAGGAACTTGATATGATTGCACTGGGTAAGGAAATTCATCTCGGCAGAGTCGTTGTGAAGCTTCACAATGTCCAGACACCATGGGTACGTCTGTGTGGCCATAGTGGAGGAAGAGGTAAAAAACCACCTTTCTCTCCCTGGAACAGCTGATGGCATATCACAGATATGTATCTGATACTATGTAGCTAAGTGGGGAACAAAAAGTCTTTTTAAAAAATAAAAAAGTTTTCTTTCTGGATAACTTCTCTTAGCAGAGCATCAGAATGTTTAGCTGCCTCCCCCTATTATATTTTGTACAGAAATTACAGTGTCAGATTTAACTGGGGTGGACGTGGGGTTTCTTTAGGAAAGTTCCATTGCTTTTGCAGAGTTAGTTCTTTTTCTGTACTTTTTGGAAAGATGGTTTGTGTTGGTTTTGCTGCAGCTTACAGCCTTCCTGAGCTGCTTAATGCAATTCTTGTTTATTTTCATTGTCACAGTACAGAACAGCTTTTTTAATCCCCCAAGAATTTGAATAACTCATACGAACAAGATTTTTGTAATTAACTCATTTATATGTACTTTTTTTTTTTTTTTATCATGACCTAGCCATAGTTCAGATAGAAGATCCTGGAAGTACTTTGCTTATTCGAGCCATGGCATCTGCTAACATGCACATGCACAACTGTACGCATGGAAATGTTTGAGAAGATTGAATAAAACCTAGATTTTTCCTACTTCCAAGCCTTTTCCTGTATATGTTGTGACTCTACAGCCATAATCAGTATTCTTGGTGGTTCTGTATTTTGACTTTGATGGTGTAATAAGGTAGGCTAATTAAGTGGAGTGGTGTTCTCCAGAAACAGAACTGGGACTTTCCACTGCAGTGTTTGTGTCCGTGTGATGACTTGTCTGTGTGATTGTCATCAAAAGGCTAAAAATAATTGTTTTTCACTTTGCAGGGAGGAGGATGGGTTGGGGCGGCAGGCTGCAGTGAACAGGCCCCAACCAACCCAAAGTATTATTAGTCTTACAGAAGCCAGTTTAGGGTCTGAGACTTTTCCAACCACAAGGGGAGGAGGGCAAAGAGGGACAGTCAGTGAGATCAGACTGAAGCCAGAAAGAGTAAGTCTTGCGAAGTTAGGGATGAGAAGTACGTCTGTACCTGGTGCAACAAGTACTATGGCCTTTCTCAAGATGCTTCAGAAGAGAGGAAAATTACGGCAGGGAGGGATGTGATGCTCCAGCAGACCCTTTTTCTGTAAGTTATTTCAGTTCTTCAGGTCTGGGATCTCAGACTGATAGTTAGGTTAGAGATCATACTGCTGCTGTCTCATAGCACGCAGTGACCTTGCCTCTGATTTGAGAACACTGTGGTCTCAGAGATTTTTTTCTGCATGAAGAAACACAGTTTTAACTTATAAAACCTTCTGTATTTGAAGTGGACTCTAAGAAGATTGATCAAGATGCAAAAATCCCGCCTGAAACTTTAAAAGGACTGAAGGACTTAGGTCTCTTTGGCATGCAGATTCCAGAGGAATATGGTGAGTAAATGATCACAAAACAATAACCCAGTAGTCTATATTAAGTAATGCATTTTTAGGTCTTGCAAAATGTGTCTGTACTATTCCATGTGTAGTCATTTGACTTTGATGTCTAAATTAGGAGCTGAAGCTTCCTCCCTAGTTAATAGAGAGGTGCAGGCACCAAGAATGTCTCTTGGCTACGTAGGGAGCTATGCGTACTCTTACCTTGGGCGCCTGAGTTAGATAACTAATTTTAGATGGTGTAAATTCCTCTTGGCATAGCATTTTCCTTTTTGTTCTTTTTTTGGATGCAGTAGAGTAGCTTGGCATTCTACGGGACTTGCAGTTCTTGCTGATGGTTCCTGAACTTGTACTGGGTCCGAACTACAGTGTCTCGTGGAACTGATCTATCAAAGCTGTCACCTGTCATTGGCAGATTGGAATGCGTTTGACCGTATAGAAGTGTAGAAGTATAATGTCTATTTATTGAAAGTATAGCTTTTGTATAAAATCTTTCCTATGTAATACTGAATGAAAAGTTTATGTCTTAAAGGACATTATAGTACCAGTGGAGATGAGAGACATTCGTTCTTCAGTGGATTAACCCTTAAACTTGCAAAGGAATTTTCAAGAAAATATTTATCTTATTCTTATGCATAAAATAAAAATTGGGATCAAAACTAATATTTTACATGAAATTTTTAAAGCAATGAGATCATTGCATTGTCGATTTTCTATTACAAAAGAAGGAGACTTTAAAGGCAACAACTCAGAGGAAGGCAAAACTGTGTTTGACCATCTGCAGAAGATAGTTTCACTTGGGAAGATACCTAATTTTTGAAGAGAATGGTGTGAAACAATATTTTTTTTTCAGTGATTACAGTAATACTATATAAAGCTGGAGACATACCTCAGTATTTATTTGGCATTAAAGTAATACCCTATTTTTCATGGCATTTTTTGTTACGCCTTTTTCATTTATTGTATTAGGCAACATAACTAGTGTTGCTGTACTGCACTGATTTCAGTTCATTAAATAAAGCGTTTATATACAAATTCATTGAAGTATATTGGACAGCTTGCATGTGCTGTAACATGATGTGATCTCTGTTGATTCATTAATTGTTAATTCATGCTTTTGAAATGCATTAGAAACGGTATTAAATGTTTTTCATGGGTATTCAGAACTAGGCAGGGTGATGTGAGAGTACGATAGAAAAGAGGTTTGCAAGTTCTTTCAAGTTTTTCTTTTCAGGATAGTGTCTTGGGAGGAGAAAGATCTGGACAGAGCACCTTAACCCAGATGGGGAGAGAGAGGTATTTACGAGTTAAGAAATATATTGGAAGAAAACAGGAGGATGGCGTCCATTGAAAGGAGGTGTTGGAAGCAGAGAACAAAGGACAGAACTCAGACCATTAGGAAGCATCCTGACGTTGGAAGTGTAGCTTACCATTGATTAACTAGAAATAAGTATCCCACTCTGTTAATTTTTTTAAAGAGACTCAAAGGCAATGTATTTGACTTCAAAATCATACTTTAATAAAATGTTATTGTTGTTTTGATCTTGTATTGTTTTGAAGCTTGTGAAATAATATTCTCTCAGCTTCCAGTTTCTAAAAGGTTGCAGTCCATTCAGCATACTTGTAGAAAATCATAGTCCTGTTGTTTTGTAAACATGTACGCTGGATAAAAACTAGAAGACAGAAAGCAATTGCCTTGCTATAAGCAAGCTATTTCTTTCTGCACCATAAATAATATGCTTCTAACGAGGTTATTTCCCATTTTCTGTAATTTAAACCTGCTGTATTTTTGTTGGTAGTGCTTGTCGTATTTTAAAACCCTTCAGTCACACGTATTCAGTGCTTTGTGCATTGCATGGTATTTTTCATAATGGTTTGTAATAGAGGCATATTTGCCAGAAGCATTAAAATGCAGAACATTAATGGGAAAAATGAAGTTCATGTAAATCGTGGAATAATGGCTCTCTTTAACATGGGCATCACTGGAATTACTGTGCACATCATCAGTAGTCTCCAAGTTGAATCCTGAAGCCAGCACTACTTAGAAAGGGGAAAAGAAGTAAGAGTGTACAGATAGGAGAGTGCGAGTTTCAATTCATGTAAGCATGCTCTGAAGGAGAAGGGTGTAAGAGGCAGTGATGTGAATTAATGGTATGGGGGAGACTTGTTCTTGCATTTTTTTGTTATCTATAAAATAGTAGGACTATTGAGATGTCTGCTGAAATAAGGTATTCATCGTCCTGACTTATATCACTGTCCCAAATAGAAAATTATAGCCTGGACAAAAGTTTATCTTGATTAGATAAAGTTGTTTATCCAGCAGTAATATATAAAATACTCTTAAATTACGGGGAGCAGGACTTCTAGTCCTGACGACATAAAATTCTTGAATATTAGACTCATACAGATGCAGCTTTGATTTAGCCTACTTCTTTTCAAGCTCCTTAGAAATAGTCTCTGCATTTGCAGCGACAGATCACAAAATTCCTCCAAAAAAGGATCTGCTGATGTCAAGTTTGTTCCTTGATATATTCACATTTTTTGATTAAAGACATTTTTGAAGTGTTGTATTTTATCCTTCTTTAGTACCAGTTTGGAAGTCTGCTTGGGAACTATTTTCTCTGGGTCATTTTCTGCCCCGCTTGCAGTGAAGCTCAGGACAGCCTGGCTGGCTGCGTATGGGTACCAGCCCAGCCCTGCTCCCTCTGCTGCTTGGTCTGCAGCTGCTGAGCTGTAAAGCTGTAGATGGGTTAATGGTCCAGCTTTGTAACTAGCGAGGAAATGTCACCAAAAAAATTCATTTTATCCTGTAAGCACAGAAGTTGGGACTAGAGCGGTTTTTATACTGAATCTTTTACTATTTTCACATTGGATTCCCATGGATTATGCTGTATTTGCTGTATGTGCTTGAACACGAACACATCTGCTTTTTGAATAGAACTAAATCCAGCACAACTCATGCTTATTACAAAAGTTACTGTTTTCACAGTGCATTCTTCTGGCACAACTGCAGCAATGTGCTACTTGTTTGTGGACATACTATGTCCAGTCTGTACTAAGACACTTTCCAGTTAACTGTTAAATTCTTGATGTTTCTGTATTTGATAGGGATTTTTGCGGGGGAAAGGGCAAGTTAAATTGTAAGGTATCTACTTAGAATAAAACGTAGTATTTGTTCCAGGTGGTCTTGGTCTATCAAATACCATGTATGCACGTTTGGGAGAAATCACTTCTTTAGATGGATCTATCGCAGTTACTCTGGCAGCTCATCAAGCTATTGGGCTTAAGGTAATGCTCTTTTATGTCGAGTAGTTTTACACAACTTGCGTAGAAAAGGTGAGGTGAAGTTTGTTTAAATGTGGAGTGTGGGTGTAACAAATAAGAATTACCAGTGAATCATAAATCGGGTGAAACATTCTGACATCGGGTTGATTGTTAGTGTTCCCAGCACCCTCTGCCAGTGGCTCATGCAGCATGAAGACTGAATATGAAATACACAAGAAAATTATCAGTCCAGGAAACATTGAGATAATAATTCTTAGAAAAATTACCTTAAATGTTCCCAAGTTTTTTAAACTGAGCAAACTTGATAAAAGTAGCTACAGTAAATACTGAAATAAATACAATATCAGTGGCTAAAATTATGGGGAGGTGGGACAGCCATGCAGAGAATTCAGAAGGGTGGAACTTTTTCTACCTGAATGAGGCTGCATATTGGGGGAGCTTAGAGAAGAAAACTTATCCAAGACCAGTGTGCTATATTGAGCATGTGAATTTTAAACTCGTTTTCTGTATAATACAGCCTTAGGTATCTACCTTTTAGTGGGGGATGGATGCTAGTAGTCTGAAACTTGAAACAGCAGTAAGTTCATTATAACAAGAAAAAATTCTTCATGGAATTGAGCAGCCAGTGCTAATTAAAAATATGTATTTATTCCTCACGTTTCTTAAAATTCGCCATCTGTAGAACAGGGCTAGTGAGCTGAGCTGATTTGTAAAGCAGTCTAACGAGAAGTGTAGTGTAAGACACAAGTACTGTTACTCTCCTGCTGTGGCCAGTTTGGGTCAGTTGGGGTTAATCCTAATTTTATTGAGTAACTCTATCTTAACTATTTAACCACTGATTTTTTAGCTTTATCTCGTATTTTTGTATTTTGTTTGTCCTTCATAAGAAAGCTGCTGTACAAAAAATAAATACAACAGAGAGAATGAAAACAAGTGCACTCTCACAAAAAGCTGTTGAATGCCTATGTAATGAAATAATTTGGAACCTAAGTAAATCGTGTTCTGTTCTCTGATTAGGAGCTTTGAAAATTGCTGCTTTTGAGGTTATAAAATAAAATTATAGTGATAGTAATGAAAGTATAACAACTGATAGAGGAAGGCTATCTCAGTGCCTTTCAGAGCAACGGTTAAGTCTTCACTTACAGTGTAAATACAGTGAAACCTACCCTAGAAGGCAGTCTTAACAGGCTGTTTCCTATGGGCCTTTGAACAACTGTGTGATGATAACTTTGACATATTTTAACATCTGATAAATAATCATGTTAGTTGTTTATTAAACTGTGTCTTGTTATGACATAAAATTTGCAAATTAAGCTTCCTGAACTTGGTAGAGCTTATCAGCTTCACTTCTTTTTACACAGGTTGATGCTGAAAAGTTTTCTATTAATTCTTTGTTTAGGGAATCCTCATTGCTGGCACTGATGAACAGAAAGCAAAGTACCTGCCTAGACTGGCATCTGGGGAGCACATTGCAGCTTTTTGTCTCACTGAGCCTGGAAGGTACTGGTTTTGTAATCATAAAAGCTTCAGAAAACACCAAAATTATTTTTTTATTATTTTTATCTTCATTACAGTGATTGTTTGGTTAATATATTAAATCTTTATTATTTGGTGCCTATGGCTTCAGCATATAGGTCAATTTTTTTTTTTTTTTTAAAAGGTACACTTAAATCATGTAATTCATGTTTCCCCAATGTGCTGCTTATGGCAGTTTGCATGAAATCACTAACTGTTGTTGTTGCCATCCCAGGAATTAATCCACTTAATTTCTGGCATTACTGAACATGATGAATTGAAAGGATACTTTGTGCCATGTTAGAAATAATGTGCTGTGACTGTTCTAGGATACTTTCAGTCCTTTTTCAAAATTTATAAAACCTGTATTGAAGGAGCTATCAAAAATAATAGGAGGAAATTTTGGTCTTTCCTTAGAGTTTAGAAAAGGCATTGTAGCAGCAACTTCATTTCAAAGATAAAAGTTATATTTATTACATTTGTTTGTTGACTATTGCTAATGTTGCAAATTCTGTTAATGCAGAAGAGATACAGTTTTCTTAAAAACATACAGGCAGATGGTTTACTACATGATTGTGAAGGAAAGTGATTGAAGGACTGAGATCAGTTGAATGTTTGAAAGTTGAATCTTGCTTGTCCATACAAAACTATAGTTTGAAACTGTCTTTTCTGAATTCTTGTCTGCTAGAGTGACTTGCAATGAGCATTTGGTTTACTTGCCAATTTTCATGTTGCTGTGCCTCCCAACCATCAGTGATGGTTTCTATTCAAGAGTCCTAAGCTGGGGTTTGACCCTCTAAAAGCTACCCCACTTGCAGGTAAAATTTAAACTAGTGCAGATATTTTAACAAAGTGATCCATGGAAGGGACTTGGAGGTAGCACACAGGAAAAAATACAAGGGCTAACTGTGTTCTGAAATTCTTCTAACACCTTTATTTAGCCCGGTATTGTTTAAAAAGATTGCTAGTCTTAGTAACTTAACTTCAGTCTTCTTAGAGACCTTAGTTCTAGTGCACAGAAGCAATCATTTTTAGAACTGAATTTTAGAAATCTAATCCTATTAAAATACCAGCTGAGATCTGGCTGTTACAAGAATTTAGCTGTCTTCAGCTGAAAGCCCAAAGTGAGCTGTTGTGGCATTTTAATTTGTGGAAAAGGAAACTTCTTTCCAGGGGGAGATTATGTGCTGCTTGTTACATTATGTAATTAGGTGGTGATTCAAGAGAGGGTATGAATTTTTAATCACAGAACCTAAACTTTTGATTGCTTTGTTGTAATTGACCTGCTGATTTTGCTCCTGTAGAAAGTATTTGATGCGTCCCAGTGCTCATTGAAAGAGACTGTCACATGTTTTTCATTTCTGTTGGGCCTTTTTTCACTTAGGATATAAAAGCCGGGTGTGACTTTTTGAGGAACAACTTAGACATTTTAAACTTGATTGTTTGTTTTAGGATGACAGTTTCATTGTATGTTCACATAGCTCAACGTGTAGCTCAAAAAAGTTTCTTGGGCGGCATTCTGAATGTTCTGGTCAGGTCATAAGATTGATAACATACATGGTAATCACCAGAAATGTCCCCTGAGGTAACTTAAGTAGATTTCTCTAGCGCTGTTTAATCTAGTAAGTTTCTGTGTTAGTGAAAAACTAAAATTTATATACTACTATTTAATACAACTGTAAGCATTCCTTTTTAAAGGATGGGAAGAGGGAGAAGATGCATTTAAATTTTGTATTTTTATTTGTATTTTTATTTTATATTTAAATTTATTTTGTATTTAAAGCATGTTTATTTCTTTAAACATTAATAACTTGTCTGGCTTTCAGTGGAAGTGATGCTGCGTCCATACAGACAAGAGCAACCCTCAGTGAAGATGGGAAATACTTCTTATTAAATGGCTCCAAGGTATCCACTCACAGACTGGAAATATGACAGGGTTTTGTTACAAGTTTATAGAAAGCATCTTTGTCTTTTGCAGCATTGCAATCCGTCGGTTTTGCTAAGTAAAAGGTTAGCTTGGCAGCTGCATCACAATTTTGAGGTTTCCAAGCGAGTCATGTCAGAAAGACAACCCATGTTGGTTTAGGGCCAAAGGGAATAGAAAAGCACACTGTTCAGGGAATAACCTTCACTAAAGTCTTGGTAAGAAAGATAGGAAGAGCCACTCTTAGGTTCCGTCTCTGTATCGCCAGCTCGTGGTGTTCAGCTTCAGGGAGGGTTAGTCAGTTAGCCCCCTCTGTGACAGCATAGGCAAAAGGAAACCTCGAACCATGTTTTCCTCTCTCTTCATTCTTCATGCCAGATTTTTGTAGGTATTTCGAGTCAAGAAAACTTGACACTGAATTGGAAACAGGGCTGCTTGGAACATTTCCGCTAAAAGAAACAATGGTAAAATACAATCTTGAAGAACTGTAGAGATGCACTAGATTCAACAGGATTTGGTACATTGCAGACTTGATCTGTAGTTGTTGATGTATTTGTCTGTGATGTGAAGAGAGAGACCCGTCCTGTGGGAGAGGCCTCTGACTGTGGCCTGATTCAGAGAATTTCTCATCAGACTTGAAATTATTTTGGGCAAAGTGGTTCTACAGTCTGTATTACCCCTGTATCCCTCACGTGCCATAAGTAGCAGGATATACAAGCTTTTGTGAAAATGCACCATGGATTTTAATTTAATTCAAATCTATATTACAACCTGTTTTTATAGTTGCTCTAAACTGACTATTCTGTGGTCCACTTTCCTTGGAAATGTGTTCACAAGAGGCAGAACTAGTAGCAGAACACTCATTAGAATTTAAGGGAAACAGCAGCAATCTTTCACCACTCAGTGCTTTGCTAGTCTGTTACGAAACACTTAAGAACAGTGCTCACAAAACCAGGACAAATGTATTTCTTACACATCTTTCCTCTCTCAAAACAGGTTTGGATATCAAACGGTGGCCTTGCTAATATTTTCACAGTATTTGCTAGGACAGAGGTTGTTGATAAAGATGGACAACTAAAAGACAAAATTACTGCTTTCATCGTAGAGCGGGATTTTGGTGGAGTCACACATGGGAAACCTGAGGATAAGTTAGGCATTCGAGGATCCAATAGTAAGAATCACTTAAAATTGTTAACAGAAATTGTTTTAATATTTTAATGTTTTAATTTGTTTAGATCATCTGAATTCAGAGCCAAATCAGTATCTGTTCGATAGAACAGTGTAAGTTTCATTTCTTTACCTAGCTTTTTGTATGAGTCCTTCCTAATGCAGGGTCTGAAATAAGAAATCCATACTGTATAATTCTTTTCTGCACATGTCAAGCTTCCCTAGCTATGCAGTGAAGGAAATTGCTCAGAAGATTCAGTAACCAAGTAGCTTTAATCTCAAAGTTAGTTTTCATAGGCTCTTAAGCTTACTGTTGATTATAGTTTTTCACCACCTATCATTTGGACTTGACTGCTGTATCAGTTCCTTAAAATAGAGACAAAACTATAGTTCTCTGTTTACACAATGTACATTAATTATATTTTGAATATTTTACATCAGTAATTGAGGTCAACTACAGTCTTTTCCCAAATTCTAACTTCTTTTGCAAAGCATATGTAATTTTGTCATAAACAGTGCATTAGGGAAACTTCCTTTCTTGTTACAAAAAAAAGTAACTTATATTCCTGAATGTCTTTTAAATATTTCTACATAATAATTCAACAGCTATTAACTCTGTGTTTCAGCCTGTGAAGTACATTTTGAAAACACAAAAGTGCCTATAGAGAATGTAATTGGAGAAGTAGGAGGGGGATTTAAGGTAAGCAGTGAATAACAACTACTGATGATTTTTTAAAGCCTGAAGGAGGTCTTTTTTGTTTTGGGTATCTGAAGCAGAAAAGTACCCATTGCAGGTCAGCTGCAGAGAAGATTTTTATATTTGGCTGTTGTGTACCCATATTAAACAGTATTCTGTTTTTCTTCTTTATCTGATAAACTTGAGCAGTGCTGTCTTGTTTGAATGTTATTTGTCTGGTTGCAGATAAATATGTTTTTATCTACATTTTACCTTAATGTAATTTGAATAGAGGATTACTTCCAGGTCACTGGATCATCAGTATCTGAAAACTAATTCAAATATTAAATTGGATGTAGTAGGTCACCTTAAAAGCCTAGTTTTGAAACATTATTGCTGGGATGCTGAATGTTGCGCCGACCAATATGAGGGCAGGTGTCACAGGACAGGGAGTGTATTCCAGGGACGAATGAAATCCAGGAAAGCACTAAAACATGAAGCAAAGGAGCAGTAACCGTTGTGGCCTATGGAGAAGTTTGGTGGCAACAACATTGCCTAAAAACTGTTCATTTTCTTCACAGGTTGCCATGAATATCCTAAACAGTGGAAGATTTAGCATGGGCAGTGCATCTGCTGGAATGATTAAAAAATTGATAGGTGGGTGACTTAGGTGTTCTGGATTGCTGGGTGCCATGCAAAAAACTAATCTGCATAAGTTGTATAGTGCAGTTAATTCAGTATAGTAACACCGGTCTTGATCATAACAACATCGCTATATTGTCAGTCACAACATGCTTTGACTTCTTTAAAACACTAAAATATTTCTATTTTAAATTTTTATTAAAAGCCCGTTCACAGTGTTCTAACACTGAAGTTTTTTCAGTTCATATAGTGGAAAGTTATTGCCTGTGTTGCATTTTTCCAAAGTAAAATGTTCTTACTAAGAGAACAGCCTCTATACTATTGCTTTAAAAGGTATGATCTCCTGTAAAACCTCCCACTCGAACAACTGGGTCAAAGCTTATACACAGTAATAAGTAATAAAATTGGTTTCTACCAACAGTTATGCAAAATAGTAACAGAAATCTCACTAAAGTAATCAACTAGCACTAAAACGTGCCTTCTCTAAGAGTACGGGTTCACACCTGAGATTCTTGTTTAAAAGCCTTTGGCACACTGTCCCAGAATTGATCAACACTGTCACTGTGAGGGTGTTTTTCACAAACTACTGCTTGTGAAGCAGCGAGGGGTTTACTGTGCGTAGGTTGAAGTGTCACAATCAGTCAACAGAAGGACACTGCCAGGAGGAATGGTCTGTCACAGTTACAGTTCTGCTGTTTTGAGATGGATTTTTTTTTTTTTTTTTTTTAAAGAAATGACAGCAGAGTATGCTTGTACCAGGAAACAATTCAATAAGAAACTGAGCGAATTTGGATTAATTCAGGTAATAAAAAAAGAAAAACCTAAATCTCTGTACTTTGTATTGGCTGAGTGCAAGGATGTAGATTATGGTGGTGTTCTTTTGGCTGTACTGGTTTAAAGAAATTGCTGGAGGTATTAAATTTGTGTGAACTTAGCACAGACTTTTGTAGACTGATCTTTTAGATGTCTAGAATGATAAATATAATGAAGATCGATTTTTTTATTTTATTTTATTTTTCACTATTGTTTTGCATTAGTACTTTTTATTATTTAGTATTTGAGAATATGTTAAATATATGAAAACTGCAGTAATGCTCTTAAGTTTCAGGCCTGTCTGTGGGGTTTTACATCTGAATTACTGTATGATTCCTCGTATTACTATTTGACAGGAGAAGTTTTGTTTTATGGCTGTGAAAGCATATGTAATGGAGAGTATGGCTTACCTCACTGCAGGAATGATGGACAGGCCAGGGTTTCCCGACTGCTCTGTGGAGGCAGCCATGGTCAAGGTAATAAATTTTATTGAAAGACTTGCCTACAGCTTTAAGCTACTACAGACTAACACCTCTTCTGTTTTTCACTCTGCATTCCAGACTGCCGAGAGGCTCAGGTATTACACTTAGGCATACAATACAAAAAACTCAGCTAGGTGAAGAAAACAGATACTACTGTTTTCTCTATATCCCACGTACTATTGATTACCTCAGATGCAGGCTTTTGTCACTGTACAAAATAAAAACTGCATACAACAGGTTTGGAATATCGTGGTCCTCTCAAACTCTGTTTTTACGTGGCCTCACACGGTAGCAAGCGTAAAAAAATACTCGGCTGTATTTGCAGCTGCAGGCCTGGCTAAGGTGCTTCTGTCCTGGCTTTAACTCACAACTGGTTGCAAAATACACATTAAGAGTCAGGCCCTCTCTACGGGAGTGTCACTGTTGAAGGGGTTCGTGCTGCTGCCTGGCAGGCACCCTTGCAGAGAACGCAGATTTTCAGCCCCTGTTGATGGTTCCTTACGGTGCGGTCAGTTTGAAAGAACTCACGTTCTGGTGAATCAGGACAGACGTGAAGGGCTCCAACCAACCAGCGACAGCTCTTCTTCTGGTTTGTGGCTGTCACTCTCCCAGGAATATTTCCTCATAGAGACATTTTTGTGGACTGCCACGAAACTATGTAAGTTTGACCAAAGTATACACCCTGAGCCATTAAGGATACTATTTCAGGCAAGCTTTTAATGGGACTATTGTAACAGCAGTACGAAATTCTACAGCAATGTCATGCAGATACAATAACAGAGCCGTGTATTCTGTATTTACTGTGTAGCATGGTGATTAAAATACTGTTCAATGGCAGGTGTTCAGTTCTGAAGGTGCATGGGCTTGCGTAAGTGAAGCACTGCAAATTCTTGGAGGCCTTGGCTATATGAAAGATTACCCCTACGAACGCTATCTCAGAGATACCAGGATACTTCTGATTTTTGAGGCAAGTATCAGTATACTGTTTTTACTGTAAACTGAAATTCACACTCTCACGTTCTGTAAACCTGGGCATTCAGTTGAACAGGCCTTCATTCGTTTAGTTGCAAAGTCTGTAATAGTTAGTCTGAAGAACTAAACTTGTTTTCTTTGAGATACGGATAGTACTTTCCTATAATAAAATACAGCTTTTATAGACTAACCACAAAGTGTGAGTTACAGTAGGAACTGGCACCAGCTTTGCCTCTGAAAAGAACAAACTGGATATATAGTGGTATGTATGGTAGTACGTATACATGGTAGTATGGATACAGTTACATATATATACTGGTAGTATACATACAGTTTCTCAAATATTTAGAAACTTTCCGGATGTTTGTAACAAAATATGCAGCTGTTTTAAATACACTGGCATGATTAAAAACAGTCCTGTTCATGGCTTGGGTTGCTTGTTGTTTTGAACAGACTAAAGGATTCTAAATTAGCATTAAAAGCCTAAACTGTTTTAGTTGACAAAAGTAACTCATCAGTTTATGTTCAGTCAATAGTCGTAATTGCATATGCTGACTCCTGATGAGATCGGAGTACAATGTCTGCCTAAGCAAGAGCCTTACAAGAATGACGTTGGCCATCTTGCTTTGTATCAAGCGTATTTTGAAACCTTTTTGCTGCTTTTATTCTCATGTATCTGTGCTAATATAAGTGACAGGATTTGGTAAAAGGTACGGGCAAAAATTTTAATTCTAAAACAGATTTCCCTAATAGGATTTTCTTTTTGTGGCTAAGCTGTTCTGTTGGTCCCTGGACTTGTGTTCACCTTTCCCCTTGTGTGCTTCTCACAAGTGAAGTAGGGAAACTCACAAAATAAGTTTAATTAACTTACTGGTGTGTACTTATTTTTAAAAAAATTTGGCTGTGAAATTTATTCTGTTTCCAAGCTGGATTATCAGTGACCATTCATCTGTACATCTGAGTCAGACTTCCAGACTTGATTTTTCTTGATGGGGCATTTAGAAATGATCATTTACCTCCTGGTGTCAGGACAGCAAAGATCTCAACTGCAAAATTAATGCAAGCAAGAATTTTCCAACTGCAGCTCAGTCCATAGCAGTCACCCAGCTGCTCTTGCAAACACACTTATCTCGTGTTCTTATCTCGTGGAAGTAGGAAGAGTCAATTCCAATACTGATTAAAGAGCAAAACCAGCCAACCTATAAGGTCGTCCTCCTACGTCCTGGGGGGGTTGATGTTTATGAATCTGACAGACAGACTGAACAGTAAAATCAAAACCAGACGAAGGGAGTCCTTTCTGGACTGGTCGAAGCAGAGAACCCCTCTCGCATTGGGCAGGAAGTCTTGTTTAAAAAACTGAAACACCACAGCATTGGAATTCCTGTAATTCAGCTAATTTTTCTCCCTGATCCCAACAGTTACATAAAGTTACTCTTCTGCTAAAACAAGAAGGTTTTGCTTACCTTGTTGTTTATCTTTGCCTGTTGATGAGGGACGTGCCAGCAGATCAGATAAATGCACTTTGCTGCAGCCAAGGACAGAACACTTGTCCAGGATCTGTTTCTGTTGGCCAACAACAACAGGAGGTAGCCTGTGCTGTGTACGTGCCCCCCTAAACTTCTGCTTAGTCTTAATAACAGACGAATACTTCTTCTTTGAGCTGCAGCCTCTTGTCACTTGGCCTGTCACTGGGTCATTACAGTTTTGACACTGATCTAATACTCAGGGTGCTTTTCATCTGTGACCAGCCTTCTGTGTTTTGATCTTTATCCTTCAGCCATCTATATTAAAACAACCAATCATATAATGGATTCCCAAACATCAAATTGTACAGTATCATCTTAGTTTCTTCGTCTGCATTTGCTTTCCAAACGGGCATATTGAGCGGTTTTACAACTATTTAAATGTTCCTTTACTGGAACAACGCAGAACTTAATTTTTTCTCAAAATGCATTCAGTCTGGTTTCTTTCTCGTTGTGATATATATGTATGTTTAATAATGAGAGGCTCAACTGCTTCACAGCTAAGTGAAATCAGAATGTATAATTGAGATAAAGCAAAAGATAGCAAACATTTATGGATGGATGAAGAGTAATCTTTTAATACTAGAACAATAGAAGGTGAAGACTGGCAAAACAGACCTGCGTGGAAAACATTCATTAATATTGTAAACTTTATAGTTAACTAAAGAACCTGTCTTCAAAATTATACTTTAAAAAAAGTTAATTAATAGACTGTTTAGTCTTTGGTGCTTGCTTCCAGTATCCCTGACCCCCTGCAGCCATATGTCCTCTACCTCCCCAGCTTTTGTTACCGCTTCAGGCAGACTCACCTGGGGGTGCAGTTTCTGGCATAAGTGTGTCTGTCTTACAAGTGATGATCATCTTTTGTCTTACATAGAGCTCTCAAAAGAATTTTATCTATCTTACGCATCCAAATGCATTTTAGAACGTTTCAAGGAAAAGCACAGCACAAGATATTTAGACATTAAAAGCGGGTTGGGGGGGGGAAGTATGCAAAATATTAGCACAGCGTATCTAGATTTTTTAAATACTAAAACCACTTTGGACTCAATACTGACTTCACTTTATATTATGTTTTTTACAGGGAACAAATGAAATTCTGCGAATGTATATTGCTTTGACGGGTATGCAATATGCAGGCAAAATCTTAACTGACAAAATTAAGTATGTTCTTATTTATTGCTGATAGTTTTTAATAAACAGAATGTGTTAACTGTTTAATTATAGATAAGAGGGAAAACTAGGAAAAAACACAGTATTTTTCAATGCATTCTCTGTCTAAAAGGTAGTTCAATGTTATAGGGGTCTTTTTCTTTTTAGATGGATGTTTTATAGATTGTATTTTATAATTCCAGCTGCTGTAAAATTGTTTCTTAGAAGACCAGTAATTAAAATTTTATAACTTAAGATTTTATAACAAAGTTTTATTGGTAAAACAGCTGTATTGTACATACTCAGTACATATACTGGTCTCTGGAATTTATTGTGAGTATTTTTGAGAAGAACTGAATATGAACGATGCTGTATACTTTTAAGGCCATGTAATTGTTCTCCAGACTTCATAGTAAAATGGGTCAAAAGACTTGATGATTCATAGACAAACTGCAGGTGTTTTGGTAAAGCATTTAGAATTCCAACTGGTTATCTGAACCTCCTGAAACTTCCCTTGCAAACCAGGAAATGGTCTTTAACAGCTGTTGTTTACCCAACTTTTTAGACAAATCAAGAAAGGAAATGTGGGAGTGGCACTGGGAGAGTTTCTAAGCAAATTACAGGACATCATGGGCAGAAAAGTGGATTATGGGCTAGTTGGTGACCGTGGAGTGGTGCATCCCAGCCTCCAGGTAAGGGGAGGGGGCACACAGTGCTCTCTGGTCAGACCCAGACACTGGTCTCTCATATTTGATTCCTTCACTGCTTGTCATAACTTGATATCCTCTTTATGCGAAACTAAACGTGTGCCTAGGAACAGTGCGATTTACAAATTTAAGCAGATGTTTATACCATTTCAGGGGTGAGGACTGAGTTACAGGTATTATATGGGTACATATCAAGGTAAAATGAAGACTGCTCTAAGTCTGTATTTATACCAAATCCAGGTTTACATCTATTTTAGTAATTTATATAAATTGAGCCTTCACAGTATTAAAGTCTTTGTTACAAAACACAGTATTTTTTTTCCTGTTTAATAGTAACACAGTTTTAGGTAAGAATTTCTGTGAACTATATATACATCCTTGCTTAACCACTTAGTAAATAATTTTTATGACCAAAGATGAATGTTGTTAATAGAAAAAAGATAAGGTATGTTTTTCCTGTGATGTTTTGTTAGTGATTTGAAAAACAGTAACAAAATTATTTTTACTGTTCTGTCAGTATACCTGTCCTCCAGGTCAGATATGTACATCAGGCACACAGGTAAGAGGTTTTGCCGGGACGTGCCAGTACTGTTCCGTTCCCACAAGGGACCTGGACAATATGGCACAATATGGATCCTTTGGGTCCACAGGCTGTGTGCTGCAGTGCTGCCTGAGTACGTGGGAGGATTGTTTTGACTACAGCAGTTCTGACCTAGTTCAGACCCACTTACTTGCATTCATGTTACAAGAATCAGCATAATGAATGAGTTGCGTTTATGAATTAAAAGCCACGTATGATGCTGGAAATTCTTCTTCCTACTTAACACCAGCATTTAAGACTATCAGGGAATTCACACAGTAGTACCAGATAATCTTGCTTACCAGGGTTTTCTTAACATGCAGCACTTAGAATAAGAATTAGGTTTGCTGTCCAGAACTAAACGTTGCATAAGAATTTTTCAAACTATTATTTGCATGAGCACAAAGACTATACTGAAAAGTTACCAAAAGTAAAATTTAGAAAATGTTAATGCATATTTTATAGAGAAAGAATAGTGCCTATCTGGCTTTCAGCAGCAAACTGGATGAATGTTAAAAAAAGCCCAGTGCTTGCCAAGAGAAAAATCTAGTGTTGTAGCTGGGCTTCAGGATACCAGGGCAGCATCTAAACAGTGATTTCCCCCCCCACCCCCCCTCACAAAAGAATCAACATCTTATAATCCCATTCCTTTCAGGTAAATAGGGAAACTCTCTCCTTTTTAGCTGGGAAGACAAAGATGTAAAATGGTGAAAGAGCATCTTAAAAGGGAATTCTGGTCAGTGACTAGAAGTTGATAATAAATGCTGCATTTAGCAGAAAATTGAACTGCCTTTTTTTTTTTTTTAGAGAGGGAAAGTTCATTCTTGTGGTGCGGCACGCACCTTGGGGCCTGCATTGTTATTTTTCTTCAGTAGCATTGCGTGTTCATTGTTCAGCTTAGTGTGTACATTGTTCCTTCATTTTGATCACTCACAGTTGATTCCAGACCACATAACAGTGTTCTGCTACACTTCAGTCTTGGCTAATTAAAACAGGGAAACTAGTTTTGTGCTGTAGTTGAGAATTCTAATTTGTGTCTTGGCTACTAAACCCACCAAAACACTGGCCTCCTGCAGCCAGACCACCGAGGCCCAGGACGGTGGGGGCAGAGCAGCAGCTTTCTCATGCGGAAGGTGGTGTCACCCAAGTCACGACCTTGGTTTATTTATATACGTCCCCTAGGTGCTTCCCTGTAAATACACCAGTTGTTTAGCTCCGCGTCCTGCTTTAAGGGGGCATGGGCATGCTTGTTTTTTCTCTTAGAAGACTACTTAAATTGTTGGATTTTCTGTTTTATTTCGTAGGAAAGTGGCAAGAAACTTGAAGAAAACATTTATTATTTTGGAGCTACAGTGAGAGGCCTGCTAAGTAGGTTTGGCAAGGTAACTTGTTTTTTCTCTTATCTGTCTTCATTATTGAATAGTTTATCCTCAACCAAATTGGCCTCGCCTAGACTCTGGCATGGAAATGGCAAGAGCCAGGACTTGTTTACAAAAGATGTTTCCATTGAATGTAAGAAAATACACTGAAATTCTACACTCGATGTAATGGACAGCTTATGTCAAAACCAAAAAAACCAAACCAACCAATCTCAGTAAATTAGTTGGTTTCTTCTACCTCCATAAGCACAAATCCTGCCTGCTCCAGTGACTATTTTAAGTACTTTGCTGTGAGCAGTCACTGGAACCCATCTTTCCCTGTTCCTGAATGAAAAGCTATACCAGCAGTTTTTTGAATTTACGCCATTCATCCATATTGTACAGCAAACAAATCTCTAATTACGCCATGCAAAGTGGTGCAGTTAAAATAGGAGAGACTGAATTTAGAATACCCTGGACTTTCAATTTTGTGACAGTTAACCTGATGTGTTCTAAGAATGCTTATCCGACTAGGCCCCACCCCATTCCACTTAATACATTTTTTGAACAGGCTGAATATATTTGGTACATTAATTTCAGTGATTTTGGCATTTACCAAAGTGGTTTCAAGACACAGCACTTTTACTGTTGGCTGCAGCCAGAAAGACTGTTAAAAGGTGGAATATAGTTAATCCAAAACTTGGTAGTTTAAAGGTAGTTAATCCAAAACAGTTAAGAAGTGGCATAGTTTAATACAAAACTTCCTGACTCACAGTAGAAATTCTGTGTAACAACTTACCTGTCTATGCTAGATAAGTATGAACATAAATACAAAGTATGAAAAAAAAGCTTGGTTAAAATTTTAACTTGACGAACTACAAGCTAACAGTCGTTTTTACTCTTCTAGACAATAGTGGAAGAGCAGTTGGTTCTGAAGAGAGTGGCAGATATAGTTATTAATTTATATGCAATGACAGCAGCTATTTCCAGAGCTAGCCGGTCTATCAGTATCGGTCTAAGAAACCATGACCATGAAGTAAGTGCACTTTAATATCAGTCATACCTGTTTAATGTCACTTAACAGTCAGTATTTATTACCATTCTGCCTCACGAAGTGTTTTGTAATAAAGCAGCGCTATCCAGCCTCAGACTTTCCCTTGCAATGTTACAGCCTATCTGTGTTTTACAAGGCTCTAACGAGCTGTGTCTGCCTCGACAAGCCAACTTTCCCCTCAACTCTGAAATTTGCACAAGCATGATGCTGTCCTAAAAAAGTGCTCTGAAGGAGCAGGCATTGCATGCTAATGTCACAGACTTTGCAAAACCTCAATGACAAATAGCTTTCATTACACTTAAAAGTACGTGCTCTACGTTTGTTAAGAATTTACATCTACCACAGCAAACTCTCCTGTAAAACCAACAGTGCACCAGAACATTTCTAAACTGACCGGTGCAAGAGTGCAGTAACCACACCACTTCCCTCTCTGGTGCTCTGAACATACAGGGTGCACGCTATCAAAGTGTTTAAAATATTTAACACATACATACACATTTACCAATTAATTACAAATTTGCATGTTCTCTTAAACCTGCTAATACCATGCAGTTCTTCCCAAATTCTTTCCATAATCATTAATAAATAGTAACATATAATAACAACAATACTTTAAAATTTATTGACAGTAAAGTGAGCATTTGACATGCAGGTGGTTGTGTAGTAGCTCATTTAAAGTATCACAGTAACAGTTATGCTGCAGGACAACTAAATTTGCTACAATTAAGTGTTAGACAAATCCAAACTGATTAACCTTTGTCTTCATATTTTGTGTATGTAAGGCCCTTCTGGGTTTAGTACCAAAAATGTCTTCTAGTCAATTTTGAGCGAAGGAAGGGGTCATCCCAACTTTGACACTCAGTAGCTGTGGGGGAAAAGTAAGAACTAAGTTTGCAACATACATTACTAGCTTACAGCACTCCCTTATCAAGACACAACACTAGACTTGTAGAAGTGTAAATGACTACATTTTTTTTGTTTATGAAATTCATTTACTAGTTTTTAACTGACTTTTACTATTTTCTCAGGTGCTTCTTACAAATATCTTCTGCACGGAAGCATATTTCAAGAATAATTATGCCATGACTCAGTTAGAAAAATGTAAGTTCTATAAAATAAAAGAATTTTTATACTCTTATGGCCTTCAAAGACTCCAAACAAAAAGTAGGTGTTTTTGATGTGACCAGCGGAATAGTTTTGCTCTGCCTTGAATTAGGATGAGGAACAGAACTGGTACCAGTTGAATATAAAGAGTCTCTTCATTTAATAGACAAAACAAACTGCAGTGATACTTTTTTTCCCCCGCTGAGGGGAAGAACATTAAATCTGTCAGTAGCAAATATTCCTGTAAAGAAAATATTAGATAACACTTAGGTATTGGACCTATTTGGTTGAGTACTGACCAATTAGGCATTTGGTCTGTGAAACTCAGTCTGCACTAATCACTCTTTTTTAGGAGATGATGTTAAATTATTTCCTGGCACTGAAGTGTAGCTACTGCATTTGTATTCTAAAGTCCTTTTTGAAAGAAATTTAGAAAAGCTATTTACATTATTTCAGTTAGTTAACTTTCCTTCTGTTTCTCCATAGATGCAGATGAAAATCTGGATGACTCTATTAAAAAAGCTGCAAAGCAGGTACTGGAAAAGAGAGCGTACACCTGTTCTCATCCACTCGACCGGACATTCTAATTACTTTTCTGACAGCAAATACTGATGAATGTAAATCACGGACTAATTTTCTGCAGTTCAAGTATTTAAAAATAACTGTTTCATGAGTTTACCAAATGTAATTAGCTGTAACTGTGTAAAATAAAACCTCTAAACACAACTTCATATGAAGAGGATAAATAAATAAATTTTATTTAAATCTCAAGTTATCTTATTAGATATATATGTGTCTGTTTCCCTTGGAGCTAAATAAAGACAGCTGAGGTTTGGACAGTGAGCTGTGTTTTCCCAGGGAAAGGATTGGGTGGTTTTGTAAGTGTTTTTAAGCTTAAATCAACTACTCACCTTTAGAGAAGCACTGAAAGACTTGCAGAATCAGAACAGTTCAGTTTGGAAGGGACCTCCGGGGGTCATCACGTCCACTGGACTGTGGACAGCAGCACCAGCTGGGTGGTGGGTTCACTGTCTCTGAGCTCCCATTTAAATGTTTTTCCTTGTATTTAATCAGAACTCCCCCATGTTCTGTTCCTGACCATGGTCTTAAGGGCCTTACGCTGGCCCCTTTGCTTTATTTTGTTTTTAAAGAACAATAGGTGTGGGTTTTTATTTAAATACAAGATTACATTTCTGCAAGAAATGAATAATTAAATGAAGCAGAGCAGTATCTTGCATGATTTGATGACATGACAGCAAAATAAGGCCAGAACTCATCTCATCTCCCACAATAAAGAACAAAATACCAATTAAACCACTTTTAACATTGTTCCATATGTAATTGAGACAGTAACTACAAGCTTCCTGTTAATGCAAAATTTGCCAGCTGATATAGTTTAATTTAGAAAGTTCAAATAACATGAAACTTCTTCAAATATCTAGTAGTTAAACTGGAAAGGTAAAAATTGCTCTTCAAGAGCTTAGATTTATGCTTCTTAGATGAGAAATGCTGCAGCCTACGTTCCCCGGTGTAAGGCTGGGCATACGGCTGAAGGGTCAGCGTTTCTGACAGCTCTGTGGAAAGTTCAACCTGTGAACATGTAACGCAGGTAATGATGCACAGGGACACCCAGGGCAAACCTCATTCCTTAATTCTGGACTTGAAAAGGAGACCTCCCAAGAATGCCAAGTTGTCCTATATATAATTAATTAGTTTGTTGCTTTGGAATACACCCTAATAATTTAATTTATTGACCTAGTAATTTATTGTTATAATGTCTGTGTACCGCGGCTCTTTGACACGCACCATATAAAATAATGTGGGCCAACTTCTGCTATTTCTAGCAATGAGGTGGTCTTACTTGAATGTGCGCCTCAGAGTTTTTCAAACTTCTTATACTCCCTGTTGTGCCGGGGGGTAACAGTCTTGCTGCACTTCAAGCTGTGCTGGTCATCGGGGCCTGGTACAAAGCCACTGGTGACACCCTTCCTCCCTCCTGGGAGGGCATCTGACCCCGTGTCACAGGACGGGTTGTCCAACGCTGACAGGGCTGGGACAGGCTGGGACAAGAAAACAGCATATGTTCAGGTGCTCGGCCAGCTAGGCTTTAAAAAAAAGAAAAGAGGTGCAGGCAGCCATTCCTCACAGGACAGTTTGGGTGCCTTTGCACCCCAATGTGAGTCAATTTTTAAATGCAGATTCCCCAAAACATGGATAGGAGAGGAAAGCTGTTGTGCCCTCATATACTATTACATAAATGAGCCCCAGAGCATTTACCTTACAGGCAAACTACAAGGTTGGAAATGTGCACAGCTAAAGCACACAGTGCTCAAACTCATAGTCTTACAAGCCTGTATTTGAGATCACTTTCTTTTTTTAAGAAAAGAAAAAAAAAACGTGGTTATGTGCGACCTTTGTGCTTCAAAACCTTTGAGAGAGATACAAATCACAAGCTGAATCCTAGTGTTAAGTGAAAAAAAAAAACAAAACCAAAACCAAGCAACCAAATAAAATAAAAAAAACCCCAAACCCACACAACTGTCAGGTTAGTCAGTAAGGCTAAAGCTCCAGCTTGGAAGTGTCCACACAGATGTCATACAGCCCTCACTCAGGGGGTTTGCTTGCCTAACAAGTGAGTAGAAATATTGAGCAAAAATTGTCCCAGTAATCAAACAGCTGCACCAGACAAGATCTGAGAGAATAAATCTACTCAGAAGCATGATTTGAACGTGAGAAGTGAGCATACCTAAAAGCAGGTGATCAGATTACACTCACAGAAGGCTAAATAAAGCACATGGTTTGAGAGACAGTCCAGTATTTGAAGCAGGTACAGGAAGCCTGCATAATGAAAATTTTTTTTTAAAAGTCCATATTTGCTTTTATAGCAAAAAGTGAATCCTGTTAGAGATACAAAGCCTGCACCTAGGAATAGGCACTATGCACAGACAGACAGACTAGCTTGTGTCAGTTAGTTATCCGATGGGAGGGAGATACATGGCTGGACCCCAGTGCACCGGGATGAACAACGAAACCTTGGGAAGGGCATCGGAGCACCTGGGGACTAGTCCGAGCAATCCCTTGGTGTTCCAGCAATGCTCATACCTGCACGGATGGTAACAACCTTTCATCAGAGCGACAGGAATCCTAGGCAGGTAGACTGGGAGGGGAATTACAATGCTTGTACAGTATGGAGGAAAAGCCGCAGCATGCACTTAGCAACCAGCTCTAAGCTGCTACAGCAAAGATTTAAAAAAAAAAAGAAAAGAAAATCAGGTGAAGAAGGCAGGGATCTAAAAGAGACAAATCGGCAGAGAACGCAATAGCATAAGAATGTGCAAATAGAAGGCAATGGCACTGAAGTAGCTAGTGGAGCTGAGATACTGTGTTCACCCTTCTGAAAACAAACTGACATAAAAATAATCAGAAAATAAATGATGTTGTGATAATGTGACACTGCATGTTTAGCTTTACTATATCCAGCATGGTTAAATTCTATGTTTCTTCAGCAAGCCACATCATCCAGCAAGGACATTTTCTTTCTTTTTCTGTCAGAATTAAAACACTGTACTGGAAAAGGAGGCTAGTTTAGAAATTATTAAAAGCAAGAACTAAAAATATATCAGGAGGGTTTTGTTGTTTGGTTTGGGTTTTTTTTTTTTTTAATCTTTCTCCCAAAGTAGACCCATGGAACTTAATGCACATAACATCCTTTCTAAAAGATTGTCTTTTTTGCAAAAGAGTAGCCAATTTAGTGAAGCAAGACAGAAATGTCTTCCCATCAGCTATAGTTGGAAGGCTTGAAAAATGTGTTCAAGAAACTTGGGATATGACAGAGTCAAGTCTGAGTGCCATAATTAGAATGATGTCATTAAGTGCAAGATATAAGTAAGTTATCTAATAAACGAACTGCATATTTATATGCAATCTAGCAAAAAGGGCTCCGCATTGGAATTATAGGAAACAGGCTAAGAGTCGAAGATGGACAAGTTTCACAGTTTGAACAACCAAATCAAAGCAGAAGGCCAAGCACAGAGAGCACAAAGGGATATGCAGTTCAAAGCCTGACGCTCTAAACTGAGGAGGCCAGGCAGCTTGCTGCTGAGTGTCCATTTATACAAGGACTGGCACTCAGAATATTGGAAAAAAAAAAAGGGGGGGGGGCATGGTGGCAGCAGTGAGTTGGCCTCAAAGGTTTAATTCTGCTTTTGTTACCAACATTCTCATAGTTCCTGTGTTTGCTTTTCTAGAGCATTTGTAGCCAACAGTGAGCTTCAGTCCCTTTGATCAAAATCAGCTTTAAAAGCACGCTCAGGGTTTGGGTCAGTCATTTAGATGCAAGCCCTGACTATGATTCAGCCAACAAAAGAACAGTTAGGTGCAGGCCACCCATACAGCTTTTCATATTAATGAGCACAAACCCTTTAGTCTTGCAGACTGGGGTGTCTGTGGGGGATTTTTGCACCACCAGGCTGAAGTGCAACACTCAGGACGCCTATACAGCACTATGGTAATCAAAAGAACACATGGCAAGACATTTGGCATCTAGTCTATAGAAGTGCCTCGACCCCTACATTTCATTAGGAGACATTACAATTTCTTTTAGAGCTGCTAAGCCAGCTGGCCAAAAATTGTTCTTCTTTTCTCACCCACTGCACACTGACAGGCAAGGTAGTTAATTGAACAGAAATTCTCCCCCTTCCTCCACTATCTCTAAGCTTCAAAGCAAAGAACTAAAAGAAAAAAAAAAGAAAAAGAAATCATTTTGTGCCTGGGCTGATACATTTTTCTAAGAGCTTTGTAAGATTGAGTCAACCAGTACTATCAACGCCAATTTTAACAAAAATTTTTACTTCCAAAAGTACTGTGCTAAATTAAGAGTGTCACATGTTATCTGCCTTCCACAAAGTGCAGGACAGCTGTTGTTGTGCAAAGGTAGGTGCCAGGGTCAGTACTCAAAGACAGGTACCCTTTACCTTCAAAATTGGTCCTGCCTTGCCAAGTGAGAATTTCGGAGGTACACCTTGCAGAAGTCCATGGAGCTTCTGTAGCTGAAACCTGGCTCTCAGCCCACATGTGGATAACTCAGCTGCTGTGGACCGCTGGTGAGCTTTCAGCTTGGTATCGTCAAACGTAGTTTGCAGAATCCGAGTAGCATCTTCACAAGGCTGACAACAGACTGTAGAAGAAAAACCAGGCAATGGAAACCACTTAGATGGAAAAGATAGGTTTTGGCTGTTTGAACTAAAAAAAGTAGGCTAAAAGCCTCTATTGCAAAGAACACCATTTCTCACAAGGATTCCACTAGAAGAAATTATACAGTTGTTAGAATAATGGCTAGTGCCCACAGCAAAGACAATTCACTGTCCTGTAGGCTCCATAAAACACACATGAACGTGGAATTAATCCTGCTTCCAAAAGCATTTCTCTGTAGGAAGCACTTGAGAAGAACTGCACTAAGCAAGTGTTTTGCAAGTTACAGGGTAACAGGCAGCAGAAAAGTTGCCAAAGATGAAAGATTCTAGCAACCACAATAAATCTATTCTTTTCTGCTTGTAAATATTCCAGTGAATCTCAGTTGGTTCTGGGCAAAAAGAAACACATGGCAAACTTTTCAAAATACTGTTTTATAATGAAATAAAACTTTGTCTATTACTGTTTGTGGGAGAATGTGAGGTTGTACACTGACCACCTCACCAAGGCACACTACAGGCTGCTGTGACAGACAGTGTGCAGATTTAACTGGCTCATCTCAGGCCCCCTCTGGACCAATTATCTGGTATTGCTTGCAGCCTGTGAGGGACATTTTGTCTGGCTTTGGTAACCAAAACTGATTGTCATCAATCTGTATAAAGGAAGATCAGGAAGCCAACAAAGCTAGCTTTACAGAATAAGCCAAGAAGGATCTATACCTCCCTGTAATATTTTACTATAGGCAAAGGCACTGAGGCTAAGAAGTTGGGTAAATGGAGGGGTAAAATTGGAGTATGGCCAAGGTCTTACATCTTAGGATGCTTCATTTGTTAGAGTATGAACAGTTTTGCTGTAAAGTGTATCTCGTTGCTAAACACCTTTGCATTCAAACTCCCTTCCTCGATGGCAGAACTGAACAAGCTTCAGGACCATATGTCAGAGCTTTAAGTTAAAAGCTTTGTGATTAGTTAATTTTAACAGATCCATTACCAGTCTGTGGGGCTGTTGTCATGAAGAGCTCAGGTGGCTTCTTGTAAAGATCAAAATCAATGTGCCGTTTGTCCCAGCTCCATCTGTCTCGTGACAGCACTGGCTCCATGTTAGCATGCAGAGTATTCTCCTGCCATTTCTAAATGAAAATTGAATCCCTTTAAGAAGCTAGGCCAAAATCACCAGGGAGGAATCACATAAAATAAGTTAGCCAGATTCTTGGGTAGCAATCTAACAACTACCATAATAGGAACTTACCAAAGTCCAGACTTCACTACACAGGACCATTTCTCTCTGTAAGTAGCTTTTCAATTTGTTGTGTTTGATACACATGAATAAGAACAAAAATCCATTTTGTGAGCAAGCTGCTGATACGCTAGTACTGAGCTGTTATCTAACATGCAGGCACTTAGAGTACACTTGAGAAATACCTGGCAGGGGATTCAATTTCATCTTTATGTCACATTTCTCTGCAGTGGTATAAAGGATCTGATGCACTTTCCTGTATTTCATACACAGCTACTAAAATCGCAGGTGAATGTGGACCATCCCTCTCATCCATGTGATTCCATATCAATATCCTCCTCCGCACAATGAGACTGTAAGAGGATAGACCCAGTCCAAAAGCTAGCTAGCTAGTTACTTATCTTTTCCCAACAGTAAGAAGTGGGCTGGCTGTACAGAACTGCCAGAACAGCGAGAGCTATACATCATCTCAAGGAGGATATTAAAGCACAGTGCTTTCAGAAAGCAGAAGCTGCCCTAGTGCTTCTAAAAATACAATCAATAAACTACTGGGGCCAAGAGCCCAGGTGTCCCGAGGAACCAGGTGAGAGAAGAAGCACGTGCACTGGAATCGTGGCAGGAATATTCATCATCACAATTGCAAAATAGAGTTCAACTTTTTGTGGTCCTCTGACTACCCACTGCTGAAATACCAGTTAGATTTTTTCAGACAAACCTATCCTTCCTAGGCTACAAATTAACTCCCACTGTCTGTT
Source organism: Haliaeetus leucocephalus (assembly GCF_000737465.1). NCBI lineage: Eukaryota > Metazoa > Chordata > Aves > Accipitriformes > Accipitridae > Haliaeetus > Haliaeetus leucocephalus. Next base: position 2,056,992 of record NW_010973420.1, read on the forward strand.
GTTAGCCCTGTACTTTCACTGTTTTACCTAAAACCGTGCCATTAAAGGATAGCTGAGTCACTGCTGAAACTGTATGGAGATACTTTAGGAAATCAGAACAACTCCAAGAATCTTTTTGCCTCCCAAGGGATGGTGTTACAGAAGATAGCCAAACTCTGTGTTTGAGAAGAAAACCAGAATGGTTGAAGAGGCAATGTATCAGAACCAGACTGCTTCAAAATGAGATCCTAATAGTTTTTTGCTTTTGTTCCACCTTTCAGGTAACATGAATGGTAAGTTCAGAATCAATCTATCTATCTCCACTGTCCAATATAATGCTGGTCTTGCCCATGAGGTCCCTGCATGAGCAGAGGAGCCTCCTTCCTCTTTTCTCCCAGCTCCATGGCTAGCACTGATGCTACACTTCTATTGGTACTGCCAGGTTACACTTAGTGTCATTCAGGGTAAGACGTCAGCTCTCTTCCCCTCTCTCATCCCATCAGTAGGTGCCAATGGTCAATACAACATACTGATCAACTGCTACACCCACACTGAATATCACCGTCCCCCATTTATTTCAGTTCAGTAACTCTAGTGTCAGTCATCAGCTGCTGCAGTGTAAGCCAGCTACTCCTTTTTCAGCCTGTTGGTTTTTGATCATGTACTGCCTAGTTCCCCTCCTCTTTTTTGTCTCTTCAGCAAAAGGCACCAGCTATTATACTGTACTAGCTGGCTTTGGTTACTCTCCGTCAGTGAATCTTCTCTGCTCCTTCATGAGAAGATACATTCTCCAGCACGATGGATCAGAAAAAAGCACTTTGTTTTCACTAACCATTTCACTTCAGCTATACTCTAACCTTTTTGAGAAACTACTTTAATTTGTATGAAAAAAAGATAAATAAAGCCTGAAAATTAAATGAACATGTACACATTCTTGCAAGATACAATAACAAGCCTCCCAGCATTCACCTTGTTCCACTCTGTGTTGTGACTGTGTTCAATTAATTTGGTAGAATTTACTGATCCTGCACAAAACCCCCCTGTTCTATTACCTTTATTTCCTCACCTTGCCAATTCTAACGCAAATTTTCTTCCTAATGGCAGACTATGTGTGCTTGAGTATGCACAATGCTGAAGACTGTTCAAAACACGGAATTGTAAACCAGTCAAGTTGATGACCCAGTAAAGTGGCAGAAAACTAGAAGCTAAATAGTAAAGAACAGGAGAAGGGAGAGAGGACACAAGGCAGGAAGAAACTGATAGAGAACACAGTGGTGGAGAACAAACACCCCATAAAACTGTATACAAACCATAAATAAAAGGTGGAGGAAAAATAAGCAGTGAGGGAATTTGGAAGCATGAAGGAAGGCCACAACTAGATTGGCAAATCATGAAGAACAGCCCAGAACCATCCAGAATGCAATATTATGATTTTTCTGACACTAGACCCCACCTGTAAATGTAAAACAAAGCACTCTAGAGTCCAGTAATACCTGTTAGTACCCAGTTAATATCATCAAATGGGTTTTCTGTATGTGTTTAGGGTAGAATTTGTGTATCCAAATTGTCACCTGGATAAGCTAGGTGCTGATGTACCCAAATTGCAAATATGGATGACACCCTCAAAAGAGCTGCCTAGACTGTACCCCTCAAAAAAGACTTCCATATGTTAAAGCAGCCTGCCTCTTTCAAGTCTCCTAAAATGCTTGAGTTCACTTAGGACTGTTCATTTAAGTTTTCTGTTACCTCACTTAACTCCTCCAGACGTGCCTCATCAGGCATCTGAGGGTGCAGGTTGCTTTCAATGCTGCTCTTAAATCCAGGAAATACAAATCCATCTGGTGACAGCCACATACTCTTGGATTTTGCAGAGAATTCCTTACAGGCAGCAACCACATCCACTGGGTCAAACATGGCTGACAGATACTCATGAGAATAAGTGAATCTGTTCTTTGGTTCCTACAAAAAAAAGATTTTGTTGTTGTTGTTGTTGTTGTTAATGTGAATTCCCCTTTGCTGGAAAAGGAGTCCATAAGGTACAGAACCAGTATCATATCTTTCCTCAAGACTGCAAGTAATCATAAATCAAAATTATACAAAATATGTATCATTAAATATTTTTAAAAGTTTTTAAATTTCATTCTATTATGATCCAATGATGGATTTAATGACAATTGGTATAATGCGATCTCTGTAAAATAATTACAGAAATAAATATCTTTAATATTATTTGCGCAAAAAGGGAACTGTAGTTCATACTGTGTTCATGGTACATCATGAACAGTTTTCACAGAGCTACAGTAATTTCCACTAGCTGATAAGAAAACAGCATTTGTTATTAAGATTTGAGCCACCTATTCCAACAAAAGCAGATAAATGTGATTTTCAAATGTGCTCTTAAATGTGTTCTTCAAATCACTTAATACTGCATACACAGACGCTGCAATTCCTCAAATTCTCCCACTTATAAATGTGTGGGACGGAGAACTGGAAGTGAACACCTAAGTTATCAAAGTCTGCTCTCAAAATGACAGCCCAAGTCACAGAGATGAGACAACTTGACTATAACGAATGGCATTAAGAGCAGAATTTTACACAGCAACAAAAAATATCTCTCAGACTGAGATCCTTTTGGATCCCAACTTCCCTTCCTATGCACTAACATGGGAGTTACTAGTGTGAAACTATTTAATTAATATCTCTTTTTTAAGCACTACATAGAGCAAGCCAAGATGTTCCAGTTATGTGTCTCAATTTACCTTTGCCATTTCCTGGCGAAGATGCTTCTTTGCAAGTTCTGCAGAATTCAGGCTCTGAGAGCTGTAGTTAAAGACAGATTTGCCATCAACAGGAGAAATCCTGAAAGCTTCAAACTTTGGCTTTTTCATCTTTCCTTTGAGTTGGCATACAGCACCAATGTTAGCCTGCAAACAGAGATTACATGCGAGTTCTGTCTGAATTGGGAATTCAGAGTGTTACGAAAAAATTATAAACAATCAAATGATTCTGTAAACATAAAACCAACTTCAACAAAACAAAAAACCCTAAAAAAAATCTACATATAGATTTATTACATAACAGCTCTTTGTTAATAAAATACTCCACAAAAAGACTCCATTAAAAAAAAACTAGCACCACTTCACCCTCACATAGGATATTCTGCAAGACTAATTGCAGTAGACTGGAGGCAAGCACTCACCAGAGAATGACTTCTACTTACAGATCTAATAGTTGTTCTGGAGAGCTGATGCTCATCATCTTCAAATGAAGTAAGATTAGTTCTTTCATTTTCATGATTCCATTAACACCCCAGCAAATACAGTGACATGGGAAACACCATTCATTAGAACTCTTCAAATTTCTCTACTGACACAGTATAATTAAACCCTAATACCTATTCATTGACTTAAAAACATCATTCTACTGTGTTTACAGTAATTAGGGCTTTGAATTCAGACTCTGCCATAATAGGCAATTACAGCAAGCGAGTAAAATTGCATTTTGGATGTCACTTCCCTGTGACATCCACTCCCCCCCCCCCCCTTTTTTTTTTAATCAAAAAGCCTGAAAGGTTACCTTACCTACTATTTAAAAAGAATTTCATATTTTCTTTTCTACAGAGGACTTCCCAGTTCCTCTATTATCCTCCTGATTCAAAAGCATGTATAAAACAAAACGTGGTTAAAACAGGTACACTGGGAAAACTGCTAACTTTATACAAGTAACAAAATAACTCTACACTTAATCTGTAGAGAATGATTAGGCCCAAGAGCTCTGCTGCTCTCATCCTCCTATGATGTTATAAATGCAAGTACCAGGAACGATTATTTAACGATTGTCTCCTTTTCTAGCCTGATGTAATACTCCTTTATCAACAGGCTAAGACTGAAAAAAGGAACTACTCGGGAGTTAAATTTCTTCCAGTATCTCCAAGACAGTACCCTTACACAGGAACACAGATTTCCACATATCAGGCAAAACCTCTTTGTATTAAAATATATACAGGAAAAAATATTCAGAACTTTTCTTCACAAACCACAGGATGGCTAGAGTCCTCAACTAAGCAATATACTCCAAAATCCAATTCAGACTCCCAGGAAACATGCGGGATACCCCTTCTTTGATGTCTATATTAACAGGAAAGGGTTTAGTTTCAATGCATTTTCTCTGAGGCAACAGAAGGGGTGGGTGGGCACTGGTAACAAGCAAGAAGAGGTTCTAAAATTCTTCACCATTTCCTTAAAGCTCAGCTCAGCTCTGTCTGCAACTTCTTATTTTATTTAGTTAAGAATAAATGCCATCATGGTTGCCCAAAGGCAAGAAGGTCTTTCACACGGCAAGAGAAGAAAGCGCAATTTTCACATGAGCTTAGTTGGCTTGGCCCCCTGCAAGCATCTGAAGCATGGATGACATGCTAAGCACAATGGGGGAGCTATGGAGAAGAAAGAGCAAAGAAAATTAGGAACCAAACCCAAAAAGAAATTACAAGTCCTTTAATCTGTTTCCTTACCACTCACACAGTGTCTCCTCCTCGCAAAATAAAATTACCCTGCACTTTTTTATCATGTTTCTACAATACCTACAAACACCCTACCAAAAGTTTTTAAGTCTAATGAGTTATTGTTTCAGGAGATGAAGGAGGTGTCGATTAAGGATATGAAGTTTTGCAACTGTGAGGCTTGCCTCTCGCATATTGCAAACTACTCACCACAATATGGTTTCTCTCAAAAGACATTTTGTCTGCTATTTCTTTCTTCCGCTGCACATACACTTCATTGTAGTTATCTACTGAAGAATATACTGCCTGTTTCACTCTGCTAACTTTTCCTGGTACTGTGCAATCATCAGAGGAAAATGAGAGTAAAGGAGGTTTCTGAGTGAAGAGATCCTCATCAGTTAAGGGAACTCCATACTCGTGACTCAAGACTGTGATCATCTCTGCTGAGGGCAGCAGATCCCCATGAATTACATCCCTCAGTCTCTTACTGTGACAAAGGTAATTGAGCCTACAAATAGACATCAACATTTTATTAGTTTACAAAAACTTTACTGCAATCAAATCATTACAGTTAATATTACTGTGGAAAAACTATACAACCTTCTTGAAACATCTACTTATTAAGAAGTTCAGGTCAGTTCACGTATGCTGGCATTTAGCAGCAATAAACAAGTTTAGCAGTTTAATAAACCTACTAGGAATATTCTAGGAATGTTGCTGGCACTAGATTTAGCTGCAAGTTAATGATTAGTTGCTGAATTTCTCTAGCCTCGGGCTGGAAAGGCAATAAAGCAAACTCCCTTCATGCACACTGGTTCTAGTGTGTGACCCATATTTATGTTGAACGCCCACTAAAATCCATCCTGCCTTACCTCTATTTTACGTCTTGTTCTGATCAACTTTCATTCTATATGCCATTCATGACAACGCTTGCCTCACATGTGATTTCTGTTTATTCACTAAATTTGGCCTGAAAAGACTAGTGTCAACACAAAACCAGTTCTAAATATATGACAGCTACTGAGCACTATACGCACACTTCATACCTATGCACTTAATTCCATTCTCAGCCTCCCTGGCTCAGGCCATAGCAGAGGCCATGAAATAAAATGACTCACCTGATAGCCAAACATAGTATTATGATTCCTTGCCAAAAGTGGAAATTTGTTAATCATTTATCACATAGCTATTCTTTATTTGAGCAGAGTAACTTTACAAAGTATTGTAAAAGAATTCAATTGTAAAATTACTACAACATTATTATCTTACCATTACTTCTGAACAATACATGCAACTGATAACTTTAATTTCAAAGTTGCATCAGCATTAATGACACAAATAGAGTTTGCATTGGTATGTTAAAAAATTACATTGGAGATTGTGCATATGGATCACATGCATTAGTTTTCCTACAGTTAAAATGACTTTCCTGGCTAATTCTAGCAGAAGGAAATGTATCAAGAAGTAGCAGTTTCTGTTGTGCACACATGAAACCACTGGCTGACTACAGCTAACCAAAAACTAAAAAAAACCCCAGGAGTTCTGCAAGTTAGATACTGCTCCTGAACATAGTTCACAGTCTGCATACTCCAGTGAAGAATTTATTTGTATTTCTCTGAATAATTACAGCCACAGCAGAATGAGGGTATGGCAAAAAGGACTAACACTCAAAGCCTGGCAGACATGATTCACCAACCTGTGATGGTGGGTTGCTGGAAAGAGCAGGTGTCTAAAAGGACATTGTCTCAGCCACAAAAGATGCTTTTACTGAGGTTCTCTCTAATTTTATAGCAACGAGTACTATGAAGTATAGTAATCATTCCTGCAGCTTCACTTCTCTCTAGTGGAAAAATAACCCCTGCATTTAAAATTATCCCAGCCATCCCAAAACCTTCACTTTCACTGCAGGAACCTGAGCTGCAGCTATCTAGCAAGTTGTGTACAGCAGCTAACCTGCTGATTTAATTTTCTCTTTTTTTAGACAGGACATACTACAGTAAAATTTCACAAGAAAATTAACTACCAAGCACCTAAAATATGCAGTATTATGTTATTTTCTACTTCAAATATTGCCAGCACATAGGTTAAGGAAGAAAGGTACCTACCAACCGTCATCAAAGAAAAAAAAAATAAAAAGGGACTTTAAAGGACATCACAGTGATGGCCACCAGTCACCTTCATATTGTATTCTTTTCCTTACCATCTCACAGAATAAACATGAAACAAATTACAGATATGTGAAGAGGTACCCAAGTTACATGCAGATCATTAGAATGAATATACTTCAGAACTTGAAGTGTAAAGGTCTGGCTCTTCATTAGCTTAATGAAGTTAAATTTCATTAGTTGTCAGCAAATAAACAGTTCTTGCACTTGAATAGGTCAGCCAACAAGGGGAAACAGATAGGTATACTAAACGAGCCTGCTAGATCAGAGGTGTACTGCATTCATTTTTCAGCAACTGCCTTGACATATACAAAATAAAACTTGTAGCAGACAGGTAATCCATACATAATACACATTATTGAATATGTTTTACCAAAAAGCAAGCATGTGGGAGGGCAAGGGGTAAGGCTGCTATGAGATTGCGTGTAGATTATTGCACATTAACAAGATTACAAGATTTTTTTGTGAAATCAGACTAATGTCTAGGAGACATTCACTCTTTCTTGTCTCAGGATTAAATGTCCCCATTCATTTCAAATATGCTTTGGAGGATTTCATTTCAGAAGTTAATCTAAACAAGCCAGTCTATTTCTAGCAAGAAAGAAAGTAATCACAGTTCATCTCTGCTTTCTAAACCCAAGTTGCTCATACCAAAGATGCATGGTACTTTTTTCCACCTCTCAACAGATGAGTCTTAATTTACAAATAAACAAACAAAAAAACCACACATAGAAATTTTTTCATAGATTAATAAAATAGATAGATAGAAACATATGCACATAAGACTTCACCCACTTTCTTTTCCTTTAAGCCATCTCACAAGGTGTAATACCAGAGATGCTTTAAGGCAAACAGCTGTGAATACCTGCATGCTGACAAAGTGAGCAACTCGGCAGAGATCCAGCAATAACTCATGCAGCAAAACCCCCAAACAAAAAGCCAGGAACAGGAAACATATTCTCCCGACTCTCACAGAACTCTTCCTTTCTCTAGTTACTGTAGGAAAACAGTTCTTAGAATTCCCCACTTAGTTTAAGGGACTTTCTGGCTCTACCAAGTCCTATATGGCCTCCTCCATTACTCCATCCTACACCACCTCTATGAGAACAGAGCAGAGAAGTAAATCCTTCCCAGCTGATGCTTCTGACACTGGAATTTTCTCCTTCTTCTATTTGTATTATATTCAGATATTTTCTTACATCCTATCCTACTGATACACCTCTCTTCTTTACAAATTATTAACTCCTGCCCAAACTAAAAGTGGGCTCACCAATACCACTATGTCAGCAGTTAGAAAACCATGCTCTTCTGTCTTACCATACCTGATCTAAAATCTGAATTACCCATCGGGCCCACAGACTGCTTTCATCAGGGAAAAGATATCCAAGAGTATTATTTTTTGTATTAACTATTCACTCTACTTTGCTAACATCTCATTTCCTAATTTCTTGACTATGAATCTGGACGAGTCATACCTGGACAAGGCTTGGAAACATGCCCAAGGAATCATACCTCTGACATAAAGCAGAGGCTGTTTCATTATAGTGAAGAGGGGCTGACAGAGGCGGAAATGATAAAAGATAGCTTCCAGGTCTGTATACCGGCGCTGATGGAAAGACAGTTGAGAGTTATACAGTATTTCCAGTTGTCCATCTTCATGTCTGTAAGTTCTGTAACAAAGTATCCCAATCACAAGGTTAAAACAATCAGGCCCTATCTCAGGTTTCCTCAGTTCTGCAGCACAATTTCTCTAATGAAACTGCTCTGCTTTCGTCCTTTAGATGGAACCTCTTACGGCCTTCGCTTCACATGGACTGTTCTGAAAAAATTATTTTTGACAAAATTACAAAGCAAATATCAAAACTCTCACAACATAACTGAGTTGCATATGTTTTCTTTTTAAGCCACATGGCAAACATCTGAAAGGAACCTCACCTCAGTTCCATCAGTGTTCTGCCCTTTAACACCCTTATTACCGCTACAAAAGCATTACATAAATATTTCTACTACAAATACCAAAATTGATACTGCAACAATAAAACAAAGCTTCAATTTAGGTTACAGGTGAGCACCGACAAGACACGACCTTTCATGCAATAAATAATTACAGTAACTGCAATGAAGTGACTTGCATTAAAAAAAAACAAACAAACAACAAACCACCACAGGAAAGCTTTAAAAACATGCTACAGTGCTGGAAAAAATAGAAATTATTTTTAGGCATGAAATTTGAGTGAGACATTCTCTTTGAATTTGTCACATTTTCCCCTAAACTCAAAAGAAGAAACAGCTTGAAGTCCAGCTTCCTCAAAGTGACTATTTTGTTTTAGATCCCATGAAGTATTTTTGTTGTTACTCAGAATTGGCAGATTATAGTGCTGTTTCCATAAACCAAGTAGCAGCTTAACAAAAAAAAGTACACGCTGCCATCCTTCTTTTAACTTTACATGGATGATCTGTGGTGTCACGTGATAAAGATGAGAAGATTATGCCTCAAGTGAAGCAGCCACTGGGACTCATATCCACTAAAACCTCACAGAAAGCATTAGCTATGTAGTTGCCCATATATCTTTGTATAGAAAGGGATGGGGGAGGTATAAATCAAATTAAAATCTCTGAATCTAAGGAAATAACTGATGAAAAATGTCAAAATCTCCTACCTTTCAAAGTGTCTATCCCATAGTCTCCTGATTGCTTTGTCTTTTAATCCCTCCAAGACAAGGACATGAGTTGCTCCATCCAATAAGTGAAAACCAGTAACAATATCCAACTCAGAAACTTTCTCAAGTGTGGTTTTCAGTTTTAATGCAGCAAGAGCCATTCCGATTAAGTGTACAGGATAGCAGTCCAGCTGGAGGGCTTTAGCATTGATTTCTGTAATTTCTTCCACCAAATCATGTAATAAAGATGAATTATTGTAGTCAAAAATGTAGATTATACAACCATATGGGCAATTTGTGACTTGAGCATCAGCAATTTCTGCATGCATTCCCAACGGCACAGCTATTTCCACTCTTACTTTCAAAAGTGAGTCTGATTCCAGATAATGTCCCGTAGGTAGCAGGGAAGAACTACTCACTGATCCTGTTCTCTTCTTTTTTTCATCCTGCTCACTGAAAGCAGCTGTATTTGGAGCTGAGCAGCTACGAATGGGAGCACTGATAGCCAAGTACTTTCTACCCAGCAATAAATCAGTTAGACTGACTTTAGCTACCCCATGTGGATGCCACACTTTGTTCTTTGTAAAAGAATTACAGATTGTGGATTTGCAAGCAAGGAAGCTCACCTTACCCACTTTTTCATCTGCATCATCTTCCCCAAACAAACAGGGCTTTTTTGTGTTGTTTTCCATGTTTCTATCCCGGTCATGAACTTCAATCTCCAAAGGTGGACCTCTAAGACACCTCTGTAATTCCCCAGGTTTCATCGTCCCTGTTAGAAGTACATTAACATCCTTAAAGTAGACATGAGTTCCATGGACTTGTCCATGAGTTTGATGAGGTGGAAAGTTATGAAATTTGTATTTGCAGTAGGTGGGAACACACAATCTCTAAAGAACAGAAAGATGAGGAGAAACAGATATTTGCAGCGTTAACCTTTTTCCTTTTTATTTTTAACCTCACAGAACAATCAGCTTTTCTAGTAACGAAGGTATGGGGGATGTATTTTATAACACAAGCTATGGTCTTCCAAGGCAGCAGAGGCCATTCTACATGTCTGGATCCTGCGTTTTGGGAATATACTGTCCCCTTCATTTGCCTGTCCTCAACTTTGTTGACTTTCCAAATATGTCTGAAAACCTCTCGCTGTTTCTAGATCATTAAAGGAGCATGCTGGGGACTGCAATGGCTCCTAGATCTTTTTTGTTTCTCCTTATGCATTCATCTGTAGGATTCGAGGCCTAAAATAAATGCCTATAGCTAGAAGTTACGAAATTCAACAAGTATCCAGAGATACTGTAGGGAATGGAGATACTGTAGGGAATGGACTCTATGATCTTCATTATTAGCCATCTGTTTACAAATCTGGGGAAGCAAACAGGGGGCTTCATTCCACAACACTTGTTGCAGTTCCTCCATGTTAGCATCCATCAGCACTACGGCAGCCTGCATGGAGTGGAGGCTACCTGTCAAGGACTATCCTGACAACTGCGAATCTGAAACAGTTCATTATTTCATACAGTATCCCACCTGGCAAGGGGAACAAAGTCAAAACTTCTGTGGTCACTCTGCAAATCGCATTAGAAACTACAGAGCGGTTTTTTCTCCATTATTTATTACGTTGCGCAGTTACTGACATTTTCCCTGTTTCTCTTCGTAAATGCTAAGCCAGTTCGCCTAGCTTGTCATAAGCCCTGCAGTGTAGAACTCCACCACATCATGCGCCATTATAAAGTTCCTGACATATTATTAAACTATTTTCACAAAAACAATAAAAAAAATCCTACTAATGTGAACCAGATCTTTCATACACTATTCCCTTATAATTCCACCTCAGACAGGGATCAACAAAATAGCTCCTGAAATCAAAGGTCTTTGACTTTAATTTCACTTTCACATCAACAATATAAAATGCTCAGAAAAGAGCCTTTTTAAAATAACATTTCTTTAAGCCTAAAAATGCAACCATTTGACAAAAGAACGTATTTTCTAACTCATCTCTCAAAATTTACAAATATAAGACCAAAAACTTTATATTGTCACCAATATAGAACTTCTTTCGTCCACAGCATTTTTTAAGGTGTGAAACATTTGCTATTTTTTTAAGCGAAATGATATTTTTAACACAGGAATAGAAGTTGTCCTAACAAGCAAGTCAACACACACTGACCTGTCAGCAAATTGTTTCAAACAATATAGCACTGCAACTGAACTAGATCTTCTCCGGTTTACTCAAGATCCACTGCTCAGAAATCAAAATAGGATAACTATATATAAATTATTACCCTTGGAAAACACAAGGATTGCTGTTTTGCTGCCAGTGCCTATGATATGTAGGCACTAATCTGGCCACATGTTTTTCAGGAAATATGTTAGTCATATTCTCCAATTTTGCTACTAATAAGGAAAGTTATCTTTAAAACCATGCCCATATTTTAAGCAAAGCTACTTGAGGGTAACAAGGAAATTCCTTCAGAAAGAAGTAGCGGTATGTGTTACCTGCAGCACTTCTATTGGTACAGGTGTGTTCGGGAGGCAGGTAGCTGAATTAATCCTTATAATCAGTGGATTTAATTCATGTCTTTGTTTTTCAGACAGAAGAGGTGTTTCCACAGTGAAAGTCATGTAAGCATCTAAAATTTTAGCATTATTTTCTGCCAGACGACTGATCACTGACTTTTCTCCTTTTTAAATATAGAAAATTAAATATTGTTATAGAAGCAATCCCATCAAGGCACCCATATTTGATGCAATTAATTACAAACCTCCACTGAATTTGTATTAAAATAAAAGTGTTGTTTTAACTGCTTCAAATATTATTTATCTTCTACAGTAGGAAGAAAATACTTCTCAAAGCAGTATCAGAACCCCCATTGGGCTAACTGCTGAAAGCGCACACAAGTTTATTTCTTTTTAAAGCTGCAAATATACAGTTCACATAAACACAAAAATTAAAGCAGTCCAGAAACTCTTCATCAAAATTAAACTCTTCGTTAAAGGCAAACAAGCACCTTTAAACAAACTGGCAGCTTTGGCACATCCATACACTCGGCAGCTGAGTTCCATGCTGCATAATGTATGGCTATTTTTGTCTGCGTGCACAGAACAAAGGGGAGATTTAACTCACTACACACAAAAATAGGACAACATATATTAATAATGAATGTTAATCTAGTCACAGTCAGAAAACCACAGAAATAACGCACTCTACTCTGACCAATATCCCACTTTCAACACCTTCTAAATCAAACAGGATACAAGAGCTTAGATGTACACATAGGGCAGAAGTACTTTTGACATCCTGCCCTTCAGAGCACACAGACCTCTGAACACGTCAGCCTCCCCCAGATCTAAACCAAATCCTAAATCTTTCTTAACCAGTTTTTACCCAGAATGCAAAATTCCCTAGGGATCTTTCAAGCCAGTTTCCAGCAGGCAGACCCACCAGCACAGACACTTCAGAGGAAGAGACACGGAGTACGCCTAGCCATGTCGCTCCCTCCCTAACAGAATAATACCTGAGAGGAGAGGCATGACATCTAACTGCAGTGAAGCAATGCCATATTTCTCTTCCATAGTAGTATCAATGTTTCTTTTAGGACCAGAACCTCTTCTACCTGTTGATGGAAGGGAGGCAGGGTTGGACTGAGTAGGAAGGAGGAGACTCTTTCTTGCAATTAATCAAATAATTTTAAATTTACTGCAGTAGGTGGCATAATTCAGTATCGTCCTTAGAAAAAGTCATTGATTATATACTTTGACACCAACTTAGGCTAGTATTTCAACATGCTCAAATTTCCATTGCACAGTCCACTACACTACATATGGAATCCCTACTTTACAAGAAAGTTAAATTTGCAACAGCAAGCACTGGAATTACCAAAATTAAATTTATCTTTGCCACCTTACTATTCTTTCCTTGCATATATGCATTATGACACATATACAGTACTCTTTGTGATATGCATTCTATTGTTTCCAGAAACTGGTATTTTATAACTTCACAGCTACAGGAATATTGTCATTCCTTTACCTCACAAGATACCATGAAGATAAACTCCTTCATCTTTGTCATCTTCTTAGAGGCTAAGTAATTATTCCCAAATTCCTTTTGCCCAGATCCAGTCTTTATCCAACTAGTAAAAGCACAGTCAGTCCTAGCCTCAAGTGTATAAATCCTAGCTTCAGATGCTTTGTCCCATCAGTTAACTAAGCAAGGACAGAATTTCAGCACTAGTAGTTTGACAAATTGTAGCAAGTGAACACAGTGACTTAAAAGAAGAACTGCAGAAATATTAATACTGCTGGTCCTGATTTATTATTATTCCTATAATAAAAGGAATGGCAGAATGTTTTAAGGACAAATTTAACAGTCAAATGGAAGGAGAGAGAGGTGTGCAACGTATTACTAAGCTTTATCTTTTAATAACAACAGTAATGTGACATGACATATTAGCAGTACCAAAATTACACTGCAGAAAAAATCAGTCCACTCTGAACAAAAGCAAAATGATAACATAGAGAACTCCCTACAAAGTGCGTAATTGTTTATCAAAAGCTCATAAATGAAAGTACCAACTGCCTTAATTTTGAAGTGTCATGGTTTAACCCCAGCCAGCAACTAAGCACCATGCAGCCGCTCACTCACTCCCCCCCATCCAGCGGGATGGGGCAGAAAATCGGGAAAAGAAGTAAAACTCGTGGGTTGAGATAAGAACGGTTTAATAGAACAGAAAAGAAGAAACTAATAATGATAATGATAACACTAATAAAATGACAGCAGTAGTAATAAAAGGATTGGAATGTACAAATGATGCACAGGCAATTGCTCACCACCCGCCGACCGACACCCAGCCAGTCCCCAAGCGGCGATTCCCCACCCCCACTTCCCAGTTCCTATACTGGATGGGACGTCCCATGGTATGGAGTACACTGTTGGCCAGTTTGGGTCAGGTGCCCTGGCTGGGCATGAGAAGCTGAAAAATCCTTGACTCTAGTCTAAACACTACTGAGCAACAACTGAAAACATCAGTGTTATCAACATTCTTCACATACTGAACTCAAAACACAGCACTGTACCAGCTACTAGGAAGACAGTTAACTCTATCCCAGCTGAAACCAGGACATGAAGAAATAGCGTATGGAAGTTTCAGGGAGAATGATGACATAAGTCACGGGTCTTCAGAGTCACGGGAAAGAAAGACCAAACCAGAGCCACAAGGTAAACGGAGCAGATGTGGTTGAGGGTTAAGCTCTTCAAACACACCTTTGTGCTGCAACCTGAGCTGCCCACCACCATGTGCGTGCACACAGGAGGGCTCCAAAATGCCTGCCTATTTCTCTGCATGCCCCATTCTGCATTAGTGTTTTCTTTACTACTCTTCAAAAGGTCTGTCCATAAAAGCAGGAGCACCAAACTCTGCCACAGTGGACAGCAACAGAAAACGGTTGTCAGGTAAAGATTTGGTTGATGCTATTGGTGCATTCACTTATTTTGACAGAATGGTACTACAACTGAATGTTATCATTCATGCCTGGTGATAAGCAAATGTACTTTTTATAATGTGTACTGGGGGCAATGTGTACTGCAACCCTGCGATGCCATGCTAGTTCTTACCCAGACAAGCATGTTATTTAACACGGGCAAGTTAATATATGGTCTAATGTCCATTATCACAGCGGCTATCATCTCCTTCCATCTTTCATAAGGCCTTCGTCAATTGTCAGCTACAGATGAGAGAGCAAAATATCACTCAGTGGGGCTGTGGTTTTTCATTTAACATAATGAACTAGCACTGGAAATAAAAATGGGCCGTAAACTACAGATCAAAACCTGGCCTCTAGTAGGAAAAGCAATGCAAGTGATATGAAACAACAGCTTGATAATTTTGCAGTTGGAATATTTGTTTTAGCTCCAACATTACTCTTTAACTGTTTTACAAATTTCATCACTGCACACCCAAGTCCCTTGCAAATATCCATCACTTCACCCCTGGAACACCGCAAGTGATAGAAAAGGACCGCCATCATCCCTGTTTCACACTACAAGCTAAGGAAACTGAAAAAGAAAGTTTTATTAGCTGCTGAAGAAACACAGAAAGCTCACGGCAGAGATGAGACTAAAGCACAGGTCCAATAACTCTTTTTTTGTTTTAACCTTGAATTCTTTAAAAAAAGAAAAAGAAGATAAACAGAATTCCATATCTACCTTTTCAAATCTAGTCCATAGTTCCATCCAGAACTTACCATTTGTGGTGGCTGTTTCGTCTGCTCCATATGTCACATTTCCCACATTATCATTTGTTTTCTCAGTTTCTTTTGAAGTTGAATTAATTGGAGGACCAGCAACTGCTTTCTGCTTCAGAAGTTGGGCCTTATCCAGAAATCTGTTTTTTGCAAATATCACACTTCTGAAAACATTAAAAAGATCTGAAGTTATTTAAGAAATATGAAAAATAAATCCCTGCCATGCTAATGATTCCACCAGAATATAAACATAAAGGATATCAACAGGATACATGGTCCTTCTCTTTTGAGTAAGAGACCACATTAAGTACCTGAAGACATGCATAAAGTAAAACATCTTGTACTACATACTACAATACCTTACTTGCAGAGTTTTCTGTACATCTGCTTTGCTTTTTGAGGAAAGAGAAATACATCTGTTCTGTAACTGCTGACATTTGGTATACCCTGTTACACAATTACAGATAGACCAGAAATCTAGAATTAATACAGTTTTGCTCTATTATAGGAGGAACTGCCTTCTTAGGGGGGAAATACAGCTAGGAATGCTGTCACTTACATTTCAGCACTAACAAGCTTCCCAAACTTTGTAATATCAGCCACTGCTGTAAATCGTTCTTCACAAGACATCACGCATTTTATTCCCTAAAGTACATACATTTCTTACAAATTTGATATATTATTGCTGCTGAAAAATTAATATTAATCAGCAACAGCAGAAAATTAAGTGATTCTGTTGTCCCTCTCTTCAGATCACTGTTATATATTGTACCTGGAGGGCGGTAGTACAAGACATACTGCAGCAAAATTGTTTTATCTGTGAAGAATAGTGCCCCCACAGCTTCTCACAATGATTGCTTTAAGGCTTTCTGGTGCTGATTATTGTCTCCAGATTATCATATTCAGTCTACAGCATTTTCTCTCAGATTTATTAATATGTGCAACATCTTCCTTTTATCCTTGGCATTAAATCTTTCAAACATCCTTTCTTCCTCCTCCTCCCAGGGATTTTAATCTCAGAGGTCCAAGTTCTGCAGCTGCTTCACAAACATTATTTTAATTCAGACAGGCATCCATGCAGTGAGCAACGAATCAAGACTGTGGCTGTGAAGCTTGAAGTAATGTATGTTTACAGCACTAAAAATAATAATTCGTTACCCAGATTAAGCCAAGCATTTCCCAAATAACTCTACCTATCCTCAGAGATGTTTCAAAAAGGATTGTAGTAATAGCTGGAGCGGGGAGAGAGAAGGTTTGTTGTGTGGTTTTGCAGCACTAAAAGTGATCAACATTAAAAATACAGCTTTCCAAGATCTTTATATTCCTATGAAAACACAGTCAAAATTGTTAATATATGTAATGTTAACTAAGTAGTGAATGACAGACTGTCATAATTGCATTGGGAGCAAAATAATCTAAATAAAGTTTACATGTGGTTTTATAAGTAAACCATCATGTTAAGAAAAAAACCAGACCTGCTAAAACTAAAAACAATAAGGCTGTTTCATTTGCCTCAATTAAAATAAATAAATAAATAAATAAAACACTGCAAAGAGTCAGAGACCCTAGAGACTATATATAGGAACCTCCAGGTGTTGGGAATAAGTGAAGGAAACTGTAGTGTGGAGTTCACAGGGGTAACATGGAATTTATTGGTGGATTTGTTGGAAACCTCCCCACTGCAGACTGAAAAAGCATAGAGGATATCAGACCATATGTGGGCATTTCCAGCAGTATTAAGAATTTTTCTGGAACCAATTTGAGAGAAGCAATGCAGCATACAATTATTGTGACTATCATATTTCCTGGCTGTAGACTTTTGACACAAAATGAGGGAAGAAGGAAGCTGATTCTTTAGAAAAACAAAGATACTTTTCCAGGTGTGCAAAGGAGCAGCAAAACTTTGCCAATAAAATTGGTAAAATATAATCTCCTGAATCTCAGATTTGCTTTTAGAGTAAACATGTAGGCTGCTTGTCAGGTAACTCACTAGTCCTCCAAAAGGAATGATCATGATAATAGTTCTTTCAACATGAAACTAGAAAGAAACATCACCACAGTCACAATACAGGCAGAACGAGAATGTTCAGGTATATGAAAGAGCAACAGTGATGTACGTAAGGATATAATATTCATTCATCTTACCCTGTTTGAGCTTCACTTTGAAGAGGTAAATTTTTCCAGATGAACTAATATCCTGGTAAAGATTCTTACACAGCTCTTGTGTCATTAGACTGTAGTACCTCTCAACATGTTTCCAGCAATGATTTTGGAATATTAGACTATTTCTACCCCAAAATTATTTCTATTCCAATTAATCTGTACTGAAAGTTAAGTTTGCACAAAGACTACACACATGCTCTTAATTTTTCAAAATACTGATCTCATTTGTTCATGTTTCACCAGAATGTTGTTACTGACATGACAGATAGCATAAATGCATGCAAGGGAACTGCAGCAGCATAAGGAACTACACTTTCAGACTTAAACTGGACAAATACCCTTCAAATATCCCAATACTTCAGATGCTTACAAAATGCAGAGCAAGTCTAAAGTAAGGTAATGCCCTGGGGTTCTACATTAAATCTTACACAAGATGGACACCCATTTTTGAGCAGAAAGGACATGCTCGTGGGACACAAAGCAGAAACAATTTACACTCTGAGTTACACAGCAAGATTTCACCAATGCTATTTTTGGAGTAAAAACCCTACTTAGTTTCAAAAACACCAACTCACATTTGCACTGAGTATCTCCTCCCATAAGCCATTAACAAATAAAATCCCATTCTAAAGGTTGTTTTTTCATTTCTATTATCACAAACAGATATGTAAGATACAAACACACTAGCCCAACTGATTCTAGCAGTTACGAAGCTTCAGAGGGCCCCATTTTATTTTATCGTGCAATCACCTGGTATTTATTTTCACATTCAAAAATACAATGCAGAAGGAAATAGCTCAGATAGCAAAGGCTATAGAACAGGAAGTGTCCATTTAATCTACAAACCAGGAACTGAAGACTGTTAAAAACAGGACAGGCAGCAAACCAAGAATTATGTAGGACGATGTAACAAGATATTGATTAAAAATCAAGATTCTCTCAAATCTTAAATACAGCATTTTTGTTAAAGAAGCATTCGGTCTCCAGCAGCTAAGAAGAATACAGGCTAGGAACTTAAAAGCAAGGTGGCTAGATTTTCCAGATATTGAGAGAATTTTTTTTTTAAAGACGGTTTTGCACTTAAATGAAAACTATCTGAAATAAACTAAAGATTTTGCTTCCATGTGCAATTCGACATTCTGGCTGATTTTCTTCATCGCTACAAATGCATGTTTTCTTTCTGCAACACAAAACCCATACCATTTGAACTGCAAGACTCACTTACAGGTGCAGTCATCAGAAATAGTATTGTTCTCACAACATATAAAATACTCAGAAATACTGCTCTGCAAAGCTGAGTTCACAAATTTGTGCTGAAGGCATTAACAGTCCTGTCATTGACTTCACTATCTTTTGAGCAGAGTAACAATCTGACTAAATCTTGTTCAGGAGAAATTCTTAAACTTACATAACAGCATAAAATGAGAAAGCACATCTTGGAATACAGGAGTGGATTCATTATCTTGTGCTAACACCACCTAATTTTGTAGAAACAAAATGGGAACCTCAAGAAAGTAATTTAAAAGTTTGTATTTTTTTAGATGACATTCTGGATGACTTATTTGAGATATACCCTATTCATGATTCATTTCAAGTGCAAAGTTTTCCATTATGTATAATACCCAAGAAAATATGATTATTTTTAAAGTTATAGTTTCTCAAGTCTTGAACCCTCTAATCTTTTCTACAATTTTAGAGGGTTACATGTTACTTGTTAGAAATTTACCACCGAAAACTATTAAAACAAATGACTTATTAAACCAAAAGAGTGAATAACTGTTCTTAAAAGCAGAACAGAACAAATAGGGAACTATGCTACTACAGCAGGATAAACTCAGGATTACCTTAATTGCTTTAGAAAATTACCTCATGGTAATTTGAGCCAATACAAATTCATAGTTATAGAGTTGATCCGTTGAGCTCACAAGCCAGCAAAGCCTGCTCTGCTAGCAACTGTTATTGCTGACAGTACCTTCAACCTTTCAAAAAGAATGACGTACCCTGAAGAACACCACTCCTCGCTTTTGCCACTTCCTAACACTTTCAAGTTGAGCAACTAGCAGTAGAATAACTCCTAGCTCCTCGTCCATCTAGTCTCACTGACACTATCTTATCCCACAAATTATCTCAAGTCAAAAGGTACAAGTGAACAAAAGAAAACACATGCACAAACAAGTAAGGTGAGCAAAGTTTCTTACTTTATGTAATTATTTCATAAACAGCTACCTTACCCCAAATAGACTATTAACAAGCTTGATGTATTAAAGGGGATCTTGATGCTTTTCCTCCTTTCCTATAACCAGTAGGCATGGGTGCAAAAAGCAGTAGTCAACCACTGCCAAAACCACAGTATCATTATAAAACATTAAAAAAACCCCATAGATACTGAAAAACAATTACATATTTTCAACTGTATTTTTAATACATGAACATTTCCCAGTGCATTTGCAACATTCTTACCTCACTGTACAAAAGTCATCTGGCCTTGATGGATATGGCAAATCACAATTAGATGTTGCTAGTCCATTCAGATAAGTTTCCTCTGCTAAATTAAAACAGGTTTTACATTTGTTATTAAGTATTTCTATGTTTTGATAACTCTGCTAAGACTGACAAAATGAACCTGTAAAGCTCTAGGAGAACGTGGTGAGAAGTCTTATGCAACCTGTATTTGTAACTCAAAACCACAATCCATTTAATTTTTGTCTCAGAGTCAAGGATGAGTTTGAATAAGCCTAAAATATGTAAAATAAAATATTTTTGGAGGGACTTTGAGAGATCATGCAGAGAAACTAAAATATTATAAATTCATACTTTATTTCCTAGAAAAATAAGTTCCATGGTAATTATCATGCTGCAATTTAAAACAGAACTAGGAATTAACAAGTAATTAAAATGAGGTGAGAATATCCAAATAATATTTTGCTAGCACTGAATGTCCTATGTGTACTTCAGTAGGTACTGACGTCAATAACATATCTTAATGCATGAAACTGCATACATAAGAAATAATACATTACTTTTGCTTATTTATTTTAATAAACTGTTCCAATTGCTATTCTAGTGAATACTCATTAAAAAAATAATGTTACCAGTGTCTGGATCTCTTACACAATGTGTAGAAATGTCCAAATATTCAGTCAACATTTTATATATGCCAAAAGTATGGTATACTACACCTAACTGTCTTCAAATGTCATTTAATTACAGAAAAACACTCTACAGTCACAGATTTCAGTGTTAGCTACTCAACACTTAGCCTCACAATGTATCAGCCCTAATTACAGTGAGATGTAGGTCTTAATTACAGTGAGATCACAGCAAATCAACATTGTATGAATGGCAAGGAGAATTTGCACTTGAATAGCTGAGCATGTTCCAGACAATAAAGAACAAAATTTGCCATTATCTGGAAGTAAGCAAAGGTGGAGCAATGCAATATTAGGTTTTTACCCAGCTATAAACAGGATACTAAGAAAGTATAACAAATTACCTGTTTTACAGAGCACAAGTACTGGTACACCCAATAGTGCACATGGTTTTTCAAAGTCAATGAAAAGAAACATAAAGAGATCTTCAGGACATTCCTTTCTTCCTTAACACAGAATAGGTTAGCATTTTTCCATTCATCTGAATGGGAAGTCGTGCTCCTGTCCTTTATCTCTTTGAACACACTTTCTACCTTTGCAGACTTCAATTACTTGGTCCATCGATTCTCCCTGGGCCCATCAGTAGATGGCACTGCTACCAAAACACAGATGCATTCTGCCAGCCTAATTACCCCAGGAATTAACGTGCTCCTATTTCGATGGTGTACGCCATTAATCATTAGAAAAAAAAACAAAAAAAATTTAAAAGATAACCAGCCGAAGCTGGTGACACAGTGCTCCCCAACATAATGTAAGCACCCTGCATCAGATGCTAATATAGGAGGAAACCACATTATCTGCTGAATCCCCATTACCCTACTGCAGTAACAAGCTTCCCTTTGGATAATTCTACCTAAATATTTAGCAAGTCCATTTTCGTTTGTAGATCTAACAAAATCAGACATAACACAGAGGGAGGATCTAGCTGTTAGTTTTGTTTTCACCATAAAAATCTAAAATTAAGGAAAAAACAAACAAGCAAACAATTTCTTTGCATTTTCAAAAGATTACTGAAGTCAAAATATAGAATTTCATAATAATTGCTTTTTTACTTTTTGGACACTTTTGTTCATAAAAACATTCTATGAAAACAACTACTAAATTGCAAGGCCAACTGCCTAAAAGCAGAATTTTTCAAAATAAAAGCTCTGTGCTGGTTGAATTCAGCCCTTTGGTACATATATGTATCCAAGACCTCAGATGATGATTAAACACATTTTTTCATGGTCCTCTGCCACAGGCAGCACACTATTGTTCATTGTGTTGCTCAGTGAAAGAGTATTTCAAAAGTCAGCTTTTTTCTTACTGCACAATGCAGGTCTTGGTGTCATTTCTTACAAAGTATCCAAGCAGTAATCCTGGTGTAGCAAAAGGAATTACTGAAGTCCTCCTAGAGAGTTCTGTAACACTCATTGCTGAAGTATCTTTTTACTTTCTCAACTTTAACACTTTCTGTAACATGTCAAATATTATCTCCATTGTGGAGACTGAAAATTGGAGTACAAAAGAATAAGGCAAAAGGTTTCCACTACGCTTCGTAGCCCAGCTGGAAAGTCAAGGACCTAATTTTTTCAGCATTATATATTTATTTTAATTTTCATTAATAAAGTTTGCCTTCATTTGCTCTTGACTTCCATTGCTGTTGTGAGCTCTCGACCCCCATGATCTCCAGTCAGGTACTGTAACGTGGTACCATGTGCTTTCTGAGCTCACAGCAGAGCGCTCTGCACGGCTGCTCGGTCCAACAGTGCCCAGGTGCAGAGAAATCCCAGCTTTCCAGTCAGCAGACTTGAACAAGGTTCCAGAAGGGACGGAGAAAGCCAGCAGCAGGGTCTAAGCAGACGCGGCTACAAACACACTGCTGCTAGACGGAGAACTTGACAGAAGGCCAGATTTTGTTGTTATTTGCAGCAGTATTGCAGCAGGTTCTCAACTGGCACAAGGCAAGGCCAGATTACAATCTGCATGCAATTGAGATCCCACCAATGTCGGGAATAAACTTTCATACTTCTCCACGAACCAGCAATTCAAAGGAAATGTGGCATTCTGCTACTGGATTCCAGATATTTGCCACAGCAGAGAAACAGCAAGAAACTGGGAACTTATGTTCTGGTCATGGCTGTAGATGTTAATGCAATCATTTACAAGCATGAAGCAGCAGAAAACCCCGCTGCTTTTTTCTGGTGTGCCTTAAAAACTTTCTGTGAGCCAACTAAATCTTTCTGCCCAATTCTATTCCAAAGCTATTAAAAACTTGTTCTAACTATAATACCTTCAGTCTTCCTGCAACGCCTTGTTCCCTCAGTAGATTCCTCAGTCCTGCTCCTGCTCGTCCATTACTCAAGGTATCATTGTACTCCCCCCCCCTTTTCACCCATAAGCCAGTTCCAGTTTCCATATTGTTATACCTTTAACAGGAAACGCTGAAGACTCCTCCTGTGTCTTGAATTCCTTTGCTGCTTTGATTTTTGTATGGCTGTGTGCTGGCTGACTCTCTTCAAAGAATTTTCTTTGCAATAGCACAGCGTGTTTTACACCACCTATCAGGAAAAATATCAAAATAAAATAAATTCCCTGGTTTAGACTTCATTGCTTAGTCTGGCTGGGCTGCTCAAATTTTGAGCAACGATTTTCCGATGGCACCTCTTCCCCTTTTCCTACTATCTGTAAGAAGTGACTCTCAGACTTCAATTCTGATCATCTGGAGATGAAAATCGCCAGAGTTACTGACGTTTACCTTGAAGCCCACAGAAGAATCTAGCGTAAAATGTTCTCCCTCTGTACTGCACAACAATGCATATTCAGAAGAAAATACTTGGGCAGCTGAGGCTTGTGGGAACGCCCAGAATTCTGAGCCTGCAGAGAAGGCAAACAGCCCTGGCAGTGAGCTGAGGGCACTTTGCCATACAGACTCCTCTGAAAGCGTGCAACTTCAGGAGGGAAAGCTTTTAATCCTTTGTCCTGCCTTCCTCCTATTGCTAAAAGGTAAGGCTGCTCTTGAGAAAACACTGAACTACAAACAAGTCTCCATTCCCCAAAAGCAGCTACCCAGGTGCTCAACCAACCTTAAAGAGAAAAACCAAATGCTGTCAGAAATCTCCACCAATTGCAAAGCCTATTTGCTGACAAACCCCACCATATCTGAGCAAACATTTGATTTATTAGTATCAGTTCAATCAAAAGAAACCCAACCCTGTATTAACTAGCATTTGAAGCCTTATAACCTCACCAAATCTCTATCCACTGAAACACATGGGAAAGAGAGAACAGTTACAATATTTTGCTAACAAATTATGCATATTTTAATAGTAAAACTAATTTTAACAGTAGTTTCAGGCCATCAGAACAAACATTTCCTATAGGTTTCATCTCATGCTTAGTTCTCTGGTATTCATTAAGGACTGAGATCTCATTTCACTCATGTCTGTAACAGCCCTCCTCTAATTAAATTAACTCAACTAGTAAAAATTAACTATAAATAGTTATAACTATAATTATAAAATAACTGTCTTTGAAACCACTGACCTTCAAGCTAGTGTGGCCAAAATTTAGGCATAGATTCAAATTATGGCATTGTGGGAGACAACAAGGGAAGGAAGATGAAATGGAAAGATGCACAGCATAACAATGTGGCTGTAAAAGTTTTGCTTCTTCTCAGTACAACAAAAAGAAAAATCCACCTTTGAAAAATTAATACATTCATTACTAACATTACTACCCAACAACCTCAAATAACTCGCTAGTTTTCAAAGGTTCAAGATTATATGCCTAATTATATTTTCCTGCCATCAAAATTTTCAGAAACTGACTCATGCATTCATTAAAACACCAATGAGTAGGAATTATTTTAGTGGGAATGACATATGAATGTCAAATAAACTCAACAATAACTTATCAATAGATGCAGTCACAATTTCAAGGTTTGTTTTATAATGTGCCTGTTTGCATTAGCCTTACCAACAGCCTCTGCATCCCCTTCTAGTGAAGAAATAGTATTTGGTTTACTAAGCTTCACTTTTGAAGAAACTTTGTCCTTGGTATCCCAGATTTTTAAAATTATTTTGTGATCTCTTAGTTTTATTAGATATTCATTAGTGACACCGATATCAACACTATGGTTCCATGATATCCACATCTTGTCATTTTCAAACCATGGTGTAATAGCCTATTAAAACAAAAGATAAAAATCTTTACAGGAGCTGACCAGTACTGGAGAACTTGCATTCACATGCTGAGCACTATCACCACTACTCTCAAATTGTATATTTATTTCTCCAGCTTACGCTGGGTCTTACATGACCCACCCCTTGCTGTGTCAGAGCAGCGTATTTTGTTGCATTCAGACAAAGTAGTCTTATCAAGTCCAGGTCTGATACGAAGACTGGTGGTAAGAACAAACAGCAATTAAGCTGTTGCTCAGCGATTAAGCTGTTGCTCAGCATGGGATTGTGGACTGAAGACTTAACAGAATACTGTAAAAGCAAATATATACACTTTAAAATGCTGAGTTGGTATATATAAAATTAAAGGACCAGCACTAAACTTCACAAGTATAAGCTGGTAAACTGTAAGAACAAAGCACACAAGAGTTGCCGATATAACATATTTCAACCAGCAACTTTGCAAGTCCATTTCATTTAACAAAAACATCAAGCTGATACTCAGAAGAAGAGTAAGGCAATCAAAGAGGGCCATTAGAAAAATTGTCATGCAGACAAAACCTGAGAGTATGCAAGTTACTTTAAAACCAACAGTCTCCCTCTCTCAAAAAAACCCCAATTTATTTTAGCACCAACTCTTAAGAAATAATTTCTTAACAAACCAAGGTGTATTCAAAACAATATATCCAATTTTTAGGTTCCTGGGTTTGAACTCAGTTAAACATGAGTGTAAATAACAAAATTTTCAAAACTCTTCAAGTACTTTAAAAATCTTTTTCTCCTCAACAAAGATCAGAGGCATAAATTTCATTTTTTTCTTAATTGCTAAGAAAATGGATAGTTGCCTTCAAATTTTTATATTATTATCTTGGTACTTGAAAGATAAAAGCTATAATCCCAAGTAAACTGGTAATCTAGAGGAAAATAAAAGTAAAATACTCTGAAATCCACCAGCCTCTTACTATAAACGTAAGAAATTACTGCTGATCTGGACTAGCAGAGTCAAGTTCTATCCTTGATATTTGTTCTATACTGTGTGTGCAGATAAGGCCTAACCAGCTGTTAAAGCAATATGCAACTACATCACTCCATATCTGAAAACATTCTCCCACCTTCTATATGCGACATTTTGGATTACTTAGTTTTATTGTATCTTTTACCTTGGAATTAGATTCTGTAAATAGCTTTGCAACCACCCCAAACAAGACCAAATCCAGTTTTCTAGGTATGAGGTCATCCGGTAGAAGGAAGTACTCAATGTGAAAGCAACGTTTCATTCTTGGAATAGCTCCCGATTCATTGACTTGAATTCTCTTTCCTTGTGTATCAAGGGGGTTGGAGATCTTCTGCTTTTGTCCTAAGGAGAATATTAGAATTATTTGGAAGCGTTAAATGTTATCAAACATGATACTTTCAGGGGGAATTAATGTTCTCTGCAACGACCAAATGGTAACAGGCATTCCAGTGTGACAACAGAAAAACGACTGATTGAACACAGATGACTGGTGAACATGAACCTCTTACCCCAGTGCCCAACCCTGCAGTTCTTACCCAGGTTTAACTACTGTAATGGTCCATGAAGTTCCTGGAACTCCCCCCTTCACCCTGTCTTCCTGCAGCATGACATCCAGTGGTTGCAGTTCCCAAGGCACGTATGTCCTGTTACCCAGAGAACTTCCGTAAAGCAGAGTTCCACACTGCTCGGGGGAAGGCTGAATGTACCTGCTCCTGCTATACCCAAACACCCCTATGCCACAGCAGAATTGTACCTCCCCTGTTGTACAGCTGCTACCCTCTCCTAAAATTACAATACCACCTTCAAACTACCCAAAATCATAATTAGCCAAGTTGAGTATATATGCCAAAACCACCCTTATTTTCATTATTAGGCAGCGACTGATTAATAAGCACCAGCTAAGATCATCAACTTGAACAGTTGTGACTGCCAAGGAGTCAGCAGTCAGGAAAGGTTTTCAGTCACTACCCAATGATAAAAGGCTCTTATGTCCTACTGCCACTTTACTGAGGGATCTACCCAGGAAAATTCAAATCAACTAACATCTCTTCTAACATTATCTCCTTAAACCACTCAGGAGTGTGCCACAGACCATTATGAAGTAATAAAAGAAGGGTTCTTAGGAAAACCTGTGCCAGGTACTTACTTACCTGTAGGCAAGGCAGGGACAGCTAGCGAGACTGTGAATGTGCAGGTCACAGTATGGCAGCCATCCGGTTCCACCGAACTTTTTTCAGACGGGAGGAACCGGCTGCCTTCACCCTCTGGGGTCAGATGTCCAGCACGCCCAAGCACCTCTAGGTTTTCAGTTTCAAAAGTGCTTTCAGAGCGGGTTGTGTTCAAGTCTGTCATCTCTTCTTTATCATCCTCCTCCACCTCCTCTTCTTCCACCGCCTTTGAATTCTTACGCTTTTGCTTTGCCATCTTGACCTACAGTCAGAGGACGGACTCAAAGGCTGCGGAACAAGACAAGCAACTTTATTTCAGCGCCGAAATAAAAATCCCTACTAGAACCGAAGCAGGAGCAAGGAAGGACAGCACAAATCCCCTTTTCAAAAATGTTCTCGAAGTACGCAACGCACATACCCAACAGATTAATTTTGGGGCGCAGGGACAACCCCCACACAAGCCTCCAAGGAACAAGCCAGGCTGACAGCGCGTTCAGCAAACAGCGACACGACCCTCAAAAAAACCAAAAAGGCGGGGGGGGGCGTCATCTGACTCTAAACTACGGGTCGCTTGCCTACCTGCAGAGGAAAGTTGAGTTTTTGAAAAGCTTTTCTTTTGAGGAAGCGGGGCGGGGGGGGGGGGGGGGCAGCCCCTGCAGCTAAGCGCCTGCGACGGCGGCCGCCAGCGGCCCCGGCTGCCCTACCGACCTCCGCTACCGGCCACCGGCCGCT
>NW_010973420.1:2084937-2086243 GCF_000737465.1 Haliaeetus leucocephalus
GTCCCGTCCCGTCCCGTCCCGTCCCGTCGCGGGGAGCGGTGGTTCCAGCAGCCCCGCGAAGGCGGCGTCAGCCGTAGCGCGCACCGACGTTATGTGGCGCGCCACGTAAACCTAGAATTAAAACAAACCAACCAAAACCGCAACCACGTCGCCTTTCAAACACGTGCGGTGCTTTTTTCCCCCCTGGGCAAATTTGGGTCGGTTGCCGTGGACACAGATGATGTTTACGGTACAGCGGGCAAGGGAACGAGACAAGGATTGCCCGCCATGTAATTAATTATGCACGCAGCTAACAAATCAAGAAAACGCCTAAGCACGTTCACTTTTCAGTAATTCGAAGAGCACATCCAAATGTCTCGGCAGAAATAAGAATAAACCAGCCAGAACCAAATAGAGATGGGGTTTTTGGAGACACTAACACAGGATTACCTACATACCGAACCACTGTAGTGCGAATTCAGGCACGTTACTTATTCACTAACTCTCTTTTCAGGGACTCAGTTTACCTAAACTATAACTAACATTCCATACGTGCACAACTTGCATTCCAACTTCCCCTTCCTTAGACAGCAGCAAAACCATTACAGGATTAGTTCAACAATTATACACCAAATAATAATTAAATATTTTGTCCTCTTACGCAAACCCACATCCTATTTTTCAGCACTTAAGCCCGCGTTAGTCCGTTTAGTTTGACGATATTTCACACAAGGGGGGTAAAAAAAGGTGGGATGATTCATTTCACATCAGATTTTGGTTCTCTTTGTTTTCACACATGATTATGTCTCATAACCCATCATTAGGAACTCAGGCTGACATCTCAATTGCCTGCGAAAAAGCAGCTGAGTGGAAATTAAAATGCCAATGGAATAAAACATGATTGTCGTGAAGCACCTTCCTGATGGATAAAAGCATCAACATTTCAGGGTGTATTCTATGACCGAAAGAACACACGGATTCCTGTGTGCCATTCCTGTACCTACCGCTGCCTTTGTGCATGGGGGTTGGTAAATCTCTTTCAAATGCAATGAGAGCACCTGAATTTTTCATACAAAACTGAAAAGCAGTTAAAAGGCCAGAAGGATCCAAATCTTAAAATGATTCAACAGTTTGGTGCTCCTTTCACACCTACCAAGACTGAAATCCTAGATGCCAGTCTCCCACTTCAGCCCTCAGATCAAAAGTGCAGTAGATACACCTGCTGCATCCCAGCCAGACTGGGCTGCATCCAAACTGCAACGCTTCGGTTTTAAACACAGCCTTGAGGAAATAAAAGGCTGCAGACAGTGTGTCACACCTTCCTCAG
>NW_010973420.1:2086314-2087107 GCF_000737465.1 Haliaeetus leucocephalus
GCAAACAGGCAAAACAGCGCTGGGCGGCCGGGGAGTCTCCGCCCTACCAACAGCGCGCGCCCCCCCCCCTTTCACAGTCCCCTTTTTATAGTTTTTTGTTGCCAGGTTAGACTCCAGAGTCCGGGCCCACGTGGGCTTGTTTAGTATCTTCTGCGATTGCACACCTTGTTGCTGGGGGAGTCGTGGGATGAAGGTTGTAGTCTTCTGTGTTTCTTGTCATCTGGAGCATGCGTACTTTAAAATACCTCCTTATTAGGCATTGAAAGCTAATACATCTTGTTCACTTAGCAAGACATTGCAGTTACAAAGTTTCCAACCGCACCTGCTTG
Organism: Haliaeetus leucocephalus; assembly: GCF_000737465.1. Taxonomy (NCBI): domain Eukaryota; kingdom Metazoa; phylum Chordata; class Aves; order Accipitriformes; family Accipitridae; genus Haliaeetus; species Haliaeetus leucocephalus. Next base: position 2,086,644 of record NW_010973420.1, read on the forward strand.
CAAAGGCTAACACTGCCTTGCAAAAACGAACACATTGTGCAAGGCTTACAGAACCGGTTTGATTAACACATAAATTTATCACAATCCCCCCTTTTTGTTTTCATCATTTTGTTGGTCAAACCGGATTACGGTTTCTCGAGCTAGAGAATGGGAGTTTCTCTTTCACCAATGTTGGCTTCCTCTAAGTACTCACATTGCCTTCTTAATAACATTAGGTGTGCAGCTTCTGATCAATTTTTTACTAATCCAATAATTCTATTCAATATACAAGGTCCAAAAGTTAATATCAACATTAATACAGCTATTGGTCCTATTATGGTTGACAGCAAAGTAGTTAACCAAGGGGATTTGGTAAACCAGGATTCATACCAGTTCTGCTGGGCTTCTCTTTCTCTTTTCCGGTTTTCTAACCCCTCTCGTAATTTTGTCATGGTATCTCTAACTACTCCTGTGTAATCAGCATA
>NW_010973420.1:2087558-2087766 GCF_000737465.1 Haliaeetus leucocephalus
AGAGATACACACGGAGTAAGTCCCATTTTTGAACATATCCATCGAGCTCCTTCCTGGGGAATAATCCACTTTTTGACAGTTTTTTGATGTTGGTATTAATGGAACTACACAGTGTTTGTTTTGCCTTAGGTACTGTACCTATACAGGCCCCTATTCCAGTAACATGTTGCATGGTTATTCCCTCCTTCCTGTTTCCTCAAGAGCATTG
>NW_010973420.1:2088837-2089045 GCF_000737465.1 Haliaeetus leucocephalus
GAGGTGGTTCATCAACCTCAATCCCCACAGCAGTACGCCTCTGCCTTCTCCTCTGCCTACTCTGTTGCTTAGAGCAGCGAGGCGTACCATCTTCTCGGCAGCAGTCGTTATTTTTCAGGGGAACCTCCGTTGTCATATTTAGTCGACCTTGACTTATAGCTCTCCCAGCTCTTATCTTTCACCTCCCAGACTCCACACCTCACTCTGG
>NW_010973420.1:2089324-2089528 GCF_000737465.1 Haliaeetus leucocephalus
CTGAATTGGTCCTTTGATGCGGCTTGCATGAGTCCACCCTCTTTCGGCAGTCCGGACTGCAGTATCTGTAGTAAGCAAAACAAGAAACGGTCCCTCCCAACAGGGAGTTAGAGATGACTCTTTCCAAGTTTTGATCAATACCTTATCTCCAGGCGTAATTTTGTGTATTGCAATATCTAAGGGTGGCCTCTGCACTATCAGTCC
>NW_010973420.1:2089963-2090341 GCF_000737465.1 Haliaeetus leucocephalus
TTTTGCAGTGGCTCGGGCTACCGGAAAGGCCTCCACAAAGTGGGTCAAATGGTCCACCAGTACTAGGAGATATCTGTATCTGCCCACTTTGGGAAGTTCGGTGAAATTGCTTTGTATTCTTTCAAATGGTCTTTTAGCCAGTTCACGCCCTCCTGGAACTCTTTCCCTGAGCTGATGCTTATTTACCCTTTGGCACGTTAGGCATTCCCCAACGATTTTCTTGGCTATATCGTATAGTCCTATACACATATACTTAGTTCCGAATTGGTCTACCAATGCCTGTATTCCCCAATGAGTTTGCCTGTGAAATTCTCTCATTATTTTCCATGCCACCCGCTTTGGAATTACTTCTCTTCCATCAGGGAGAAACCATTTCCC
>NW_010973420.1:2091940-2093023 GCF_000737465.1 Haliaeetus leucocephalus
TTTAGAGGGCAGGCCCAAAATGCGTCCTTTAAGTCTATTACACTATACCATTTTAATTCAGGGGAGAGTTGACTTAGTAAAGTATATGGATTGGCTACCACTGGGAATCTAGTAATAGTCCTCTTATTCACTTCTCTTAGATCCTGTACTAAACGGTAGGACCCATCCGATTTCTTTATGGGCAGAATGGGGGTATTGTGTGGTGACATGCAAGGTTCTAATAATCCCTGCTGCAACAACCTTTCGATCACTGGTTGTAGTCCATATCTGCCCTCTTGTGAGATGGGATATTGTTTGACTCTAATTGGAACTTCTGGGTTCTTAATGGTGACTTCAAAGGGAGTAATGTCTAATTGTCCTACTGACTCCGGGGTATACCATACTTCAGGACTGATTTTAGCTTCATCCTCTGTTGTCAAAACACACAATTTTACTGCTATTTCTCTGTTCTTTATTTCTAAGTTAATTCTTAATTCAATCATTAGATCTCTTCCTTCTGCTTCAGGTACTAACAAAAAGGATCCTATTCCAATTTGAGATAGAGTTTCTATTTCCACTCCTTTTATTATTGGTACCTGAAACGGTTCCCCTTTTGCTCCTATTACTTGTAATTTCTCCGAGGACCGTGTGCATCCTCGGGGCACTAACTGGACAGTAGATCTTTCTGCCCCAGAGTCCACAAGGAACTCTACTTCTTGATGCTGGGGACCTAATTTTAATTTTATCAAGGGCTCTGTTTTCCTAGAGGTCCCCAGCAAATAGAGCCCCTGACCCCCCTAATCTTCTTTAAACATTCGTTCATCCTGTATACGCTTTCTGCAATTCCTCCTCATGTGTCCTTTCCTTTGACAGTAGAAACACTCAATCTGTCTCGAATTCTTTATGTCACCCTGGCTTCCCTGAGGACTTTCTTTTGGCCCTTGGGCACTACATCCCCCCATACAGGATGCTATTCCTCTCTGTCCTTCTCGGACAGCTGCCACCAAAATCCTTGCCTGCTTCTTCTGAATCTCTTCCTCCCTTCTCACATACACTTTCTGAGCTTCCCTCAACAGCTCATCTAATCCTCGCTCCTGCCAATCT
>NW_010973420.1:2093840-2095100 GCF_000737465.1 Haliaeetus leucocephalus
GGGTTGGGTCAGGCGTGAGTGCAGGGGGAACATAAGGGGGGAGAGGTATGGGAAGCTCTTCAAGTGTTTAGTTTTTTTCCTATGATTCTTTTCACTTAGAGCAAACACATGGATTCGGGTATCTAATCTTATCCATAAACTAGCATATTCACTCTCTTCTGAACTAAAGGGTTCCTTAGAATTTACATATATGTTTAGGGCCTGACATATCCACTCCTCAAATGTCCCAAAACCAGGCCAAAATACCCGATCTCTTCTGATTTGTTTACCACCCCACACCTGCATGCAATAATATATCATTTTTTCTCTGCTTTTGCCTTGTCTGGGTGGCCAGTCATCCCAATGGGCAATCATTAATCCTAGAGGGCTGTCTGGCGGTATGTCGGGTAACCTCACCTTGGGGCCCCTCATGGAGTCAGAAGGCTTGCTTTTCTTCTGCCCCATCTTCCGAAGTGCCTTCTCACACACACACACACATGCACCCCTCGTTCGTGGCTCACGCCCTTGCGGGCAATGAGAACTGCACTACAAGAGGGTCCGCACTCACTTCGCTCCTTCCGGGAGCGTCTCGTTCATGCGCACTTCAGGAAACCCACCCCACCGAACAGGAACGCTTTCAATATTCACTTAACCTGGAGTCTTCGTCCGGATCTTCGTGCACGAAAATTACGGGGTACTGCAGTGTTCTTTTGCCTGCTTGCCAAATTTAGGGTTCGGAGGTAAGGGTCTTGGAAAGGATATCATCCACTCCGGGGCCATCCAAGGATGGGGCGCCTCCCCAGAGTTTAGATTCCAAACCAAGTTAACCTTATCCAAGTCACGACACCAAATTTGTTATAAGCGGCGACAAAAAACTGTATGCCAGCCCATGGGTAATCCAATCAAAGTTTATTGAAGCAAGCGACAAACAGGCAAAACAGCGCTGGGCGGCCGGGGAGTCTCCGCCCTACCAACAGCGCGCGCCCCCCCCCCTTTCACAGTCCCCTTTTTATAGTTTTTTGTTGCCAGGTTAGACTCCAGAGTCCGGGCCCACGTGGGCTTGTTTAGTATCTTCTGCGATTGCACGCTTTGTTGCTGGGGGAGTCCTGGGATGAAGGCTGTAGTCTTCTTCTGTGTTTCTTGTCATCTGGAGCATGCGTACTGTAAAATACCTCCTCATGAGGCATTGAAAGCTAATACAGCTTGTTCACTTAGCAAGACATTGCAGTTACAAAGTTTCCAACCGAACCTGCTTGCAAAGGCTAAAACTGCCTTGCAAAA
>NW_010973420.1:2095184-2100173 GCF_000737465.1 Haliaeetus leucocephalus
CTCAGGACAACCAGTTCCACAGCCTGCACACTTACCTTGCAGGCAGGAGACCCACGTCTACTTCTTCCCTTCCCTGAGGCCTTGCTGCACCTGCATCTTCTGACTGCCGGGAGTGAGACCTAGCTAACCATCAGGGCTGTACGTTAGGCAGAGCACAGGGACATTTTCCGCTCTTCCTGCTGAAATTGTACCACCGTGAAAGGAGTTCAAGATTTGCTGAGCTCAGTCGGAAGAGAGAGTCTTAAGATCTACCATGGTTTATTGAAAGTGCATGAAGAGTCTCAGTGAGCAGCGAACAGGACACCCACCCACGCTTGCTGGCAGAACCTGAACCATCAGGCCAGAAGCGCACACTCACAGCTCCTCTCAGGCAAAGGCTCAGGGCTGTGAATCCTCAGCAAAGTGCATAAAACCTCAGAATAACAAGGAGTAGGGGACACCCACATCCTTTGTGTCATCTAACTCTATGCAGCGCTTTGTCCAGCATGCCGTTTTGGGGGACCGTACACTAAGATGTCCGACTTAGCTGTAAGGAAACTGATTCTGATTTTCCAGGGATTTCAGGTTCTAGATGTCACGGGAATGGCCAGATGGACACAAAATGGGTCCCAATACCAAGGCTGAAACTTCCATCACGCTCCTTGCATCTGCTCCTTACAGTCACTGTACCTCCATTTCCTCACCTGTACACACAGACTTAGCGATCTCTGGTATTTAGGAATATCCAGAAGTGGTGCTCTAAAAAGGCTAAAGCTAAAAAATACACATTTATCCTGAGAATCTAAAGTCTAATTTACAGCAGAAATTAAGATGGCATCAATGTTTTAGAAAGAAAATACTTTTCTGAAGTAATTTAGATACACACTCCTGTTAAGAGTCAAAACCTTGTAGCAGAGGCTCAGATCATATCGGCTCCTTACAGCCTGCACAGGAACTCTGGCAAACTTATCAGCTAGAGAAACAGAAAGCCAGGAGTAATATTGGCTGAAGCACTACAAGGCAAATTCTGGTCTCACTTATCCTATTGCGAATTTCCAACTTTCTCCCTCCATTTACTCCAAGATTTATTCATAAAAAAGAAACATTTACCCCATGAGCACCACTAAATAAAGTCGAAAGCAGTAGATTTCTCTTTTCTAATTACAGGAGAAGAGCCTTAAAACTGTTCCAGACGCTGAATAGCTAAGAAATGTCACATACAACACCTGGTTATTCAGAGAGCTGCAGCTGTTTCCTCTGCAGACTACATAACAAATCGTTTCTTCACTTTAAATAGTTTATGCCAAGAGAAAGATCACAATCTAATTAGTAATATCACTCAGGATAAAAACCAAGTTGTAGTTAGGTAAGGTCTTTCATTAACCCCAGTGGTTTCCCACCAACTCCACACCAAGAGAGGCTCCAGACACCAGTTCTTGCCCATTTTTAACATAGACATTTTCTTTACGTTCAGAAGCTTACTAAGGTTCCCTATATTAGTTACTGAAACTCTTTCCTATAGCCACCCAATATGCTCTTCATGTCGCTAACCATATAGAACACCTTTACAGCCTTTTGCACAGTTTATCAGAATTACCTACACACTCACTATGCATACATCTAAAATCTTGTCTGTGTATGTATTAAACAAAAACACGCTGCAGGCAGGAGCAGAACTACACAACAGATACGGATGTTCAATTACATTTTTCTTTTTTTGCCTTACTGTATACGCAGAGCTGTCCCAATATGCTGGACCTAACAAACAAAAAGACAACACCCAACATTTTTGGAATTGCAAGCAACTTCAAGAACACGCCAAGAACAACATTGCACCGCTAATATTATTTTAACTCGTCTCTGAAGTTCCTTGTGAAAGCAACTGTTTCAGAAACAACAGTTTTAAAAGGATCGATAATATCACAGTATGACCTTGTTGGAAAGGGTTTGGAAAACAAATTTTAGGTACTTAGCACTACATTTTCACTTTTCTCCTTGACAGTAGAAAGTCTGGAAGGAATAACATGGGGGTTTTTTTTACTGTAATGAAGTAATCTTTCTGGCAAGATGAGCATCTTCCACAGTCCTGCAGTTCTGGCTGGCTCTGTGTACTGAACAACAACCTGCCACACAAATGAGACCAGGCTACTGATATCCTGGAACGTCTGACACAAATGCAAACCGTGCTGATCCTCAGTCCTGCGACGCATATGAACCGTGAAATAAAATACAACTATAGTTAACTTAAACTCAAGCCATTTTTTTCTATAAATGTAGTTTACATGTCTTAACTAATCCCATGGCTACCTCATACAATTTAAAACACTATTCCATCAATGATGTTGGCAAACAAGCTTAAGTCTGATCATAGCACCTTTTAACCTCTTAAAACAAAGTATCCAGTTTAGTAATTTCAAAAGCAGAATTTTAATACACTTTAATTTCCAACTATTACCACAACCCTGTAGAAAGAGCCATTCCATTCAGATCCTGCTTTCCCATCAGGTCTTTCTACAGTTGGAACTCCTTCAAGATACTTTCATGCTGGAGTGAGCTCTCAGAACTGGGAACAACTTAGTAAAGAAAAAGTCCTTGAATACTTAATAAAATGCTGCCACCTCTTTGAGCAGGTTTAGAGAATAAGTCAAGGAACAGGCAAACCTTCTCTGGGTCAGGAGTAAAATCTTAGTCTTGCTATAGTTGGGAGTAAACACAAGAGTCGTTGTAATTACACTGTGACAGCTTTTTCTGTACCTCTGATACCAGAAGCACTGCACTGTAAAAAAGGTTAAGTGTAGGGCAATCCATGGTTTAGTTTAAAGAAAAGCAGGCAGCAAAAGGAAAGTTTAACTCTACCAAACGCAACCCCCTTGTCACAGAGAGGCTGAAGCGACATTTAAGTTTTCTCTGGTCCAACTGTTTTCACAGTTGTCTAGTGGTTAAAAGTCTTGGATCAGGTGGTTGTTTTTGAAGAAAACATGATGCAAAACCTAACTGCCTAGCAGTCAGAGCTTTTCCTGAAAAATCAAACAAAACTCAACAGCCAAAGGTTTGGGGTATTTTGCTGGTATCAAGTATCTGCTTTCTTTCAGAGATGAAACTTTAGTGAATGTGAATTGACATTGTTCTGACATTCTCATTTCCCTGTTACAGTGATAACACAGAAAGCCAAAGATTTGTCATGCCATTTATGTCCTTTGCTCTCTCAAACCAGAAGCCCAGCAGATGGGCAACGAGGAATTCAAGAGAGGCCCAAATGCTCCCCAGCGCTGTTAACGATGCCTCTCTTCTAGCCAACAGACATCACCAAGAAACCCAACTGGAAACCGTAGGTGCTAAAGTACAATTTACGCTGACAGGTTTATAGCCTGGTAAAGCTTCTGGCAGCCTTTAAATCAATTATTTCCACTTGATAAATATTTTTACAATTGAAACTAGCTAGACCAAAACAAGTTTAGATTGTTGCACTGTCTAACCCTAGGGCCTTGATGCTTTAGTTGGTATTTGGGGTCAGTCGGTTTGATGTGTGTGGATAATGGATGTGGATTTGCATAGTATCTGCTAAAAACATAAAAGGTTTATGTTTTTGTCTTTCCTGTCTCTCCCTGGTGCTGCATTGCAGGGACATTTTGACCCTAAGTCAATTTCTTGCATTAATAACATTACCAGACTAAGAAAAGCTCAAGTTTTATAGGTATATGCGGCTATGAGAGGGAATAAGGAATACACATGCATCTAGTTCATCCAGTCACTCCCCAAGTCAATCAAAAATGTAAGTTACAATTTATGTATCACTTCAAACAAGAGGAAAATGGGAGAAAGCTCTTTAAAGGTACAAAAATACATCAAAAAAACCCCACCCAAAAAAACCCTGAAGTAACTCCATGAGCTGGACAGGAGATTCCTAATGACTGCACAATTACAAAACACAGTACTGTTTCAGATAATAAATACACTGAAGTTTACTGGTAGATAAAACTCAGCCCTTGAGAACAGGAAGGCTGATCCTGTGGAGCATCGAGTACTCTGGGGGAACCCACGTCTTGTAATATAAAAACCGAAAACAGATCTTCAGCCAGCCAGCCTTGTGTGTTGCCTGCCTACCATAGAAACAATCAGAAATCGGATTTTTAGTGAAGAGGAAGGTCAACAGCCTTCCAAAGGATGCTTTTTCTTGATGACGCACAGCACACCAAGTCAGTTGACATTCCCATGCAACTGTGGGAAGTAAAAGCAGCTTCTGGGCTCTGAGCACACCAGCAGACCTCACCTGTCCTGAACAACCTAAGGTGGGACCCCGACCCCCTGCCCAAGAGCACCCAGCGCTGAGCCCCCTGTTCTTCCCTGAGGGATGCTGTAGGTGTGCCTATCTCTGGTCCTTGCCCAGTCTGCTGGATGGACCTTGGACCTGCACTGTAGTCTTTCCGCCAGCCCTGTCTCTGGCCCTGTCTGCTGCTGCTCTTGATGGGACTTCTTGGTCGGACCCCAGACCTCATTCACCGCCTTGCCTTGTCTGGGGCTGCCAATGGAGCCCGTTACCACCACCCCAACTTTGCCGCCCTATTCAGACCTCGGGCACGGCTGGTGCCACGGTCACCTCTGGCTCGTGGCGTGTCCCTGCCAGTGGAGCAGCTCTGCTCGTGCTGCTCCCCGACTGTAGCTGCGCTCAACAATGCAGGTCCTACTCCGTAGCCAAAAGCGACAAGAAGCACAGCTTTGGAAAGCTCCCTCACTGGAACCAGTTTAACGTGTGTTCATCTGTTACCGACAACTTGAAAAATACATACTGATACCATAAAGACAGTGCATCGACAGAAGTGAAAAAGCCTGAGCGAGCAGAAAGATGATCAACTTTTAAGGGCATTCCTTTTGTTAATTTAGTGGGACCACTCGCTCGTTCGCAATCGTTACTTGTTAAGCTGGATTCTGCGACGCTGTTGTTCCGCTCGCGTTAAAAAGGAACCAGAAAGAAACTAGTTAAGAAGTTAGAAAGCAACTCGGAGCTCCGGC
>NW_010973420.1:2100421-2100920 GCF_000737465.1 Haliaeetus leucocephalus
GCCCCCGGGGGCAGAGGATGGTCGGGGAGCGCGGCGGGCGCGATGGAGCCGCCTGAGGGCTGGGACCCGTACGGGCGGCCGGCCCGGCGGACGCAGTGGCTGGTGAGCGCCCTGGCCTACCACTACGGGCTGGACCGCGGCGTGGAGAACGAGATCGTCGTCCTGGCCACCGGCCTGGACCAGTACCTGCAGGAGATCTTCCACCACCTGGACTGCGCCGGGGCGGGCAGGATCCCCGGCGAGGACTTCCGCACGCTCTGCCAGGTGCTGGGGCTGGAGGAGGCGGCGGCGGCGGCCGAGGCCGACCCCGAGGAGTGCGCGGGGCTGTGGGACGGCCTCTCGGCCGAGCTCACCTTCCGCCAGTTCCACGCCCGCCTCTGCGGCTACTTCAGCACCAAGGCGGGCAGCGCGCCGCGCCGCGCCGTGCCGCGCCTGCCGCTGGGCCGGGAGAGCGAGCACATCGAGACCCAGATCCGCCTGCGCAGCCCCCGCCGCCGCC
>NW_010973420.1:2100992-2187847 GCF_000737465.1 Haliaeetus leucocephalus
GGGCCCTGCTCGCGGGAGTGCTACGAGGAGATCGTGGCGCTGGAGCGGGCCGAGGACCGCATCGCCAAGCTGGAGGAGGAGAACGGCAGCCTGCGGGAGCTGGTGGAGGACATGCGGGCCGCCCTGCAGAGCAGCGACGCGCGCTGCCTGGCCCTGCAGGTGAGTGAGCGAGCGAGTGCGCGGCCCGGCCCGGCCGGCGGGCATCGCCCCTCGGCTCCCGGCGGCTCTTCCGAGGCTCCCCGCTGCCCTCGGTTCACGTGTAAGACGCTGCTCTCGGAAGATGCCGTGGCGGTGGCCCCTCCGCCCCCAGAGCGGCTCGTAACGGCAGCGTGGTGGCGCAGACCCGGGTCGCGCTTTCATCTTCGGCGTTAACTTTTCGGCAGAGTTGGGTTACGTGCGAGTCCTTGAGGGGACACGTTGTATTTTCACCAGCGTGACATCACACGCATTTAAGGGATGCGCGGAAAACCACGCTGCTGAAATCGTAGGAGGTGCCAGTTTAACAACCCTAAGCGTATAATGCTGCTTTTTCTATTGCACATCCAGTCAGCCAGATGGACACCGGTCAGGCACCGTTGTGGGTTTTTTTTCCAAAGTGAGAAAGGACTTTTGGATTCTTACCTGCACGACCGAGTGATAAATGCCCGAGAGCTTTGCCTCTGAAACGTTAGAAGTGTGTTTTCTTCAGACCGTGGTCATGAGAGTTCAGAGTTGGAGCCAGTTCTGCAAACGGGCTGATGAATAGTCTCTGGCTTCTCTGCAGAGCCCCATTAATTCTGGGGCTGGTTTCTGTTTCTGCTGCATTGGCTCAAGTGAAACACGTACATACTTAACAGCAGTTAAATCACTCCGGCATGAAATAGCGTAGAACAGGCAAAGCACTGAAGGGCTGAGTTCACCGGCCGTTCTGGCGGGTCTGCTCACGTTGGATGTAATACTAACACAACACTCACAGAACTCTGCTCTGTGCACGACACTTCCGTTTGGCGTTAGCTGGCTGCCCGTCTTCGCAGCCTCCGGCGTGGCAGGTGAAAGCCACTTTTACCATTTTCATTTGAAAAGTGAAGGGAAGTCAGAAGCAAACACAAAGTCACCAATCAAAGGCCCCAGAAAGAATCGGAAGAAGGACAAAGATTAGAGCTCCAGAACACCGCCAGCTGCAATCTGTTCACTTCTACTGAACACAACTTAAAAAACATAACTAGAAATATTTTTTTCAGAATGCTACTTGCCTTGTGAGGACAGACTACAGTAATGATGTTAAAGCTATATAGAAATAGCTTTAGGTTGTGCAATAACCTAATTTTCCACTTTAGTGAGTAGTTTTAAAATTAAATTTATAGATATGTATTTAAAAACTACTTTCCAGAGCTGATTGTTTGTATCGGTATTTCACAAAGGTAAGTAGCTTATTAGTTGCTGATCAACTATATGTTATTAGGAAAAAAAAAAAAGGCAAACCAACAAAACACAATCCAGCCATTTTCAGTCTTGATTAAAATGTCAGCTGCTTTAAAACACATTGATTTCTCCCTGCTTTCTGCTCCTCTTCATTTTAGGTAGGACTTCGGAAAAGCCATGCTAACCATAAGGAAGAGGGGACCTGTTTTATAGGGAGTAAGAGACCATTAATGCAGAACCACTCCCAGACCAAGTGCCTTCAAAGTGTCCTGAAGGAAGTGGAACTCATCCGGAGCTCCAGGGATGGGCAAATTGAAGAAGCAATTAGGTTCAATCAAGAGTTGGAAAGAGAGCTGAAGAGTTCTCAGGAAGCTCTCGTCAATCTGGAAGACTGCAACCGTAACCTGAAGAGGGAACAAGCAGAAATGAGGAAGAAGGTTGAAGAGGCAAGACATGCCGTCCTTAACAGTCTTAGCAAAGTGAAGGAGCTAGAAGTGAAAGCTAACGAAGTGCCACATCTGCAAATATACATTCAGCAGCTAGAATCAGAACTGCAGCACTATAGGTAAGTTTGAGTCTATCAAAAAACGCCTATAAAATCACAGTATTGGAACACAAGATAGCTTGAAAATCACTCGTTGTAGCTTATTAAGTGTCTCCAAATACATCTTCTAAAATATAGCCAGAGGGAAATTAGACGCTACTTACCAATTTACTTGGTAGGCAGCCATAACAGAATTGGGTGCGTTCAGTGGAAGGTAGGCTAAAATAAGGATGCTGATCTACAGAGAGCTGAAGTTACTCCTCAAACACACAGCAGTAGGACTCAACATAGTAACTCTTCAAGAAAGCTTCAAAAGAAAATGCTGACAGTCCTTCAGAATCCATTTCCAACACACTTATTTTTTCACCTTAATTAGCTAATACCAGTTTAGTCGTTTCCTGCTAGTTAGGTCACACGTACAAAGCCAGCTGTAATCGGATGGCTGATATTCCATTTCTTATGAAAGCTCTTCAACTCATCATACGAATTGGAGAAAAACACACAAGGCAAACTTCTGGCCAGCAGTTTTAAACTCTGCTGTGACTTTATTGCTTCTTCACTGACAGAATGTGTAATACTCCAGCCAAGAAAAGTTAAAACACTTTCCTAAAACCACACAATAATATCATGGGAGTCTCAAATAAAACATACATCATCTAACTAAAACCTGCTTTTGTAATAGCATAAATAAATATGTTTCCAAAAGTCAGAAAGTTGGTCACAAATTTAACAGTTCACAGCAATGCTTTTTATCTCAGACAAAACTTGGACTCATTGATGGTTATTAAGTGCTAGGCATTTCTGCCCAAGTTTCAGATTGACCTATGGAATAAAATCTTGTTTATATTTTTACTGACCCAAAGTAAAGCTATTTTTTTTTTTTCTAGCTGTACTAAACCTAGTATTTTAATACACTGTCTATTCTGAACTCCGTATCTCTTCCTAAACTTATACTTCCTCTGTTTGCTTTAAAGAAGAATTCATAGTGAGTTATTTGTAGCATCATAGCTATTGTATTGTTTTATGAAGTGAGGAAGTACTAAAAATAATCATTTTATCCAGTGTCTTTCTGTAAGCATTGTATATGTTAATAGCTGTGTGGTTACAGAAGATAAAAGCATTTATTTAAACATCTATAGGATTTTAAACACACTGTGAAGGCACATAATGTCGAAGATGACTATCATTCATTTACAGGGATATCTGGATGAATGATACAACACTTAGTGCTAAGAGAGATCACACTACTTGTCTAGTTTATCAAGTTCTCCTTGGCATGAGCACCAAAGACTTAAGATGAGTTCTTGTCCTGCAGAATTGCTTTTCCAAAGTATGATGGATAAAAAAAAATCACCTTTAAACACATAGAGATGAACTAGTTAAAGACAATAAGAAATGTCAACTAGGCCTTGCAGAGCAAGAACTTTTATGGGTTACATCAAAACAAATAGTGTGAGTTTAAAAATGGAAATTATATGTTCTTTGTAAGATAATCTTCATCCATAATATTTATTTTAAAATTGTATGCTAATTTAAAGTGAGTGTAAAGCTCACAAATGGTGCTAGACTGACTGTTTAGAAACTACACCCTTTTTTTAGCCCCACGACACATTCAGCACAGGACCAGGCTAGCTTCCACATGCAAGATCCTTTAATGGGTCTTGACTCTACATTAGCCATGAAGCACTTCCATCTCCCTGTCCCTGTAATACAGCTCTTCGCAGAAACAGTTTAACAGCAGAGCCGCTTAATGATGATTGTGACTTGCATGCCTGTGGTTGTATTCCACAGTTCTGCAGTATATGGAATGCCATTGTTCCGCATATTCCACAGTGTGGCAGAGAGATGCCCAAACTAGCAGAAAATAGGTAAGTTAGGCAGTGCAGAGCTCTGCGTTACTGTGATGAAAGAGTTTAACACCAGCAGGGCTACCTCTACCCTATGCAGCCATTGGCATCATAGCTTGTCCCACTCACTTTACGTGCTTACACTTGTGCTACAGATGGCAGAAACTCCTGCTCATAGAGAATCATCTTCTGTGGTGCAGAAGTCCAAAACCCATGGTCTTAGTTTGGGTGAAGTGCTAGGAGTGCATTTTGAGGGGAAGCTGATGAGTTGGCCAAAGCATAGAGATGGAGGGACAGCTGCTATATCCTGCAGATTTCTCAGACTGCCAATTGGCAAGTGTGTTACCTGTAATGTTATTCAAGTCAGTATGTATCTAAGTTAGTACTCCAGTGAGCAGTTTTCTCCATTTCCAAGTACCACAAGAAGTTTGTGAACATGTAAGCGGGATCTAGGTTTGGCAAGAACTAATGCTGCAAGGTAGCAGTGGAGAGAAGTGGGTGGGGATTTGAGTATGCTGGAAAAAGCATTTAAAACTGCAGATATGTCTCCTGAGAATTCACGTTAAGTGGCTTGGTATGCCACTATTTTACTCCAGCTAAAGTCCAGTTTCTTCCAGAGAGGATCATATTCAAGAATGAGACTGGTCTATGAGCTTTACACGCTGCTCCTATTTATACTTTCATATTTATAAAGTAAATGATTTCTTCTTTTAGGTTCAGATTTTCAAAGCTCTTTAGGCATCTAATTCCCACTTCTAGACCTTCATCTTATACCAATTTGCTATTATTTAGACCTGGAATCACAACAATGACCTTAAGTTATAAACCCTAATTCAGGAAGCAACATAGCTTGCACCTATCCAGGAAAGTGTTTAAGTACCTGCAAGTGATTAAATGTTTTCCTAAATTGGGGTACTTAATTGCAATTGCCTTTTCTGCCCATAGACTCCTATTGCTGCAAATTTAATGCAAAACGTTGCTATCAACATCTCTGGTAAATGTTTGCTAACTGAAGTTTCTATGACTTAAACATGAACTTTTTCTGAGTACATAGGTTCCTGTATCAGGATTTGAAATGTCCCTGTCATGTTATTAGATTCATAAGGCAACCTAGTTGACCAAAGAGTTTATAGATACTTCTTGTCTTGTGGGGCACATCCTATTCTTCCTACACTGGATGCATGTGTCAGGCTTTTGTCCTCTTTCTCCAGCATTAGAAATTTGTACTGTCTTTTATTTTTTAATCCCTGTCAATTTAATGAGTCAGCTCAGATACTTTAACAGTAAATTTCAAGAAATTTCTTACTGAAAAGCATGAGTTAAATTCATTTCAGAGGAAAAAGACATCACAAGAAATTGTATGTTTATCATTGGTATTATATAAAAAATGCATAATTCACAATGTCAATATATGGAAGAGTTTAGGAAGTTATGCAAGTCCCATTTTTTATGCAGTGCTGCCCAGAAAGTTATTCTCATTTTGTATGGGTGCACTTGATTTCATTTTCCAAGGTATAGGAGTTTTCATTTGTTATTACTAAGCTCACCTTTTCCATTTTTGGACTACTCTTCCAGTTCCTCAAGATGATATTGGGACTCATCTCCAAACTGCTGTTATTCCCCCCAGCTTGATGTCAATAGCGCATTTGTAGTTTCTCTTTCAAAAGTTCAAGGCTTAGATGAAGATTCTGGCTAGGTCCCCAGATAGATTCTGGTGACCTCTACTTGATATACTCTCTTCATCTGAAAGCCAATCATTAAAAGCTATTCCCTAAACTCTTTTTTTTTTCCAGTAAGTTTTGCTCCAGCTCAAGGTGACACTATCCATGGATTCTAATGTAGTCCTATGATTTATAAGTATTGTTTATAAGAATGCCACATATAAAAATGTTACTACAATAAAAATGTCACATCTACTGCTTCTTTTTAGCCATTCAGCCATTTTCCCTGTCAGAAAAGGAAATTGGTTTGACATGAATTGTTCTTGCCAAATATAAATTGGGTCTGTTCTCTATACTACGTTGTAGGTGGCTTAGAAATTGATTACTTAATAATGTTCACAGATTCTTTTTCTCTTTAATAGCATTGGAGGGTACAACAGAATTTAACAAGCTTTTTTTGATCCCAGTGTAACAAATAAAAAGAAAGGTCATTTAGAATTGAAATAGACTTCATAATGGAGATGTTCACAGAGGCTTTATGTTGCTGTGTTAGCCAGCAGCACAGTAATTACATAGGTCAGTAGAAGGGGTCATAAAATACCAAAAATGCTTCCCATATGCATGGTTTGTCTCCCAAATTACTTAATTATCCGTCAGCATTTATATGTGTTAATGAGTAGGAATCCTTTTTACATGGAATGCTGAGAGGCTTGTTTCATCCCCTCATATTCTCTTATAAATATGAAGATGGAGGCCTCTAGCATAATTTCCTCCATTTATTTCTTTCATAAATTCACCATGTTAATTTTTCCAAAAACTTATGCTTTCAGTTATCCTATATTGGAAGTGGTTCAGTTTTTCTTTTAGGAGACAGCATCCTGATCTTTTCCATAATTTCTTAGGTTATCATTTACTGTGTAAAATATGACAAGATGGACCAAACAGATCCAAATCAGTAATCCAGGAACAAGAGAGGAATATGAAAATATTCCTAACTGATACAGAATCAGCTCTGTTAAGTAAAGAAAGAAAAACCCCAGGAAGGAAACACTATTCCACAAAAGAAGGTGTACATAATAGGTTATTTCCAATCTGAATGATAATGCATGTTTCATAGTTAGGCATTCTAGAACTGTTCTTCTATTTAAAAAATTAAACATTAAATAAAGAAAATCTGGACAACTTTCTGCTCGACTACTGTCATCAATACCAACTACTTGCTGGTTGTAAGGTAACTGCATCTTGGCAATTTATTTTGGATGGCACAAAATTTCATTGGAGACTGTGGGTGTATATGTGCTGGACTACAGAAAAGACTGGATAGAGCCACAGACGATAAGTATATCCTTGGACAAGAGCAAGAACAGGCAGGGAGCAGTGACTGATGGCAGTCAGTAAGAACGATGACAGTCAGGGAACTGAGCTCATGGAGAGTGAAATAAAATCTTAATTTGCAGAGCCTCATCTGTAAGAGCACTCAAACAGATTGTTCTAGATGAACTGATGTAATCTCATTTTATTTTCTAATTCTGTTTGTACCTGGGTTTTTTTTTCTACTTAAGACTGTAAGAATTTATATTACATAGAAGTCTGCCAGAAAAACCCACAGAACTTTTAAGTTTTTCAGGGAGTTAACAGTAGCAGGTGAATGTTCCCATTATACGAAGCTTAGACTACTTGTGTGTCTTTAGTCATACTAAGCAAGCAACTCAGATTACTAGTCATTTGAAACACTTCAGAAGGAACATTTTTATTTCGCACAAAGAGATAACGTAAGGTATTGTTATATATGGTAGAGAGAACTGTACAGAGCAATTTAAATACATTAACTTGACATCAAAGAAAATGTATAGCATCTCTTTCTATAGAAAGGTTAGTTTCATTGCAAATGCAAGAAGAGTCTTTCAGTTCTTTTTAACGTTAATAATACTTGCTTCCCATAATAATAGCAAAACCTTTGCTTCAAATCCATTCAAATTAATGCAAGTGCATTTATCCACAAGGAAGCTTGTACTTGTATGCTAATTCTGACATTGGAAATGTAGCCAGTTCTCTGGCCTTTTTCAGTGCTGGGCTCTTAGTTACACAGTGTTTATTCTTGGGAGACTTCCCCTGGTTCCTCACTAAATCCTCCTTTTCATCTGACTTGCCTTATTTGCTGTGTTGGGAGTAAATCACTGTGAGCACAATAGCAGTGCCACACATAAGGACACTGCCCATTCACTGGGGTGGACGTGCTTTTGCCGTGTCCCAGGCTTCCTCCCACAGCTCTGTGGAAACACCATTTGTTGAACCCACTGTAGCTGTCACTTAGCAGCCCCCATTACGCGTACCTTCCTGGGGACAGAGAGATTAGAGTGTACTGCAAGCCCTGCCATAGTCAGCAGTAACAAAAAGATTGTCCAAGCCAAAGGAGTTAGTTTTGTCATCTCATACACAGTACGTGACACATGCAGCTGCCTTTTAAAGCTGTCTCCTCATGCCCTTCTATGCGTAATTTGAATCATGCTAAGCCTTCCTATACCAGAGAGATTATTTTTTCCCCAGAAGGTGTGCAGTCAGCATTTCTGCAGCTACTCTCCCTTGAATTAGTGCCTGGAAATTCAGCCAGCAGCCTGGTGGTCCCCCACGGTGACAGCCGTGCACCTCCCTCCTTCATCTGGCTGCCCTGACAAGCTGCATCACACCTCTCTAGCTTTGTAGTCATTCCCCAAGAAAATGAACACCTTTTACTGCCCAAATTTTCTAGGTGATGCAACATATTATTTATCTTGTCTTATGTCAGCAAAAATCAAAAATTAATTTCATACACAAAGATAACTTTAAATTAAAGAAAAAACCTTCTTCCCCACCCCTTTCAAATAGTTTCATAAGACTGGACTCCCTATCAGAGGCTATGCCACTTTGAAAGCAAGCCTCTCAGAACTAAGTTACTTTCTCACTGTCATTGCAAGAACCAAAATCAAACAGAGATGGTCCTAGCTCATAAATAGCTCTCAGCTGCAACCCTCTGGATTATTTGGGTAAGCTCCTGTACAGCACCTTTCTATATCAAATATTAGCAGTGTGTTGCTTTCTGCCATAAAGGCTTCCTAGGTACTTTCTGCCTGGTGAGCCTACTCGCCGGTGATAGGGCATCACTGCCGTGTACTGCTGTCATGCTCAATTTATAGACCTTAGAATTGCATTAACCTTGATACCATCCATCTGACAGATCGTGACACTTCAGATCCCACTGCGTGCAGATAACGAGCACAGCAAACTTGATGCATTGGGGTTATTCTGGGAATGGAGTTATCAGCTTGACAAGACTGGGATCTGTGCATCTCTCTTGACCTAAAAGCCAGCTAACATCAGTGTAGGAGAGCTGCATAAAAAGAACAATTATTTATTACCAAGAAAAACGCATCTGTAAGCCAAGAGTTTGTAGCCTCCTGCCACAAAGTATTACAGCTCATTACCAACCTCACTGGGGAGCCAGGAGGACTGTTACGTGTTGCCTACACAGTCACGCGCTCAGCCTTTCTGTTGTTTCTTAAGCAAACCTGACAAGTTTGTAGCCACTTCTATGCAAAAGAGCACCTGCAGGAAAGGATGCTTGCCAGAGCGCTCCAGTTTTCCCCACCTCACTACAAGGTCTCTGTATGAGCAGGTCCCACTGTGCTGCGCTCTGCTCATAGACTCGTGTGATCAGACCTGTTGAATTCATTAGCAGCATTCCTTTGCTTATAGGAGTAATGAGAACATAACTGGGCAATAAATCTTTTACTGAATGGAAGTTTGCCAAACCTCCCTAACAAATGCTTTGAAGAGCCAGGAGTATTTTAAAAATTTACTTCTGGTCAGTTTTGTAAGACAAAGTAGTAATATATAACCTCAAAGTGTAACCGGTGGCTTAAACTTGGGGCTTCTATGTTTACCTCCCTAGATGTCAAAGATATTAACAAAAATCTGAAGTAAAAACACCAGGGGAGAGATCCTGAGAGGACCAGAGTATTGACAAGTGCTTCAGTCAGGCACTTAAACACACATTTAGTATAAAGTACTCAGCAACTCCACTGAGCCCCTCCAAAGATAAAATTAAAACAGATCAACCAACCATATCTCAAGTGGGTTTAGCGCATGTCATTTTTGCTGTCAATTCACGTAAGTTGCTTTGAAAAATCAAACACTGCTGATCATCTACACTCAGGCATGAGCAGAGAATTCTGCATTCTTTGACGCTTTTTATTCTGCTGGAGGAATAAAAAGGGAAGAAATTTTATTTTTTCTTTTCTTCCTAAAACTTGAAAAATCACTTCATGAAAATGAGGAGAGGAGGAGTTCTACTAAAGCAGTAAGAAGCAATTGTTTACTCTTTGCTCATCCCACTTCCCTTCAGGACACAAAATAGACGAGGTAGTTTGTAAGGTGAATGCTGACAACCCAAGTTTTCAAACATATTAAACTAATTTGTTCTGCTAAAATAGTCTGCTCTCAGAATATGGAAGGATTGATGATCTGCAGGGGAGGAGGCCTTACCTCTTGAATACATCCCAAAAGGGACATGATCTGACAAGATGAGTGAAGTCACCCTAGAACAGTTCAAGGAAAATTTGTGTATGTTATGCTTAAAAAACAAAACTCAACAAAAAGCCTTTAACACATGCACCAGATAAAAGCATGGAATCATGAAATCTGGAAATGCTAGAGGGACCAGCCCACTCAAACCTGTCCTTTGATTTGCAAGAAGTATGTTCTGTTTCAGCAGCTTTCTTCAACCAGATGTCTATTGGAGTTAGCCATCCAAAGAAGAAATTAATCTAGCCTTTTAATAGAAGCACAGGCAACCCTTCTACTTCATCATTCACTTAAATTCTCAAAAGGCTCCTCTATGTAATATAAATACTAAATTTTCTGGAGACCTGGGAAAATATCTAGAAAGTAAAATAAGTTGACTCCATGACTTCACTGGGAACTTGCCATAATGCAAACCCACAGGCAAACTAACTTCTTAAACTCCATCCTTAGGATAGCACAGGCAAGATCAATTTATTTTAAATACAATCATGTTACTTAGGACACGGCCAGGGATACTTACATAAAGGTAGATAGTCAATCTGTATCTAAAAGTGCCTAGACTCTAAGCAGGTTGGGGGATGGGCTAAGAAATGTTGCTGATCTTAGGAAATAAAATATAGGCAATTTCTGTGTTTTCAATGACACTAGACAATTATTTAGCAGTTCTGCAAATATTTGCTGGAGTTTGTTCTGTTTATCTGTCTTCTCACAGTAGTCAGAATTCCTGTTGAGTCACTGGCCATGTTTACTGTACTTTTCCCTTCATTCTCCAGTACATTTTTTCAACTTTATCAGCATCTCGTCTGCCTGCTTAGCAGAATGATTAAAATCCAGACTGATATTTGCCACTCTAGTGCTTGGCTTAGGGTATTCTTTGTGATACTCAGCATATTTTCCTATATTTGCTGGATTTGCCTGGCAATCTGAATCTCAACTATTCAGAACTGTACCAACTGAAACAACCTAAGAAAAACTGCAGTCACAACCTAAGAAAAATGCTGCCCTCAAACTAGAAAAAAAAGCTAGAAGAGAATGCTCAGCACTATAAGGAGAACTTTGATTAAATGCATCTGATTTAAAGCTTCACATTCTGAGATAATCCCAAACTGGAAACTCAGACTGAGATTTTGAGGGGGGAAGAAGGAGGGCGGGAAGATGAGCTAGTCAAAGTACTTGCTTTAGTCTGTTGCAGAGAAACAATATTTTTACAATTCCAGATGTGGAACCTATCTGTGTCCTCAAGTCAAGCAACCTGAAAATTGTAAGATATATCGAGAGGCTGGCTTTAGTTGTTATTTACAGAGATCATTCTTTATCTATGAAAAAAAGGAATTTTTATAGCTTTTCATAATGCCCATCTGAAAATCTGACAAATTCTAATAAAAATGTATAGATATATGTGTCCTTAAAGGATCACAAATCTGCAGCTTAACTTCGAAGACTGAAAATGTAAAGCTTGGAATCAAGCTTGATCAGTATCACAGGGTGCTGACTGTATCTGTTCACCAGTGTCATTTCACACAGGAATGTACTTTATGAAAAAAATGGTTGGACAATAAATGTCAAATGTAAGTTTTGAGCATGACGCATCTTCAGAAATTTACTTTTGTATAACAAGTAACTTCAGCCTTCACAGCATTGTTCTTAAGATCAGTTCAAAAATAAGGTGTAGAAGTTGTGATTGACTGTGTGTTGCAGTCCCTCCTTGTTTGTGGAAAAAAGCATTCTCTGAGGGATGCCTGAGCTTCAAGTGCTAATTGTCATCATATCACACATCATTCATTTCAAGAAAAGAGGTGCCAAGTATTAGGAATCGGATTACAGTGGAAAGACCCCAAACCTTTCAGTAAATCTACAGAATAAAATCAGGCCCTGTGCTTTTTGTGAAGAGTCTCTTTTCACAGCAGAATGTTTCAGGGAAGGTTCGTGATGTCACATTAATCATAACACTGAAAAATTTGGTATTCACAGCACATCTGCTCTGCTTTATGCTCTGTACTTGACCCCATCACATGTCCTTGGCATTAGTTCACATAACAAAAGTATCTGGAACTGCATATGGTGAGGTCAGCCCAGTTTAAAGCAAAACATTGTCAGGTTTAAGCTGAGCTCTGAGTATAGTATTTTTGCACTGCTGTAGCTGATAGGTCTAAGTAGCACTCTGCTTAGCAGAAATTTACACATGACAGAAATATGAGCAATCAAAGCCAAGCCAATGCTTATGAAAACTGCGGAAAAGTAGGTTATGCTACCCATTTCTGTGTCAGCAAATATCCAAAGGTGAATTTCCAGCAGTGTATATGCAACTGGGGGTACACCTGTATTTTGTGGTGCATTAATGTGTTCACTCCCAGCAAGCCCTCTCTGGAGCTGAGGGCTGCATCAGCACAACATCCTGAGCACGCCACGTCTTCTTGAGTGCTGCAGAGCTGCACAGCACAAATACTAGCTCTTTGGAATTAATTCAAGTGATTTTACACTGCACAACATAGGCATACCCTTGAAAGCACAGATCTCATAGATATTCTCTGCTGCAGAATGCAGAGACATTAAGGGGGCTGTTTATAGTGGTTTAATTTGGTGGCCTGACAGGTCTGGCATGAATGAGGTAAACAGATGGACCACTCACAGCAACTGCACTGATTTAATTTAGACCCAGGCAAAGTACTCAGGCTGAATAGTTCATCCTCCAAAAATACAGTTTGGAAACAGTTTAAACTACTTGCATATTTAGGTTACATCAGGCAAGAATTCACATAGACAAAAGGAAAAGCAGAAAAACTGTGGTCCTTTATTTGGATGTTTTCTTGCTGGAGTGTTTTGATTTTTCTATCTGAATGACATTAAATCAGTATAGCTAAATCGAATTTCAAAATACCATTTTAAGACACAAAAAAGAAATGAAACCCAAATGAAATATTTCATGTTGAAGAAGCAGCTTCCTTAGATGCAAAACATTTTTTCCTCAGCTTCCTAATTCAACCAAACAAAAAAAAGAAAACGTTTGAACTGCTATAAGCAAAATTTAGGAGAGACGCTGATCCTTAGTCTGAAAGGTCTGTGTTTCCATTAATGAACGTACATAGCTCTCCTTGATTTCCAATACTGTCCACAGTCCCCAGGGACAGTTCCTTCAGCAGAGGAAAAAGAACAAGAAAACCAAAAATAAGAATGCTTTTAGCTTATATCGTCAGAAAGACTGTGTCTCTGGACTGCTGGAGCCCCAGCTGTGATGTGACTGGTTTTGCAGAAAGAGAAGTCTTCTGGCAGTGAAATATTACCACCATTGGCAGGATATTCCTGGGTAAATGCACTGACTTTGAATGAAGGACCTTTCAGTGTAGCCAGGGTCTTGGTATCTTTCAGAAAAGTTATGATTAATCTTTATACAGCAGAATTATATACTGGGTCTATTCTCGTGCTGTCAATCTTACACTTGCTACTTTTCTCCTTCTTCTGTTGTTACCTACATGCTTTGGTGTCTTTGGTTTGGGTTTTTTTGTTCATCATGATTTAGACTTTCTGAATGATGCTTCAATAGGAAATTTGTAAAAGTAAATAAATGTAAAGCTTTTTAGGTAAATACTATGCAGTATATGAGTGATCTAAGCTCTGAATTCACATCAAATAATCATGATTAAGGATCTAAAATCCTGAGAGTTTTGAGGCATTTAGACCTGTACTTTATATAAATCAGAGAAACTGTCAATCCCTAAGGCTTGGCACTTGTTGTGAAGTACTAGAAGTCATTTATACTTAAACTGCAGTTCTCCAGCCTTCTCAGTTAATGCTCTGCCCCTGCAAACAGCACTGTCTTGCAGCCAACAAGTCTTTTCTTCTAGTTAGGATACAGGTTACTTGTAATCTAAATTACCTCTTTATTAAATGATGTTCTTTTTAGAACAGAAGATTATTAATGCTGGAAAGGTAGCAATTATTGCTTCCTATTCCAAGCCAAGTGAGCTTTTCTGTGGCAGGCTCCCATGGACTAGCTAAAATAATGGAGCTCTGTTTCGTGAACATGCGCGACGCACAGTACAGAAGTCACCAGGAAGCAATTAATGCTTTGCTGCCTCACGTACTCAAGTCGAAACTTAAATTCTATTGATCTGCATTTACCTGTCATTATATACAGGAAACAAACAGAAAATAACCCCTAAACAAAGCAATGACTCCATAGGCAGAGACCACAAAAGACACCCTGAGCCCTCCAGTTTATCTAGTCAGTCCCTGGAAGGCAGAGCCTAACTGGCAATTTCTTCTCTTCATGTGGCTCCATAAAGAAAGAAAAGGCCACAGTGAACAGGAGTGGGGGAAGAAAGAGCAGTTCTGCTCATTACTGTGAAAAAGGAGCTGTCAAAATGTCACCTTCTTTCATCCTTCCTCCCTTGCCAGCCTTTTTTTGACCCAGGGAATGGAAGCCTAAATCAAACAGTCAGAATGAATGATGAAACTGCATAGTCTGTACAAAACAAAACAAGAGGCTGTTGAGAGCAGTAAAAAGGGGGCCCATCCGAAGGCAGCAGACAACACTCAGCTGTTGGTTTCCTTGATTTCATTACAACAGAGGCTGGCGCTTGAACAGCCATGGTGGGAAGACAGACCCCCTTCCTTTTGCATCTATAAATGCAGCCTGTAAGGTTCCTGCATGCATAAAATGAACTGTAATGTGTGGATATTTATCTTTGGTCAAAGGGAACAGGATTAGTAGGATGACCAGTCTAACAAAGATCTGATCTATCATCAGTCAGGCTTCAGAAAGGGTCAGAGCACTGGTTCAAAATAAAGTTTTAATACTGGCAACAAGAATGGCTAATTTTAATTAAGTTCTGTGTTGGAGGGAGAATAGTATAACAGCTCACAATAGGCGAGGTGAATGTGAACTGGGAGAGCTGTTGAAATATGGAAAGAAAACCATGTAGTGTATTGTTTTTAAAAGCAGGCTTATGAATTATCCATCAATTCAACATGCAGAGGCCCAAGTTCACTTTCAGGTGTTTATTATTTTTGGTGAAGTTAAGCAAACCAGTGCTTTTGCATGTTTGTTTTGTGTTTTAACCAAGCTCTAAATTAAAGCAACTTTTCAAAGACAAAAATCCTCCCAGGACCCTAGGAAGGTATGCTTCTCTACCATGCTTGCGAAAATGCTAGGTTTTTCCCATCACTTTATAAATGAAACTGTGAAACCATGATCTGGCCTAGAACATAATATACAAAGTGCCAGGTCAGAGGTGAGTGCTATAAAACAGGTGTAAAAAAAGTTTGTGTGGCTTAGATTGTGCATCCTTAAGTTTAAAGGGCTTTTTTTCACACTTGATTAAACAAATGCATACTGGATGCATTGTTAATGTACTTAGTGGATGATATGCATTATAGATTTTATGTTTTTAAAAGATTAATTTGCGTTTAAAAAGGGTACCTTGTCATACATTAAAAACCATGATATATCAAGATGTTACGATCTCATTAAAAACACTGCAGAAGACACCATAGTTCAGAGATGAGTCTGAATTAATCTCTGGAATCAAAAGCAGTAAAGTTCCACCTCAGTAATTTAATTCATGTCTCAACTAAAAGTGCATTTGAATCACAAAGCTTGGATTCAGATCAGAATATCCACTCACTGAGGGGGAGCTGGATATGAAACTTCAGTTTTATCCTAATGCTAACCATGATTGGTAGTCTGCCTTGGTTAGTACCTGAAAACATGCTCTGTTTTGTCTGTGTTTTAGTTGGAGAAATATGCTTTATATCACATGGTAAGGAAAGCTACAATAATGTGATTATAATTTGATTTTTAAAGAAAATAATAATGAAAATAAAAATTAAAAAATTACTTAATTAGCCAAGATGTTAAAAACCAGAATCAGCTGTGAAGAATCACAGAATAATCTTAGGATACTGAGTGACTGGATGATGGCAGGTGATATTTACCATGTTAATGAAAACTGATGCACTTTGGAGGAAAACAAAAACAAACCCCAAACAACAGTTCCAGCTTCAGTGGAACACAGACAGTGGTGGACTCTGAGCTTACTATAACTGCTCAGGAATTATATTTTTGAGCTATATAGCTTGCAATGTATCTGTTCAGTTGCTGAGTTGCAGTGAGGAAAGCAAATATAATACTAACATTTATTAGGAAAGGAATAGAGAACAATACAAAGAAAACAATTATGCACATTAATAGAACACCTGTATCAGAAAAACGATATTATGATCCTTCCACCTAAACCAAAATAAAACTGGAAAAGGCACAGAAAAGGAAACAAGTGTGAAAAAAAGGCAGGGAAACTATTTTAGCCATTTGTAGATGTGGAGAAGAGAACGCTGAGGAAAGTTGCAAAAAAGGGCTATAAAATGTTCATCGAGATCAGCAGATGAATAGGAAAGAACTGTTCAGTCTCTTCCCATGCAAGGACTATGACTCATCACATGAAAGCAGGAGGCAGGTTCAAAGCAGACAAAAAAAGTGGTTCTTACACAGCAGGTAAAGCAAGCTGTGGAGTACCTTCCTGCAAGATGGTGAGCTTGATGAAAGGTTACATGGATTAAGAAAGCAACTAAAACACCACTTTAAAAACAAACCAAAACAAGCCACAAAACCCTTAGCAGGTATAAAATAGAAAGATGACACCTCTACCTGAGTTGCCAAGCAGCTCTACACACATACTGCAGTGAAAGGCCAGGGAAGGACTAAGGATGCAATAGGGTATGTGAATATCAGGAAATGTATGTATAACTATTCTCTTAGAATGTTTAATATACATAAAATGACAAAATATAGTTTGATTTTAGGAGTGTCTGTAACATAACCTGTCTTTATTTGCAAGAACCGTAGGTTCTTGCTCTCAGAATCAAGCTTACCTCACATACCTACAATTTAAGAGGACCCATGCTCTAAGCTTAGCCCTGACTCAGACTTAAGACAGTAGCTTTGGAAGAATCGTGGACATTTTTCCTTCACATCAGTTTCCCTATCTAAAAAGTTAAGATTATAATGACCACAGAAGTAGGCAGCTATTACCCACGTTAGTTAATGATTCTACAAGTACCTTTAAGACAGGAAAAGATGAACTACAAGCTTACAAATACTGTTTAATTCTTTGTGCATCTAAGTGAAAAGTGGTGAAGTACTATTGCTATAAAATATCACTGATACCTGGATATTACCAGGATTTAAAATGGATGAACTATTACTCTGGTAAGAAGAATTCCCAAGTTAGTGTGATAAATATTACCTAGAATTTTGGAAAAATATCTGAACTCTTTATTTCAGTGTGAGTGCCAAACTCTGACTCCAAGCTTTAGATGAAACTTTCCCCTGTTAACAACCTATCATAGGATTTCTTGCACGCTCCGCATAAGCATCTGCTTGTGGGACATAATGAGTAGGATACAGGATTAGATAGCTGAAGAGTCCAACCAAAATCTAGCGTGACAAAACCCTGCACAAGTCCCTGCCTTTAGGTCATGCTTTCACATTCTAGACTCTGCTTGATGGATGCCTATTGTCCAGTCTCAAATTACTTAATTCATTTCCATTCAAATCACAGAAGTTCCCTGCTGAGCTGGAAACCAACACAGACTATTCAATGTAGATGTCAGTTTTTGTGTAGGAGACAGCCATACCAATATTGCAAAGATCCTTTTTATCCGTCCATGCCTACAGCAAAATTTAATCTGAAAAGCTGGGCTTAGAGTTTCTGACATGCTGGCACAGCAAATATTTTCTTACATAATTGAAAAAGATCATTTGTAAGAGTGTTGGCCCAGTGGTTATCACACAGGCTAAGATCTGGGGGCACGCAGAGCATTTCAAAATGCTGTATGTTTATCAGATATAAAATATGTACTTTAACCTTAACATTTATTTGGCCTTCATGCTGTTTGCAGCTCTCTGTCGTGGACATATGTTGGTATTTCTCTGTTCACATTTTCTCACTTCACTCCAAGTTGCTGGATATGTGCATATATATTGCAATATTAAAGATTCTGCTCAATAATTTAGAGGGCTGTGTGATACCTTACATTCACCATGCATATGCAAGTGCCTCGCCTATTATCTGCCCATAAATGCATGTCTGACTTGGTTTCTCACAGTCTGTTGGGGCTGTCACAGGGAGAAAATGGTGTTCTATAACCCTGGAAAGAGGGATTTTTCTCATTTCTAGTCCAGGTAGTCCTGAGACAGTAATACAACATTCTATCTCATTGAAAAAAGGAATGAAGAGGTTCTAAAATGTATTAATGGGGAATCCTCTCTTCCATTAAAACCTCTGCCAAGGTGTAAGAATAGCCTGACTATACAAATGGAAGAGAATCAGACTGAGATAGCTGCCCTGTAAAACACAAAGGTTAAGTAGATTACATGAAATAAATTACTAAATATATGGCATGCATTTAGACCACGTGCACTATTCACTTAATATTCATCAGCGAAGCAGTCCTTCCAAACAGACCAACAGCATTGCTCAGGAATACAAATAATTTGATTTTAAATAGTACTGCTGCTCCCATAGCAGTAGGCTTTTATTAATAAATATACTGTGGCCACTCAAGCTGTACTATTAGACTTATTTCAACCATTGTAATAATTCATGTCACCAGAACAATAACTATTCTGTTTTAAATGGTAAGATGAGAAAGTAACTTTGTGCAATAGATCTTACTACTTTGTTCTGTGCAAATGTGGCCAAGGACTTATGTATATTTTTAACTCTGACATTAATGTTTGTTATTTCAGAAATCTACTATTATAGAGGTTACTGCATACTTGCCAGAACCAAAGATATAAAATACAGGCTGTATCCTGAATTTTTTAGTTCTAGATAAATGTATATGTAATAAAGGAGCATGATGAAATTACCTCTTTAGATTATGAAGAAAAATCTCATTTAAAGTCTAGTCATGTCATTGTATGTCTTGGAAAAGACTGCATGCTATGAAATCTAGAGATCTCCATCATGAATATCAAATGCAGACAATTTAAACAGCGAACAATAATTTAGAATAGTTACACTTGGACTAGACAATTGCTGTAGGTCCTTTCCAACTGAACTATTCTATTCTACAAGGAGAATTCATTAGTTTTGTAAACACTGGCATCTCACGAATGTCTTAAGATTTTTCAGCTTATGTGTTCTGTAATAATGTAGTGATGTGAGAAGTCAATAACAAGAGCAGCACTGAACAGGGCAGCACTATTACTATAGTTCAAAATCCAATTTTCATCATAGAAACCTGTCAATTAATGCCACCCTTGGAAAAAAGTCTATTCTGCAAGCAAAACTTTTTCTGCTCAGATGCAGTCTTTCCAATTCAGTGAGACCATTGCAATAGACTGAGCTCAGAAATAGTAAATGTGATTTCTTTCTTAAATCCTCTACGAGACCTTTGGGGCCTTCCAATGCACTGTACATCAGCATAGTCTGGTTTTATTATACTGCAAGAAGTGGAGGTGGTCTGTCTACTCAGCATGAATTACTGTCAGCTGTTTGTCTACTGCTGTGAGTCCCTTAAGGTAATAGGCTCTAACCCACACCAGGCTCGCTTTTCAGTGCGCAAAGAGAGCCAACATTGAGAGCAAATGGGCACTCTGCGCAATTTAACCATAACAATATCATTCTCAATGGGGAGGAATAACACTGTCAAAATTAATGATACGGTTCTGTGAAATTGTGAAACTTGAAATACTTAGATAAGCTTTTACATGTCTATAAAGGATAAGCTTTTATATGTCCATTAAAACATCACAGAGGTCCGTATGCACAATCTGTGTAAGTTTCAAAATGCTGATTATTAGAATCTGGGAAAATATTGCTCTAGACTTGCTCTGTGCCTGCATTTATTTTTTTGAAGAATCTGCTAGAGCTCCCTGTCAGAGACAGGACAGTAGACAAGATGAAACTCTAAGCATAGTGTGGTTGTTCCTAAGTTCTTACCTTCTTATAACGATTTAGTGATCAATACATTCTTTAAGCCTTACAAATTAGAGAAATCCAAACAAAATGTTATTATATGGAACGGTGATGTAACATCAGGAATCGTACTCAAATCAGGCTCTGAGCAGCTTAAATCAAGCTACTGATATCATTTTCATGATACCAGATATGGGTTCTACATGATGAAGCTCCAACTTGTGGGTTTATCTCTGTTTAAGAAGGTACAGAAATTTGACTGCCATTTTTATTACAGGAGCAACTGAACATCCCAATAATAATTGGGTCCTCATTCAACTTTATAAACAACCTCTGCTTCAAGTCACTTCTAAAACTCATATCAGTCCTTCAGAAAACTGTCTTTGCTGTTTTAGAATTCAATAAAAATGAGACCAAGGTGAATGTCACATCATTCTGGGGTTCTCTGTAAACATTTGATCACTCAGTTTAACTGTCACACAAGCTTGTATCTGCTTAAGGGATAGGACAGTGGGCAGACAAACAAGGACACATTTGCTTTGAATGTGTTCACGAATACTCTAAATGTACAAGTTTAGGGAGTGGTCACATCACATTACAGTCATGTCTCTGGGTTTAGAATTGTACAGGGAAATCCTCAGTCCTTCTGCAACTTAGGCTAACCTTTTTTTTTTTTTTTTAAATAGGCAATGTGAAATGCAGGAAACCAAGACATTTCTTTGAAGTATAGCACTAGCAGAATGGAGATAAAACCCTATTTGATCTCCCAGGTTTTGAGCCAAAAGAGTATGACAGCAGCAGAATTCAATTACAATTTCCTAAGCACAGAGGTATCAGTTCCCCCTTAGAGTTACCAAGGAAGTTACACTGATGTTAGCATAAGTCACATAAATCCTGTCCACACCAGTAGCACGCAGCCCTCAGACTGGGATGTGCTGGCACAACCTCATTATTTCATGAGCAACAGTGTCACTGTAGACTCTCTTCCCAGGTTTTGAAAACAAATACAGTTAGTTGCAGAAGTAACAGACCCCCAAATTTCAAATGTGATGGGCATGGCTCTGCTGAGTTACTAGATATGTACTGGGAAGGTAAGATACAGTGAACAATATTCTAATTGTCTCCATTTATAAACGTGGGTTAGTCACAATCAACAGTGCAACGTGCACAAAGTACACACATTAAACAAGCAGCTCTTGTTTTAACAGCCCAGCTATCAGTCCTACAGCTAGGTATCATTTGCAACAGGAAAGTCATAATGTACATACAACTGAATAAAAGTAGACTGTCAATGTCAAATTTCACATGGCCAGAAAAAACTATTTCCTAGAATCTTGCACAGTCTAGGTTGGAAGATACCACAATTGAAACATTTCCACAGAACCAAATTGCCTGGACCTGTTTAAAAGGCTGCATATAAGAAACTCTTTTGAAATAAAGGCAAGCATTGAAGTTCTGCTGTAGGTCAAGATTTTGCTAAGCCCTTTACTAAACAGTAATGATACACTCTGAAGTAACCTTTGATCCTGCATGGCCTTTCTAAGAACTGAGGTAAACAGTGGTCTTAAGGGCTACTGGGAACTTGTACGCATGCCGTCATGTCTCTCCTACACTGTTATGGACCCAAGAGCCTAAATTTCCATTATTCTGATAGGTGTATTTAAACAACAATTTTTAAAGCAGCTGCCAGAAATCTCACCACAAGATAGCCTCTGTCATCACCAGTAAAGACACCCAAAGGCTGCTTGAGGCAGTTGCACATGATGTGGTTTTAAAGACATCTGAAATAGATCTGTATGTGATAAAACCTTTCTTTCTGTTACTGATGATGTGTTTGGGTTTTAACTAGAGATCTGGGAACAATCTGGCATTTTAAACAAATGCTTCTGCTAGAAAATGAAATTTATGCACCAGTTGGGTTTTTTACCAGCTTAGACCCTTCATCAAATCTGGAGCCTGTCACTTCTCAAATAAGCATTAATAGTGGCCCTTACATCTGAAACTAAGGTCATTTCTATTCCCAGTAGGATGGGGACCTAAAAATAAACAGTATTTATCCTAAATATCCCAGTTCTGGCCAGGATGAATGCAATTCAATGAGACTTTGCTAATGCAAACCAGACTTCTGCATGCTCATGGGATGCTGTCATTAATCCTTTGAGGACATAAATGTACAGCTGGCTTAGTTTACTGCCAGCATCTTTTTTTTTTAATGGCTCTCCAGATATATGACGTTTAATGTATTCATGCCCTATTTCAAGGAATTTACAATCAAAACTGCAGGCAGAGCATGTTAAATCCTACCTTTAGCTGTTATTACCAGCCTAATCACTACACTGTATAAAAATTCATGCATAGAGGATTATTAGAGTCTCTCTCAGTTACTGAACAACATGGCACACTGCAGAGTGGCAAACGATCATGTAATGAAAGATTGTTGCTAGTCCTTTGAAGCAATAAGTACAATCAAGATCATTTTAAGAACCATAACTAATGGGCTGGAGGAAGAAGGGGTCTCTACCGATAAATTTCAGGCTTGATGATAAAACAGTGTTGCACTTTGGACAGACTGTATTGATTTCTGCCCCCCCCGCCTTTAATTGTTTAAAGTATCTACAGAAAACAAAACCAAGAAAAATCTACATTCACTACAAAGACCTACTACTGTGGTATTTTTTAGTCCATTGTCTCAGATGAAACAGTGTGAGATATATAGACAAACACCAGTCTGTTCAATAGTTTTAACTCAAGCAACAAAAAAACCCATCAGGCTTTATTCTGGGACTAAGCTGAAAGAAACCCCAAAACACTGCAGCATATCAGTCCTGTTTCTGCTCTGATTTCAATGGGACTATTTCAGATCTACAAAGCCTTTTACACTTGCTCTCATGGAAACTTTAAAAAATAGAATATGCCATGCCTGAAATGTTTCCATGAAATTCTGGTATGTAGCTAGTATAGCTTTAAAAATTAAAACAGCAGCATTGCCAGCCAAGTGGTATGGATAAAAGGGGTTTTGTTT
Organism: Haliaeetus leucocephalus; assembly: GCF_000737465.1. Classification (NCBI taxonomy): domain Eukaryota; kingdom Metazoa; phylum Chordata; class Aves; order Accipitriformes; family Accipitridae; genus Haliaeetus; species Haliaeetus leucocephalus. Next base: position 2,123,948 of record NW_010973420.1, read on the forward strand.
TACGTGCTTTTGGATTGTGAGGATTTTGAACTTTTATTTCATATATCTCTTGAAACATAAAGTTGCTAATTACTAAAAATCTAGCAGTAAAGCTCAGGAATGTATTCTGCTTTCATTTTTTTACCCATTTCTGTATTAGAAATGAGCCCAGAATATACTATCCCTAACATTCTCAAATACAAACAACATACTGTGAAGGCCAAATCCATCTTCTTCCTGATGTTTGGCTTTATTAAATACAGAAGGTGACAGTAAAATTAAGCTCAAATTTCCTCTCAAGGATTTAAAAATTTAAGGGTGTCTTCCTCAAAAATTGTCATCCCACATGCTATTTTCTAATGGGCCACCTCCACCTACCTAAGACTACATAGACTAACAAGCTTCCTAATCCATCCAGCAATCAACTGGAACATTTTTCCAGTGTGACTATACTTGCTTTTAAGGTGGAAAATTACAAACTTCCCCCTCCCTTTTCAGTGTTCACAGTGAAAGTTAGAACAGCTTCTCCATGACATTGGGAACTTCATGGGAGTTTGAAGATGGATCAGAAAGGAACTTCGATGTGAAATTCCTAGAAAGTTTTCATTAACAAGTGTTCTTGCATGTCAAATTTTATCCTAACCTGTCTTCCTTCTAATACAGAAATCTCAGGATTTGAAACTGCATTGTAGAATGTCAAAAAGCCGAGGGAAAAGATTACGCCTTTTATTGGATGCAAAAGGAATGGATCAGCATTAGAAAGTTTGGGATCTTATCCAAGGCTGAGGCAGATGAGAAGTTTTCCAGAAGAGTTGCCCAGGGCAATGAAGTGGAAATAGAAAATATGGTATAAAAACCCCGTTGCAGAAGTTTAAATATTAGTCACCTACTGTCAACTAAAATGAAAGGTTAAATATATTTTTAGAAATACCTAAGGTTTTTAATTCTACTATAGTCCTATGATGTTAAATTTAATCATTGTTTTTACAGTAAGATAATACAACTGGTATCACCTACCATTTCAAACAACTGCATTTATTTTAAGTCTTCCTCCTAGTGCTATGTTACAGAGAACTTCTGAGAACTGCTTCCTGTTTTTCATACAGATTTCCCTCTTTTCCTGTGGAAATCTATTGAGGAAACTCTATGAAAACAAAAGGAAGTATCTGTTTCTAAATACCTGTAAGATTGTCCAAAATAATCATCTTTACCCACAGTGGGGCTCCTGTTAAGGGTAGGGGCTGCATACGATGTGAGTAGTGCTGTGTCCCACAGAGGTAACCGTGAGCCCTCAAACAAGCTGCATCCAGCTCAGATGCAGCAGGGCTGCCGTACGGAAGGGAGTCCGGTAAAGATTTGTTAGAATAATTTAGAGTAATGCTGATCGGGCAAACATGAATCCCAGTTACCCAACCTTCCTATAAGGAATTTTCCTAGTAACAACTTCCATCTGCCCCTCTCTTCTTCACCTCATTTATTAGCTCTCCTACTTGAGAGGAACCATAGGGCTGCACTACCTGTGCAGCCTGTGATGTCTACATACGACCAGCCATTATTCAGGCAGTAAGACACAGTAGCACTGAGCCATGTATGATTGAAAACCTTACCTACACAAGGTACCTTTCTTAATAACCTAATATTAGTAAGTTCTATAATACCTTAAATATACAAGCAGCCTAAACAGAATCACGCTCAGAATTGGTTTTGCATCACTTCAATTACCTTTAAGGTAGCTCTCACTTGCTTTAGACATCTAAGTTTCTAGACTATGGAGCTAGAAAATCCAAAACAAAAGTAGAAAATGTACTTGAAATATATTTCAACATAATTTAGTGTCTGTTTCTGGTTTCTGACAGCCTGCTAGGCTCCACAGAATCTAGATGAAATTTACTGCCCAAGTACTGCAGTTCTCCTGCATGGCTGAGCATTTCAAAGAGAAGCTGAGCCGCAGGCATTGTTAAAAGATGGAAGGTGGTTTTGTTTCAATTTTCATACCCTTGTTAAATAATCTATGTGCAATTTCCAGGGCAGTAACTACTTAATCAAGTTTCCTGCTTGTTCAGTTAAAGTATAGCTGAAAAAAGGAGTGGGGGTGGTGATGGAGAGTTATTGTACATTACTAATAAAATCTACCTGCTCCTTTGTCCTGTAAAAAGAAGTCCTATTATCCCTTACATTGAAGCTCTTTTCAAGGGCTCCCACCAGGATTTCATTATACCATTGTCCTAATTAACAGGGAACATACCTCACCCTGGGCAGCTCTGAAGGGTCTACATACATACAATTTCGAACATTATCCCAGCTGTACAATATCAGTGCTGGATAAATTACAATACTAGGTTTCACTCTTCCTAATAGAGACCATTATTGATCTTGTTTTTATCCCAGTAATACCTACTAATTTCAAACAGGTTAGCTCACAATTCCCTTACACTGACAGAACATACATTTATGGTAAATTACGTTATTAACATCCTACACCAACAGTCCTGTGATCTAAAAACACAGCCACATTTTGAAAAATGCATCCATGTGAAGAAGGTATCAGAAAACTGGCCTTAATAGTGCAAGAAAATTTCGAGAAATGAGAAAGCATAAAGATCTGGCCAATAAACCATTAGTACCAAGCAACATTGTCCACTGCCAGGGACTCAGCTAATGCTAATATGACCATGATTACATTTTTTAGACTCTGTCTTTCCTGGCCTGCTGTGTACCCAAGTTAAACTTCTTAAACATCTTTTAATGTATGCTTATCCCCATAAGCTAGCCGCTTAACTGTTTTAGTTTATAGTACCTTGAAATACCATATTTTGTTTACTGGAGGTCATCTGTAAAACCTGGAGATTTTATATATACTCACAGATTAGCCTGTCCTGCATTTATGGCATCTAGTTTTTCGGAGAGAAAAACAAGTTAGTCACACCTTTTTTCCTCCAGTAAATATTTGTATTAATTTATGTTGACTTTCTACAAATCCTCAATGATGTTGCATATGGCCACCCCACAAATTCCAGGTGATTCTAACTGATAGAAGAGGGTGCTTTTCCCAGGGGAGTACAAAGGTTCCCTAAGCCCCATATGAATCTCAATTTTATGTTATTGAACTTCGTGGAAATGAATACAGTATAGTCCTATTACAGAAACTTCTAAAGCAAAAGCCTGAGGAAAGCTGTTAAATGAACTTGTATAAAACATAACCTGAACTTGGATGAAGTCAATTATTTGAAACTGGTAATACTAAAATCTTTGCTTAGTAAAAAGTTTAGGGAGGTGTGTAACTTTATATAAGGATTGCAACTGATAAAATGAAACTAAAATGTAATTAAACTGTCTTTATGTCAATGAGACTACGTATTTGTTTAAAATTATGCACTTGCTTAAGTACTCTGGTGTAGTAAGAAAGATATTACATAAGGTTTAAACTTAGATGAAGTTTAAGTAACTTTGGTGATAAATACACTGCAAACCTGCTTGGTCTGAGGTTCAAGAGAAAGAAATTGGAGGTACTGCTGAGACAAGCAGAGGTCCACCCATGGAGAAAGCAGATGAGCCAGAGTGCTAAACACACAGTGTCAGAAACCAGTTCTTACATGCAGGGAGCAGCTGCCTATGGTTATGTTACATTTCTGTCAGTTTTCTACCTCCAAATAATGTTTCTTATTCAACTATATAACCAATAAAAGACTAAATAAAAGCTGCTATATATGCTGCCAAAATATACCTAGGACCCTAGTAAATGCAGGCAATCTTTTCTGATCTCTGTGAACTGGCAAATAACTTATGAACATTTGGGAAGGAAAGTAATTAATTTGGGATTACTGTAAAGGCAGTGTAATTTTTTGCAAGTCACCTGCCAGAACAAAAAGGCTTCAAGAAAGCAAAGGACAGGCTGCTTTCAGGAAACTTAAAACTCTTTCAAAAAAGCAGGCACAGAGCTTAGGTATGAAGGAGCTTGCAGAATTATACAGTATCTATTAGAGAAATAGCACTCTCTTAAGATCTAAGGATGTTTTTACAAACACCAGTGAAACAGAAAACACAACAGCATGAGGTAATTGTTATTCTTGTTTCCTGATACAGGATCTGAGGAACATGGAAGTTGCAACTTCCCCATGTTCACAGCAGACCGTTGCTGGCACTGACACTTCAGGCTCAGGTCTCGCAGTAACTCCATGTTCCCTTTGCACCCTGAACTTCTGGGCTCAGCAATAACTGCAGGACAGCTCTCAAATGGGGAGCACTTGGGAACTTGCAGACACCAAACGACTAGACAGGCCTTTATGCCACTGTCCTGTGAGAGCTTAAGAAATATCTTGGATGCAAAATCAATGGTTGCAGCCCCTCCTGTTAACATACATTAATGACCTGTTTTGCCAAATGCTTAGTAAGAGCTGGTCAGAAATAAGTTGCAGCCAGCTTAAGGCACGCTGTTGCAGTTAATGAGCCATCTTCCTTTTCTGTCACTCCAGCTCCATGAGGCTCTAAATCTATGAAGTTCTGAAATAAGTCCTGAAAGAATTTACATGCCAGTAAATAGGTACTTTCAGAGTTTATAGCGTGTTCAGCAATACCTGCAGTTTTGCATACATCAAACAGAGAACTGAAAAACTGTTTTGTCAGACGTTTTAAGCTCTAACAGTTGAATTCAGTAGGATCTCCACCCCACTGATAAGTACTCCCTGACTCCATTTAGGAAGAACACTTTTATCTAGGAGACATTAAAGGGATCACTGGACATTTGATCTTTACTGACATACACTTTAGCATGCAGGAGATAACAGAAGGATTCCTTGGGATTAAATAGCATACGTCTACGTGATGGAATACATGAGGGGGCTTGGTATACAAGCAATGGCAGAAGGAAATTATCTATAATTTCTTTCTCTTCTTTCTCTGGCTTATATGCCTTATATCAAGTATCTTAGTTATAGCTATCAGTGTTTTAGAATTTCATGGTATTTTAGTTATTAGGTTTTGATTGTAGGGTTTCAGGCATCTTGCTATAAAACACAAGTCAGGGTACCAGGAGAGAGAAAATTCTAAAAATAAAAGTTTGGAGATCAAGAAGGACAAACAGACTTAGGAGAATACATACACACAACTCATGCATACATAGTTATGTGGGGGTGGGTGGGTGGGTGTTTGTTTTCACATGCCTCTCTTGCTATTTCTTATGGGCTGGGCTAAAAGGAGATCTCAAAAAAACGCCCAGAGAGAGGTTTTGCCAATGGGACTGCCCACCTGACTAGAAGTAGAGAGGGCTGGAAATCACAGAATCATAGAATACCAGGTTGGAAGGGACCTCAAGGGTCATCTGGTCCAACCTTTTTTGGCAAAAGCACTGTCTTGAGTCAGAATGTGTTCTCACATGAGCTTCAGCCTCACTTTAGACCCATACTTCTTGATAAGCTGGAGAAGTAAATTGTTTGCACTGCTTGTCTGAAATGGACTTACCAATACAGAATCTTCAGCAAACTCCAGGCAGAAGGATCTGTGTCCTGTCCTAGAGCGGGGTTAGAGGATGTTGACCTGAGGAAGGGCACCCACAAGATGTAACATATCTTGCGGAAAGCAGCCCAGCGCAGACCCGAGAGCTGAAGTGGCAGCCAGCAGGCTGGATCCAGGTCACCAGGCAATGCCATCCAGCCCTCTCTGCTGTTCTAGCTGGGAAAAAGCTGATATGGAAAACAGCTGAAATGGCTGTTATGGCATGGGGTGAAGACCAACAGCAGAAGTCTTCTTAATTCACCTACAACATAGCTAGATACTCTGAATTACTGCTGTACTCACATGGCCTATTAGGAAGTTCGACAAAGGGTATTTGGCTCTGTGCTGAAATTAGCCATATTGTTGTTAACTAACAGTTAGTGAGTCAGTGCAATATTGAATAAAGCCCTTCTGGTCCTTCAGATATCCCTCAGTATTGTCTCTTAAGACACAGACTGCTCTGCTGCTTAGCCTTATTGTGGGGTCTAGCACCAGTCCCAAGTCCACATACACTCTGTTGAGTCTTGTGGGCTTTTGGAATAATTCTGACATAGCCAGCTTAACACAAACTTCAGTTATACTAAATTAAAGTAATTGTTCCAATATGGAAGGAAGGCAAAATCAAGAGCAGAGCTGTGTGACAGATTAGAGGGATTAATGGATCTATGACTTCCATTTCCATGACTAGGTGGAAAGTTGAATCCAGGTTTTTACTTCAGACTTCCAAGAAATCTTGTGCAAGCTTTAGCAAGTAGCTTTTGTTCTAATAGTTCAGTTAAGAACAAGTGATACTTAAATTCCTCTAGCTTTATTTAGGTCTGCATTGTGTGCATCCAAACTCTAGACTTTCACTGCAAATATCTGAATTTTTAGCTAGCAGGGTGTAGCAATGGAGTTCTTTATTCCAGTGGAACAACATCTGGAAATCATTTCCTTTATTTTGTCACAAAAGAATTCATAAAGGGGCAGGAATATCTGAATGACATAATTCCAAAGTGATGTATGTTTCTCCTGGATACTGCAGTGACTGTTAACCATAAAATACCCCACACAGAGCAAAAAGCAGTCTGGTTCATCAAGCATATACTCAAGAACTACTGTCTTGCAATATAATCCCTTGCTAGGCACAGGATTTATAAAAGCACTATAATTGCCTCATCTGTTTAGCCTAATTATCAAATGTTATTTTCCATGGAGCAGCCTAAATGACTAATAGTTTTTAAATAACGGTAAACTAAAGTTTCAAGGCCAAAAAAGGTTAAGGAAAACACCAAACAGTGAGTCTCAGAGGTCTTGAGCTGCATTTCAGAGCTGAAAGGAATGTATTCTGCAAGTCACAGAATGAAACCTGCCCATGCAGTTTTAATCCAGCTGCCTTAGTAATTTTTTTCAAGAAATTTATGTATGTATGAGTGTGTGTATCCATGCATAAGAGCACCTATTTTGTACTTAGGTGGGTCTTGCTTAACACACTGATATTAATCTTAACTGTAAATGTGGCCTTAACCATTACGTTGAAAATGAATTATTAGGGTTTTAGCATACTCTTCTTTACAGTATAATATACCAGACTAGAAAGATTACATTCAAAATTTTCTGCTAATTTTAGGTGCCTACTCTATCTAAATGTTTACAGTACCTAGTATTTCAGAGCAAACCACACAAATCATAACTTCCATGATCCCATGCTTCAGCTGCAGTTCTCATGCCCCATAGTCTCAAATTCTATGCAAAAAGAAATAATCAGGACCCAATTATTATCTGTACACACTTAACATGGTAATTATGAGTAGAAAGCCTAACTAAAGTAATTTGCCTAGCATTATGCACGATCTCTGGCAGAGACAGGAGTAGAATCTATTTCCTCAAAGGAAGATTTAGTTGCTTCAATGAGGACACTATCCATTCTGTTCCTATGTGTCTCACCCGACTTGCTACTTGTAGCTTCTGCAGTAGATAAGAAAGGAACCTCCTGGCAGAAGTTTGCTTCTCTCTAAAGTTGTTGTCCATCCACAGAAATCTTTCATTCCCTGCCTTGAATGAGGCAAAGGTCACATAGGAAAAACAGACTGTGATTTTACCAAACACAACTATATTGTAATGCATGTGCTCCAGGGGTTAAGGCAACCTCCTGACATCTTGTAAGTTGAGAACCTTTAAAAAAACCAAATACACTTAACACACAAGAGTTTGTATCAAATAGCATCATCATGACATCTGTGTTTTCCACCAACGGGGTCAGATTCTCTACATTCTCTGCATAGATTTCTGCTCTGAGTTAACTGAGCAACTGACAGCAAAGTAAATTATCATCCTCCATGTGGACCTGCAGTGGGGGAGTGAGGAGAAACTAATTTGTGGATGATTTTCCCAAACATTTACTGATAGGAGAGTAATGGCAAGACTTCAAGAACTTGGATAGCATCCCAAATTTTATCAGGGAGTGTGTATGGCCCTTAAGCACTTTTTTTCTGCATATTTCATCTTCTGTACCTTTATCTCTACCCCAATTCTGTCTCCTTTCTCCACGTTCAAGTCTGCTGTTGCTGTAATTCTCATTCTTACTTTAACCACTGTATGTATTGAGAGCATAATTCAATTGCATGTTTCCATCAGCAGTAAAACCCGATCAAAAGGTCTTTTGACCCACTCGCTGCTGTTGCAGCCCTGCATTTTGCCATCCCCTGAAAGATGCAACTCTTAGGGCTATGCACTGATCCAAATCTTAAACTTCTCTCCAAAAATGAGAGGGATGAGATATTTTAAACACACTTCATTTCATAAATCCAGTTCACAGCAGCACAAGCACTTGCACAACTAGACCATATAGGATCAGGTATGAGAAGATGCAGAATGGGAGCAAGGTTTAAAGGAGAGAGATGGTAAAGAGGGAGGTTTTCTTCCAAATTTATTTAGGACTACTCCTTCAGGCATAAAAAACTCTTCTGGTCTTTCCTATATGTCAAAGCCACCGCTCCCTGTGCTAGTGTCCTTATCAGGAAGAGCACTGAGAGTGCAAGAGGGAAAATATTCCTGACCCTGTTCTCGGTTGTTAGTGCCAGCTTGCCTAGCATAAACAGATTCACAATTGTTGGCAATGTTTTTCTTCATGGCCATGGACTGGAGCATGTTCAATACTTCAATGCTCTTAAAAACCGTCAGCGCTCTAGACAAAGGAGATACAAGGCCTTTTAGAAATGCATTTACTTTTGTTATTCTTGCTTACCTGAAACCTAAAAGATCAGCCTAAGAAAGATTTGGACTGTGAGAAATTCAACCCAACTGGCATGGGAAAGCAATATGCAACAGAAGATCTTTGCATCTAAATCTCTGAGAATCAAAAATGTCAGGAACACCAAGGTACCACCCAGGAAATACGTTTTTCTAATCTGATCTCAGATTTTAAGAAGCAGAGTAACAAGAAAGCAGCTGGCAAACGAACAGTAAAGACCTGTACTAAGAGTAGCTAATTTCTGAAAAACAATTTCTCCCAAACAGTCTGAGCTTACAGAAGTTGCTCTTTGGAATGCAACAGTGTGGAATATAAAAGGCACGTTTCTATTCTGTAATTTCACTATGTCTACACAAAGGTTTGAGTTGTCTGAAAAATGCTCGAATTATCATAGGAAGAGCACTGCATGACAGCAAGGCATAACTCTGTTACTATCTGCTACATGTGACAGTATCATTGCCAGATTTGCCTATTTATACACAATGTGCAGAAAGATGGAGAGATTCTGCAAGAAAACACATTGCCATCAGCAAAATTATTTTTTTCTAGATTTTTGGCAAGAAGATGAAAATCATCAGCCAATAACAGGAAACCTCTCAGAACTGTATTATAGAGGCACTTTAACTACAAACTTCTTATATCTGTATAAAATCAGGATATTTGGTCATCTTTATTATAGCTACTAAAAATTCATACTTTTAAAAAATTCTATTTAATGCTTTACAGTCCAAGCTATTTAAAACCTGAGATTAAGCAACTTAAAATCTGAACTGATCATAGAAAGTTCATTCATATGATTTCTGTTGCAGAGGGGTTCACAGCTTACAGCACCAAAGACAGGTGAATTCAGAAAACCTACACAGACACTTAGCTCCGGTGTGAAAACATATTTGATCTGAATGCTAAATGAAAAGTCATAAATAAATCAGAAATATGCACACCTTCTAAACTCTGTAGATCCCTGTATAAGGGATCAGCCAAAACTGAAACCATTCCAAGTTCCCTGAACCCTGGCAGTTTGGGTAAAATAGTACAAAAATAAAAATCATACCTCATTTTGGTTAAAAAACACAAGTCATACACTTTTAAAATAAAGTATAGCTTAGTTTGTATAACTATACCTAGGGCAATGTACATATTCACACAGCTGTTTGATCTGCTGCAAGTAAGTGTCTAAAAGAGACTAAAGGTCTATGAATGCAAAGCTAAATAATTCCTCAGATTTATTTTATGATTAGTCAGGAATTATTTAAGTTAAAGACTTGTTTAGCATGAGAAGCAGGTGGGTTTTGCTGTGGTTAGAAGTTTCCATGACAATAACAGGAGAGCCAATTAAAAGCCAATTAGTCATGGACATTACTTTAAGGTCCAGTACTTTGCAAACTCTTCCCTCTTCAATTTTCCTTCTCTCAAGCTGCCCATTATCCTCAGTACAAAGACTTTAAAATGAATGTGGACTGTTTGCCTGTCTCCATGGAAGCCTTGCCACACTGCACCATACACAAACACTTCCCAGGCATCTTCAGCACTACTTTCCCCTCTGATCTTTGCCCTAAACAAATGTGCTGTTTATTCACTCTTCTTCTCATTTATGAAGATCCATTTGATGCTGTATGAATACTAATGAGAAAATAATTAAACCCATGTTTAAGAATGAGTGAAGATTCCTCCTTTTAGTATTTACCATGACAGCAAAGCATACCAGTTGGCCTCTTCCGTTATGCTCTTCTTTAAATCCTGAAACATCTGCCACTTGAAAATTAAGAGTGCAGATCTGGCATGAAAGAAAATAAAAAGCTCCCAGATAGGAAAAAATGACCTAGTGGTTAAATCAGATGATGAGAAATCAGGAGATCATGGTGTTTCATTGTTCTGCTACCAAAGAGTGCCACCGTGACTCCATTCATGCCTCCATCACCTCACTCGAGAACGAGGATGAAACGCTGTGTATTTCAATGATGTGAACCAAGGAGCATGAAGCAACCCTAAGAAATTAAACCTTCTCTACTGTTTGGTTGCATCTGCTTTAAAGACCAAAAACCAGAGAAAATCCAGTCAGAAATTTGAAATATCCTCCAAAGTGAATGTAGGATCCTATATTGATGGCAAAATTAAAAGAAGAAAATGGCCCCTTTCTTCCAATAGACACAAAGATTCATTAGTATCCTTAATGCTATTTTTCTAGTTCCGTGCAACATTTCTGATTAGAACCTTCTTCAACCTATCTCATGTTTAGTTTCTAATTATAGTTTAAAGGAATGGTAGGTTTTCCCTTGCAGCTACAGGAACAGTATTAGCAGCCGCCTTCTCCCCACCCCCTCACAATTTCTGTATAGCCAAAAAGATATCTAGCTCCGCCTCCTGATCTTTGGCACCAAACTTGGCAGATTATTGCCTTAAATTGTTTTTGGATGACATGAATGAAAACCAGCTGTGTTTATACATCCCTCTTTGGCACTCTATTGAGCAGGACACTCCCCTTTACCTCTGTCACGAGGCTGTTGGTCCTGTTCTTTCCTGCCACATTCCCTTGTCACTACCATGAATAAACCAGTGCCCAGCATCACATTATACTGGACTCCTGGCAAGACATACCAAACCAACAAATTTCCAGTTTTGTTATTTCCAACAGGTCCTTACATATTAGCTGATAAAATATAAAATCTCTTGGTTTTTTTTTTAAATTTCCATATCTACTCATGCTGCTGCTTGCCTTCCCCCCCCTCCCCCCCCTTCATTTTTATCTGGCATGGATGAGCTCTGAAATTCCAGCTTGTCTGGCCACATGTTCCTTCGCGCACATTTAAAATCTGCCCCATTCCTAAACACCTTGAAATAATTTCCATGTGTGGTTCTAGAAAATAAGGCTGTGTCCTCACCTGTGCTGCCTTCTTACTTACGGCGTGTCATGGTTTAACCCCAGCCAGCACTAAGCACCACGCAGGCAATTGCTCACTCCTCCCAGCTCCCAGTGGGATGAGAAGAGAATCGAAAAAAAGAAGTAAAACTCATGGGTTGAGATAAGAACAGTTTAATAACTACAGTAAAATAAAATAATAATAAAAATATAATAATAATTATAGTAATGAAAAGGAATAAAAAAAAAAGAGAGAGGAAAAAAGCCCAAGAAGATATAAGTGATGTCCAATGCAATTGCTCACCACCCACTGACCGATGCCCGAGCAGCGATCCGCCCCTCCCACCCAACGCCCCGGTTTCTGTACTGACCATGACGTTCCATGGGATGGAATATCCCTTTGGCTAGTTTGGGTCAGCTGTCCTGGCTGTGCTCCCTCCCAGCTTCTTGTGCACCTGCTTGCTGGCACAGCATGGGAAACTGAAAAATCCTTAACTCAGGCTAAGTGCTACTTAGCAACAACTAAACTATCAGTGTTTTAGCAACATTATTCTCACACTAAATCCAAAACATGCTGTACCAGCTAGTAAGAAGAAAATTAACTCTATCCCAGCTGAAACCAGGACAGGGTGTAAGGTACTCTAACTTTGCTGTATTTCTTCTGTTGGGGAAACTAAGGCACAAGGCAATTTGATGCAAATGATAGAGCCTGTGCCAGAATGAAGATTTAAATTCTGCAGCACCTGGGTCTGAAAGCCCTTGCTGAAAACTAACATTTCTTTCTAGTTTCCCAGATGAACATCTCCAGAGAAGACAGCCATGGCTGTCTTTAATCAATGTATTGGGCAGAAAGACGTAACAAAACATGCTGTCTGTATGGCTCCCTTAACTTCTCCACACCAAGAGAGAGCTGATGAAGTCCTCTCAAGAAAATTACTATAGAATAATCAGAGTTTGTACTTGGTATTTCATCAACTAATTATAAGTTCCCTTACAAGAACTACAGTGAAGTGAAAGCTATTATTTAGGTCTGTCTTGAATCTCTTCTAAGTAGAGGGAGTCTGCTATTGTAAGTCCTGAATTAAATGGGAAGGGTTGGGTTTTTTCCACCAAACTTCTTCATGTTCCTTGGACTGCAAGCTAAATTAAAACCAGGCTGCCAGATGTAAGAAGTTAATACCACCAGCAGATCTCCCATTAAACATCACAGTCTTTACCCACTTTTGCTAGAAAAGATTTTCATGATACTTGGAATATTCTCAGTGTTTTATGGGTTAAGATCTTAACCAAGTTTGAGACTACAATGAATATTCACTGAAATGTCAATATCTCTATTATGTGAACTAACTCTAGAAATCTCTGAAATCCAAACAGATCTAAATTATACTGCAGCTCAAAACTAAGAGAACAACCTGCACAATACCAGCTACAGTCCTCAAGAAACTATAAAGGATTCTTACTGAGTACCAGACCCCAAAATATTTTTGTCTTAAAATGAAGGAAATTAGTACATTCCTGAAAAATAAATTGCAACATCCTTGTGAAAGGAAATACTACTATATTCCACAGTAACTGTCCAGAACACTGAAGCTCTGTGATGCTTCCAGGAGCCCTCATTTTGAATACCCAAGCTTAACAGTGCTTTTTATTTGTGCACTACTCCCTAATTATTTTTTCCAGAACTAATGAAGCTAAATGACTAACAAGGCTCCATTCTGGAGACCGCTATTTCCTTTGACTTTACAGTAAATCCAGTTGTTGCTAAGCTAAATAATACCATAAATTATAGATTAAATATGTCATTAGTTTTTATGCAGTCAGGTCTACTCAAGGGGGTAAAATAAGTGCTGGTTCCTAAGCACTGTTTACCTCAGCTTCTGTCCCGACAGATATTTTGAAATATCTGACTTCTGCTGCTGCTGTTAAATTCATGAACTTATTTACTTAGTATACTTTCACAAGCAACAAGGGAACTAATATTGGTGTGGTTCTTCAGGAACTGACAGCAGCTGTGTTAGTTTAAACAAAAGCTCTCTGCAATACTTCTCTCTAACTTGGCATCAGCTTTTCTATTACTACACCTAAAGTCCTGTTTCTAGCAGTAGTTGAATTTACAGGCAGGAAGTACTTATAAGGTTTGTTCAAAAAGATCATGTTATACAACTTGTTTCAGTAGGACCAGTTTGCTAAGTGTTTTAACTCTCACTTTTTGTTGATGACTATTTAATTTGTTAAGTACAAGGAATATTCAATATTCACCAGACCAAAAATAATCTTAGGAAGAATTTGGAGGAAACTTAATTTACTATAAAACTCCTGAATTTGCTTTGCTTGCTTCTGCGTATAGATTCTTTGTGAACTACATGACAGCTCCTACTGGGAAAAGTATAACCATGTTATTATACAGTTTAATAGGAAAATATCCTGATGTAACTATTGAAAGTAAACTGTTTTCTAAATAGTAAAAAAGGAAGCAGTAGAAATGTAATATACATTTCCTATAGAGTACATTACACAACATACACATGTAACATCCATAAACTTGTAATGGACTGGACTTGGTGTCCAGTTAGCTCCATACCTGAGAGGTAGCTTATTCCTACCTCAGAGAATGTTTGATATAAGCCTTACACGTGTTAACTGATATGCTGAATTTCCATTTATGCAATGTAACTCTGAGTTCCTTGCTACATTATAAGAGTCTAATTTCTTATATTCTTCATAGCTCTGATTTCAGTAACATTTTGTGGAATTAAGTTACATATTATGTATATTGTGTGAAAAAACAAGACTCCTAAAATAAACTCAGTATTATGTGCTGCCTTTCAATTTCATAGACTCTATTTAGTATTTTGTATGTAAATAGGAGTGTCTGAATTAATTTTCTTCTTCAACTGTATTGCATACTTCCATTCTATTTCCTCTAAAATAGCGATACTGTCTTTCAGTACATACCTATGAAACGGCAGGTAGGAGAGCGAAACTGAACCAAACCAAATGTATTCCAATAAAAAGAGAGTAGTAACTCCAATGGACTCATCACAACTGTCATTTCGCATTCCATTCCCATTCTTTGCAAAATGTAATATTTTATTAGATTGTTAGAAAAATAAATCTGTGTTATTAGATTTGTTAGATTTTGTTTCGTGTACAGTAAAAGTTTCCATTTGACTACACGGAATGACTTGTACTGTCTGACCTGCTTAGGTCTTTTCTTGATAGGGTTAGGACATTTTCAACTCAACTACATGCAAATATATTCCGGATTTTTCCTCTAACATGTGCTACCCTGAATTTCCTTGAAGGTACTTTCCCAGTGCTGTCCATTTAGGTAACTATAAATTCCTCAGTCTGAACAATCATTGTCCTTCATTGAATTAAATTACTTTTTTCAAAATATATTTTGTTGGCAAGTTTAAGGACTCATATTCATCAGTTACATTATCTGATCTGTGTACCATCCCTTGAAAGCTGTTTCCTTTAAAACACATAGATGTAATATCCTCTACATTCCACTCGGAAGAACACATGATTTCAAATAAGATTGTCAGCAATTCAGAAGCCCATTGCCAAGATGCTTCTTACCTATAACTCACTGGTTTTCAGATGTGTCACTCTGTTTATGTATTATTCTTTTTGACTTTTCAGTCTCTGACACTGCTTCATCTCCAGTACTTGGAAGACTTAGATCAAAACTGCCTGACATTTCTGAGGACCAGTCCAAGTGACCAGATGCAAGACTTGCTACCTTAGCTATGGTGTTATGGTGCCCATGGTAAAAACAAAGCATGCACTGCCATATCACTGTCAGTGGGAGAGTTTATGGCTGTTCCCATACATAGTTTCTAGATGTCTTTGACCTGAACTAAAAGCTATAAGTAATGTTTAGTTCTTATTACCTAAAGAACAGCTGAAATCCACCTTCCTTTGATTCTTGGTGAAGCAATCAAGTGCAGCCCTCTGGGGTTCAATTTTACAGGCACTGAAGGTAGATACCCTGTTCTTCTATAGCAAGTCTGAACTGCATTCAAAGTCATTCATGTGCTACGCCGTTCACATTTATCTTGGTTTTTCAAATTTCCTACAAGTCCGCTTTACTTTGCCCTTCTTTTCCAGGACAGAAATTGTGAGATTTCAGCTTCCCTCAAGAAGCAACCCAGATCAGAAAGAGGGAGCAGCCTTACCAGGTGGAAGATACTGCCTGTCTGTTGTGCAACAAGATCGACGATCTCCCACTGGCGGAGCTGTGATTTCTGAGAATGGTATCAAACCCAGTACCCAACTACTTTATTTCCTCACTGATCTGTGAGATCCTCAGCAGGAAAACTAGTATAGATATTAAACCACCAAAGCCACAAACCAATCCTAATGAATCTTGAAATCCTAAACCTAAATAAAAGGTAATATCCCAGCTTTCTACTTCTCACTCCCCACATAATTTTATGTTTAAAAGAATGAACATATCACTTAGAGCTATGATTAAAAACTGCTTTTTTCCATAGGATTCACCTCACCAAAACCTTTTTTCTGGCTTAAAACTAGGAAGTTTTCATTTCTTTATGAATCAAAACTCAGAACTTCAGCTAAAATAATTTCCAAGGAAACCATTTGCAGTCAATATTCTGTACAGTCACACTCTTTGGAAACATCCTGGCTGCTTCAGTAACTCTGAAAAGGTCCAACCTGTTTAGCACACATAATGCTAACTACTGCCATAACATTGCACACTTGCGATTTCTCATGGGACTGCATGAAGCATTCTTTGAAAGTCTCCTAACTCCACTGGGTTTGCCAAGGCTGGCTCTCACTATCAATGACCTCGACTAGGCTTTTTGTAGAGCAGACAGTTACAAGGGCTCTCAAAGAGATGGCAACTTTTTATTTTTGTGTGTGTGTGTATGTGTCACTTAGCTGCTGTAATGGTAAGACACATTTATGATAGCCATCTTAGAAGCCAAACAACTTCCCCCTCCCCCTGGGTGGTGGTTACATGCCAAGTAGAGAGCAAATGCAAAGTTTGGCAAGTTTGGCTTACCTTCAGTGATTTTTTAAAATTTTTTTTTGGACACATCTATTTCAAAGACAAAAGCACTTATCTGACACTAGCTGTAAGTAACAAGGCATCTTTACTGCAGACTGGAGAGCTGTATGTAGTGACAAAAAATTAGATTTTAGGTATGTATTCAATGGAGCTGGCAAGCAGCTGCTTGGGACTGTGACAAATAATGACATATAACTACAATTAGCATTGTAGCATGTTCTCCATGTGGTTAGACTTATAAAATAAACCTGCTTTTACAAATATTTTTATCAAATCAGACGCTTAGCCGGCTCAAAGACAGTTTCCATGTCTAACCTACACTACCCATATTTCAAGTACAAACAGCTTTTTAGCAAAAGCTTTTCAAACAAATAAATTATGGGTTTATAGATTTTAAAGTGTGAAAAAAGTGTTCCATCAAATAAAAAGTGTGAGGCAGAAAAGAAAAATTACTCAGAAAGTTGAACAAATAAAAAAAATGTGTGAACATCTGGGATAAACCTAGATATTCTAGATAATAAATCTAGATGCAGAATTATTTATAATTTTTTTACACATACTTTAATAAATATTAATTTCTTAGAGCAGAAGAGCACTTGCATCAATGGAATTGGGCAAGTTATTCTACCTTAGCTAGTTTACAAATTAATGCCAAAATATCACAATAATAATTCTACTGACAGAATGTTTTTTAAAATATTAGCTTAGTAGAAGAATTTTAATAAAGTACTGGCTTTATGTTAAAAGAGATGGATAAGAAGCTTTGCTTTTCCTCTCTGGTTTTCAGTCCTGCTAATCATAAACTACAAGGGGGATGTAAAAGATAGTCTCTGTTGCACACACATTCAGTCAGAGCAGAGGACATGCCAGAGAGCAGGGGGAAAGCATTACAAGTGTCTTCAATATCTTAGCATGAAGACCGCTTGAGATTCACATGCCTTTTCCTCCATTTTAAAAAAACCTAATCTGAATGTCTGCTATGCCAGATGCTGCGATTAATTTACTGGATTAAACATTCCAGTTTGGAGCTCTTCAAGGAATCCATAGTGCCGTGCGATCAGTTCTCACGGCTGCCACAACAGTTGTAAACTCTGATTGTTATCCCTTTGAGTTCATATGGCAAGAAAATATATGATCACTACTAATGTATCACAGATTGAAAATAGAAAGTCTTTTTCTTTGTTTTGGCAGTGCACAGCCTCACGGAAAAAAAATCGCTGCTAATAAATTAGTTTGTACAGTGTAAGGATTGCCATGAAAACACAGACATTCGTTCTCTGATTAAAGAGCAATACAGCACGCCACTAACTTTTGTTCCTGCTTAGGTGATAGATTATCGAACACGATAGCTGTAAATTAGGCACACCGAATGCTACTGGAATGACAACTGCATTAACAAACACATGCCGAGTGTTAACCAAAACGAAAAAAAGCGAGGCCATTTTCCCTTCGTCGCTGAGACCAGCCCTGAGCGAGGATTGAGCCCCGCCGCGAAGGGCGTCGCGGAGGAGCGTGTAGCACGACCGCCCTCCGCAGGGCAGGCAGCGCGGCCGGCACCGCGCCGGGGACTCGCTGCACCGGAGGCCTTCTAAGGGCGCCAGCTGGAAACGGCGGTTTCACCTGAACTGCAGGTGCTTGTGTCCTTGAAATGAGACAGACAATCGTTTACCTGAGAGTCTCTGCTGGGTGATTCACCCCGTTGAGCCCCCCTTTCCTCTGCTGAATTACCTACGCACAACACTTGTAGTGCTACCTAGGGTCAAGCGTGTTTTGATACTGGAAGAAGTAACAGCATTTGACTCGATCACTCTGTTGGAATTCATTAAACCTGTTTAATTAACTGTCAGTGATTGAGGTAAATAATTATCAAATTTTAAATCATGTTGACATTGGCCTAACCTGACAGCAACTCAAAGTAAGCGTTCAGAATAAAGATGCGACCGGTGCTTTTCATGTACTCATTGCTTTAAAAGACTCCCAGTAAGTTACAAGCATCATAATAATCCTCTAAGTCCCAGTAAATATATTCTTGTGATAAAAAGCAGTTAAACACAATAGCTTTTATAAGATACAGCTAAAAAGGTCTTGAAATATTACTGTAATAGTACACGTATATTTACACATACTGTAGACAGTTCATTTACAATGTATTTGGCATGTGAGGAGACATTAGGTTTAGGTAAAAAAAACATAACTAAACATTAGATAGCTATGCAACTAATATCACATTTGTATATTAAAATCACTGTCCCTATAAAACAGTAAGGGAATGAATTAGAGAACATTGATATCAAATTTCTGCACTCTGAATACATGTTCAGCTGGTTTAATGAGTATGAAGAAAATCTTACACAGTAAACCAGTTTTTCATTCCTCTTGAAAAGTGTATATTCAGTTTATATGAGAACAGTAGTCGCCCCCTAGTAACACACTGATCCTTCATACTTATCCTTACATTAGAGTTATATAAAGGAAAGAAGAGAATTGAAGTGAAACAACTACAGGTTACCTGCAAGAGAGGGCTGAATTCTTCAAGACTTAAATTAATGATCTTTGCTGAGGCTCCGTTACCCTTACCTTTAAAGTCCCTTTCTATAGATGCTGAAGGACCCTGCACTGTGTTTCCCTGGGGTTTTTAAAATCTCACTTCTTTCTGCCTCAGTCTCAGGACTTTAAGTTGCCACAGCTGCAGCACATCAGGGCTGTTGTTTTGTTGCTAAGCGGTTGTTGGTTTGTTGAGCAGGGGATCAGCTGTTCCGCTCTGTGGAGGGCCAGGCTGCCTCTGATGAAGAGGAGGAGAAGTGGGCAGGAGACCAGCCACCCCAGGTGGACCAAATGAAGAAAATACTGGCCAAGCTCCCTTGCTGTGGCAGCGGGTAGGTTTCTGAGATTAATGCTATATAAGCCATTTGCAAAGGTTATTTTATGACCTGAAGGCACCCTGGCTTCAGTAAGAAGCAGTAATACTATATAGCAAAAGCATCCTTTACAGCTCATGGGAAACAACATGCTGGATATTCCCACCTAACCCAAATCCCTGTCAGCTAGGACACTAATTTGTGATCTGTGCTGCCAAGAGTTTTGCAGGAAAACTGGCCTTTACAAACATAGACCTTCATTGTGAGGTTTCACTAACTTTTTTTTTTTTTTAAATGTATATATAGATGTGATGAAAAAATGTGGAAAAAGCTAATGTCTTACTTGGAGACCACCAATACTGATGGCTACGAAACAGCCCCTGTGGAGCTTGCAGAGAGAATCACACAGCTAACTGAACAGCTTGAGCTTAAAGGGCATGAAGTGAAGAAACTGGAAACAAATATGGAAGAGGTAACAGGTGCCAAGCAGAGTGTGAAAGAGTTATTTTTGTATCTTTAAGTAGCTACATTGATATACATATGCTTTTATATTTTATTCTGGCTATTCTGCTCTCTGTTGCTGATGTTTCTCACTGTGCCATTAAGTTTGTCATCAAACATCTCATGCTTTCCTGTAACACCTGCATTTCTAGGCTGGTTCCTAGCTGAAACTCCATTTGTTTGGAGGATGAGATGTACGCCAGACACGGGCTCTTCCAATACTACTCTTTATTTAAATGGTTTAAGATGTTCACTGATGCTATGTTTGGGACTGATACCACTGCAGACCAAAGAGCTGCACGTTAACCATAGGGTTCCTATAGGCAGCTTTCACTGGTTCCTCAGCGGTGGATGAAACACTCCTCATGTCCTAAGGCATCCAGCTCCTCTGGGAGCACAGTAACTTGTCAGGAAATCCCTCCAGCTGACTGAGATGCAGGGGCTCACCATTTTGGAATCCTTCGGAGGAAATCATCCAGTTTACTCTGGTGGGTTCTCAGGATTAGACTGATATATTTATTAAAAAAAAAAAAAAAAAATTGTTCTCAGGCTTAGCAGCATGTTCAACTTTCCTTCAGCAGAGGTTATAACCACAGTAGTTAAAAGCCCCAGCACAGTATCCTGTAGTCCTGTGTGATCTTACTATTTAAATACTGCAAACTTCAGCCATTGATGGTCATAGATTTAAATGCTAGCAATCTTTCTGTGAAACAAAAATACTGCATCATATGCATTGCTTTTGTCTGCTTTGTCTTAAGGTTCAGTTAGTGCTTGTTCAGTATTTTATACCCCTTCTTTAAAAGAAGCATAAAGATTTCAGTAGTTCTGGAAGGATTATATTAATTGGTAAACTATTTAAAGTAAGAGTAGACTATCCAACTTTTTTACATGTTGCCATCCTTTGATTTTTATCAGTATTTCATATCATTTCCCCCCTAAATCAAATGAAAGAGTTTACTTGTGAGGGAAAAAATTTAAAAACAGAATGAAATCATACTTGTGTCTTACACAATTTGCAGTATTCAGTGACAATTTATTCCTGTAATACTCCTTAGAGCAACACAAAGCATCCTTCTATACTGCTTAACATCAGCCCACATAAAAAACCCTACATTTACTCTTTTACCTGCAGGAAGGAACTACCTTCCTGTAGGTAGTGCCAGTTTTCTTCTCCTTTTTTGTCCATTCAGAGGTACTCATCTTTTTCTGCAGTATCATATTGCCTTCTTTTTAATATGCTGATGGATATTAGTTCTGTGCATCTTTTTTCAGAAAAGTACCATTATCAGTAGATTAATACAAAATTCCAGGACAAAAATGGAATCTGTTGCTCTTGATTTAAAGACAAGCAGGGAGCTGAATAAGATACAGTGCCAACTTACTGCGACATGTATTTAAGATTAGTAGGATGAATCATTTTGAGCCTGATGGAAATTTATTCTTAAACCCTCTTACTTTCATTTAGCCAGCATTTATATCTTGTGTGCAGTTATAGGTTGGGGGGAGCAGTTGATGCTGTAAAAGGTATTTGTTCCTGTAATCAACACAAAGCAAATTGGAAGACCGAGAAATGCTCTCTCTCATCTAACTTGCAAATAAATATATTGGCTTAATAAATAAACTACCAAGAACACTTTCTCTGATGACCTGACAAAACTACCTTATATATTGCTCTATATACTTCTATTTGGACTTGCTCAATGCTGAAAATTAGACAAATAACAACAAAGCTAACAAGTAACAAACTCAGCAGGCAAGTGAAGAGCAACATTCTCTAATACCGATTAATAATTGCTTCAGTCTAAGACTTGTAAAACCAGGGGATAAGAGTTCCGAAATTTGTCATGTCTAGAAAGTTCTGCTTTCCAACAACTGAACATTTAAAAATAGTTTCTACTGAAGACAGGGTGATGAAGGTGTCAGGACCTGGGGATAATAGATGAAGAAAACATGAGTGAATTCTAAAAATAAAGCGATACGCTGCCAAGTGTAATGTTGCAAAGAAATG
This sequence comes from Haliaeetus leucocephalus, assembly GCF_000737465.1. Taxonomy (NCBI): domain Eukaryota; kingdom Metazoa; phylum Chordata; class Aves; order Accipitriformes; family Accipitridae; genus Haliaeetus; species Haliaeetus leucocephalus. The sequence goes on from NW_010973420.1 coordinate 2,145,914, forward strand.
CCAATTATTTTCTATGAAAGCCTGCATACAACCTGCCAGCTTAATTAAAAAGACAATTAGTTTATGACCTGCCATACAGGTTCAAATGAAAAGTTCATATCACATGCCTGATGGCAAGCAGCAGTTGCTTAGAGAAAAGCAATGAGAAACAGTACAGAGGGTTTTCCTCTGGGTATTATTCAGCTGGTTCCCAATACACTAGGGATAGACACATCTTGAACCTGATGTTGCATGGAGTATTATGTTTAATAGCCAGTATTGGAGCTATTTACCATGAATTTACCTTTCCTTTCTTTAAAGCTAGTGATACTTTTGGTATCTCAGGGCAAGGACTCTCACATACTAGTTAGAAAGTGAGAGGTTTTGAGGAGTTGGTTTTGTTAGCTTTAAATCTGCTGCCTGATCATCCACTATCGCCTTGGTTTTGTTCTTGGAAATCAGCAAATGATCTTTCCCTCATAATTTTACAGGCTTTTATTACCAGAAATACTGCCTCAGTTGTCACCATTCCTAGTCTGCCTCAGCTCTCTTGGTATAGAAGCCATTACTTACTTCTGTTATTCTATTTTATTCTTCTGTGTACTTTTCAAGTTCTATTACCTTTTTTGAATGGGGAGAACTGAAAATGTGCTTAGTATTCAAACGCAAGCCCTTCATGGCATAATCACAGTTTCTGTTTTGTCCCTAGTTCCTTTCCTAATAGCTCCTACCATGTATCCTTCTGATCTCTGCTGACCACTGAGCTATGTTCAGGAGATTACAGCTCTTCTAGATCTCCTTCTTGAGTGGGAATCATCATCACTGCATACATATGACACCGTGTACCTTTCCTACATGCCTTACTTTGCATTGTTGACACTGATTTCATTTGATCTTTTATCGCCCATAGCTATTCAATATCATGAACTCCTACTGTCATTCTTCACAGGCAGCTTTAGTTTTGATTGGCCCCAAAAAATTGTATTGTGAGCTTAAACACTTTGACATTCACCTTTTTAAAAAATAATTTACGAACATGCTGAACAGCTCAGGTCTTAACCCAGCTCCTTGTGAGACCCTCAGGATTATCTCCCTCCATTGTGAAACCTTCAGTCCTGGTCTGTCACCCTGTGCTCTACCCCCATCTTTTAACCAGCTGTAAGTCCATGGCAGGATCTGTGCTACTGCCTTGTGGCAGTTACATTGGGGGTTTTTTTGAGTCTTTGGTGATGAATATGATCAAAAGCTTTTTGCAGATTCCAAACACACTCTATCAACTGAATTAACATTATTCATATATATATTCATAGACCCTTTCAAAGAAATCTAATAGATTCTTCACTGTGTTCCTCTATATATTTGCAAAGTCCCTCCCCCATTACAGTTCCTATCAATTTGCCTGACAGAACACTCTCGAGGTGATTTGCTGTTCCTCAGATCATGTCTGCAGCCTCTCCTAAACTGGTGCTCCATTTGCCACCCTCCAGTCATTTGAGGGTAGAATGATTTAAAAGATAAATTGCACAGCACAGTTCAGCACTTCATTCTGCTGTTCTGTAACTGTTTTCTTCCTGTTTTGAAAATGCGTCTCAGGTTCATTGCTTGTAAAAATGGCCCTAATATGAGAGCCTCCTTAACTTCTGTAGAAGATACAATATAATTATTTTCTCTTACATTCCCTAAGGGATTTCTGCATATTAATTATTCATTGTCCTAGATATATTTGTACACACTACTCCAGAGCTCAGATTTTCCCCATGGCCTTCTCCCCTTTTTTTGTAAGAGGATTGGCTATCAGCAGCTGACTTCTCAAAACTGGTGTTTGGCAAGGTAATATTTCCATCTCACAAACAAGGCACAGATCCAAAATCAGGCTTTGCTCAGGGACTTTGACAGAGCTAAGAACAAAACCAACTCCTCTGAGCCCTGTGACTTAACTACTGACCATCCCTCTTCAGCATCTAGGTTTTAAATATAGCTTATGCTTAACTATCGTCATTACCTTATTGCAAATGTTAAGGTAACAACAGGTGCTAGATATAACCTAGCTAAGGAAAACAATTTGAGAGAGAGAATGTTTTAATGGTACAGTGAGCCACTGTCCTCAAGCACAACAAGAAGACAAAAAATGCATACCCATCTGTATAAATGAAACAAAGGTGTCAGGAAACTAGCATCCTTACAGGTGACAAGTTGGCTGTTAAGGTGTAACTGCTGTGGAAAGCAGCTTACTAGCTTTAGCATAGGAAATATGAGTGAAAAGGGCTTTGTAGGAGCAGTCAAAACTAAGAAAAAAAAGAGGCAGCAGTAGCAACAAATGCTATGTCCAAATATCACTAGTGGCACTCATGGCTAAGCATATTGCCTGGGCTGTCTATACAAACTAAGCAGCTGGTCATGACACTAGACAACTATGGAGAACTCAAGTGGCATGTATACTAAAGAGAAAAGTTTGTACTTCTCCTATTCATGTTTGTATGTGAGACCCGCTGCACGGCTACAGCCTTTCAGTAACACCCGGCAAAGGACAGAGGACTCCCTGTGCAGCTTTCCAAGAACGGCAATTTTGCCAGCATGACTAAAGCAGCAGCTAAAAGCAGCAGCTAAGTGATGTTAGGGGTGCAGGGGCCTGACAGGGTGCAGGACCAGGATAGATAGGCACCCGTTATAAATTTCCATGAGCATCTGTCTAATTGCATATTGGGAAAATCTATTTTTCACTTAAAAATAATGGCCTTTTTACCTTTCTGTTATTTGATATGACACTGCTTCAGCTGTACGGGGGAACATAACTACTTCGTGTGTTTAGTACAACTCTATGCCAGGTGGTATTTGCAATGCGGAGACAATCTGCATTATAATAACGCAAACCACATGTTTAATTCATTGAAGACCTCCTGCAGCCTCTAGAGCATTTGTTATCTCTCAGTCAGACTGCTGCCACATTGGTGGTAAGGAAGTTGGCTCTCCGTACAGGAAAATGTTACTGTATTCGTCTAAAAGGCATGCTTGGATAGGGATGCTGAAATCATTGTTTGGCAGATGGACCAGATTAAGTGATCCAAACTTCTGTAGCTGTTGTATAGCTCAAAGGAGCTAGAGTGCCTCACAGGGCAAAGCTCATGGAGGGCTAATGGAACAGGCTGATTTCCATCTGATGGGGGAATAAGCAACAACTAATACATACTATTAGCACTGTCAGAAACTAAAATGACCTTCTAGAAGCTCAGTGTGGATCAGGGATTGTTTTCTCTTTTTGGTCTGATAACACTTGTCTTTTAGGGAACTGAAGTTCCTTCCCATCTATTAAAATTTATTAGGATACAAATTTCCACAAAAGAAAAAAAATCCCTATTAAATGGTGTGCATATTAAGGCCTTCAGCTTTTTGAGTTCAACTATTTCCTTAGCTATTTCTAAAACTACAATAAAGATAAAAGATGACAACAAAAAGGGATTAACAGAGCCAGAAAATGTGGGCATTTACCTCACGATTTTGTTTCTCGGTGTAGTATTAATAAATATATTTAGACTGTGTTTGCAACAAGAAATTGCAAAAAAATGGTAACATTTCAGAATGCTGAGCAGAGTAATGATTGAAAAAGAAGTTTACTTTTATTTATAAACCTGAGGAGACCCCTCCTGCCCAGGATTTCTGTAGTGTTCAAAAGTCTTGTTGAATCTGAACTTTTCTGTGCTTAGCTGCAAACCAATGCTTTACAAAGCACACATGCCAGTGTTTTGCAGAACCAGAATCTTAGGTTTTTTTCCTTAAGACACTTTTTTTTTTTTAACCAAAATACCTTAAAAAAATTAGCTAATTACTTTCTTGTTTCCCTGAATGTACAGATGATTGATATGTAGGAGTTGCAAGACAAAGATATGATTACATTGGTGAGGACACACAAATTAGTTACGCTTTATAGAGGATGACAGGAATGCAAAAGATTAGAAAACTGAAATACTAATGCTAGTATTTAAAACTTCTGAATGATCTGCTTGCATCCAGTGTTAAATGAGCTGCCATTATGTGCAAGAGCAAACCGTGCATTTCCTAGCAACTATTGATTTTTCACTTTATGTAGCACATTAGAGAAATGTACTTCCTTTCAAGATAATCTTCTGGAGTGAACTGACATTTACGAGATAAGGGGGAAAACTTAGCTTTGCAATTATTGGGCAAGAAAGTGAAAAGCTCCAGTGCTTTTAATTTCCTGTGTCATTGTCCAGATGAAAGGCCCATTGCTAGGTGAATTGCAGCAAAAGGTGGAGGAGACCGAATTGTTGAAGACGGAGCTGCAGATGTTGGAGACTGAGAGAGTTAGGCTGTCACTGGTGGAAGAAAAGCTCATGGATGTTTTACAGCTTCTTCAACAACTTCGAGACTTGGTATGGCAAGAAAGCAGTCCAGAGACTTAGAACTGGTTTTGATAGTGTCCTTTCCAAACTAAAAAGGATGTTCATACCTTCTATTAAGTACAAAGTCCTTTACACCACGACACATTTTTATATGTGTTTGCCCTGGGAACTGCCTGGTGATTGCAGAAAACATTTAGACCCCTATGGCTGGCTTTCTAAAAGAAGCCTAGAGATCTCCTTGGATCTAGATCTCCAAGCTCTCCTTATCCTCTAAACAAAAATTTAGAGGAAACAAGGAAAACAAAAATGCTAGGAATCAGAAAAGATTCTAGAAGATTATTTTTCCTTCTAGACAAGGGCCTTTGTTTAACTGCATCTTAACGTGACACTGAGCCAGTATTAAAGGGATAAAATCCCTTCCTGTATACCAACAGGTATTTTTGGTAAGAATTTTCTTATCCAATTAATAATCCAAACATGGACTTACAAAAGCTGATGCAATAACATCCCAGTACCTGTCCAGTATGGTAGTTCAGTCCTTTAGAAAATAAGCTTACATCTCCTCCTTGGGAATGATAATGGTAAGAACTCCCAAAAGACAGGCAGATTGGATAATCTGCAGAACATGGAGTATGTTGGGAGCCACACTGGACTGCTAGGAACTAATTTCTTTGATAATGACTGAGGGTTCTCCTCAATTTTCAGCAAAGCTCTGCATAACCTGTGTGAGATGAGAATGCCTCCTCAGATGATCACTTTACTTTGTTTGAAGTACGCTCATGTTCCACTGGTGACTCTAGGGAACAAGTGCAATATCTCATAATTTGGTAACTTATTTTAGCACTTGACATGGAAATTCTGCTTTCATATTGCAAGTCTGACACATGCATCAATAACAATCCAGTGAAGGATTAAACTAGTAAAGACTACGACTGGCAACAAGCATAATAACCTTTTGTGTCAAGACTTCAACATGTCATTTGCTGGTCAGTTGTATTACTGCAAATCATTTCTGTTTAGGAGACAACCCATCACACAATGTGCCATATCTCAGTGATAGTAGCACTTAATGCTAATCATTGCTGGAAACACGCCACCGTGTGCTGCCAACTCCCATAGCACCAATACAGGCAATGATGCTGTCAATGAACAAGATAATTTACAGCATTCCCAGCAGAGTTTAGCAAGGATCCCCTAAATCCCTGATGGGATATACTTCAGACAAAAGAAAGCTTATTCATCAGAAATGGTGGGTTTAGGTGTCACTTCCCCAGCATGTTCACCTTCATGTTTTAAATATCCCAAGCACCTCATTTGCAACAGAATCTACCACAAAGCAATGACTGTCCAAAGGCAAATGCATGTCCTGTTAGGACTATTAAAACCTCACACTGTGTTGCAGAGGTCCTGTGTAATCCCAGCCTGCCAACAAACTGCTTTCCACTATGCCCCAGTTCCCACTGGGGTGGACAAGCAGAAGGTAGATGACCTGCATCGGTAAGCAAGACCAGTGTTGCCTGGGCTGCTGGGAGGAGGTACATCGTCTTTCTTCCAGAATAGCTTCCATCTATTTTCGCTTCTTGAAGTTTTAACAAGAACAACCTGTCCCTGCAGATACGGGTGCTCTAAGTACTAATTAAACAGATTGCAAGTCCATCTCCCAGAAAGCATGTATTAGTGTCTTGATAGCAAATTAGGAGAGTTTGTTTTTCCAGATACACTATGTAATGCCCTGACAGATTTCTAATATAAAACTACCACTGAAAAAGACCATCCAAATCCTAAGTACTTTTTACAGTCCTCTCACTTTGGCTAACGTTTATTACATCTCAATATATAACTAACAATGGGCCTGCCACATGACACATACAATCTCTTCTAATTTGTTTATACCTAAAATGGTTCCCAATGATTCCTAGAACAGCTGGGTCTGAGAAGCCTCTTTCTGAGATTACACCACAAAGTCTGTCCATTCACCTTTCAACACAGGCCTAGCAGAGGACTGAACAAGCTTACACTCCTTGTCATCTAGATTTGCTTAGGTGCGCACTCTGGAAAATTCTGTATTTTCCACTGAAAAACTGTTACTTCTTTTTCTACAACCATATTAAGGAACTGCGGCCCTCCACAAACTGATATTATTTGAGCAGTATCTAAGACAAAATGCTTGAAAATATAGCCAATATCAAGTCTTGTGTTATCAGGATTCAGTTTCATTTTGTTTTAATTTTCAAATGCAAAACCACTGCACATAGATTTTGTTGCATACATTTAAACTGGGGAAGGACATATTTGTGCCATAATATTATTTTGTTTTTTAAAGAACATATCTAAGCGAGCCTTGGGGAAAATCTTGCTGAGCACTTTGGAATCCTGCCGTGACCCCCAACCTGGTAAGAAAATAATTTGCGTATAAAGACCAAGAAGCTTAAAAGGGGCCTTTGGGGAAAAACACTGGAAAATGAACAGATGAGTAGGAAAAAAATATTTCAAATACTGGGGGACAGGCGAGGGAGAAAGAAGTACTATGCAAGAAGATTACCGATAGAAAGTGATGCTTTCTAGTCTGTGACACATCAGAAACAGGAACACATCCAAGGCTTTTTTTTAGCTGAATTTTAATTAAAATTTGGCCTTACAGCAACAATTCAGTACCCCAATAATGTCTGTAGGGCTTCATTGATATGAGAAAGTGGAAAACATGACCAAGTATGTAAGACACCCATTTATCAGGTTTGCTATGCCACTACATATTGTATTCCTCTGCTGCAACACAAACAAGATATACAAAACAGAATATTTCTGTAAAGAAACCAGATCAAACCTGCACTCCTCTAATTATAGCCTTTTGTGTTCCTCTCATGAAAATTAAACTTGCAAACTCTTCTCCCTTGACAATGGTCTGGTGTGCCAGAGTTGCCTCTGTAGGAGCCATACAGGGATCACAGCCTGGAGGTTTAGATTTGATTACTTTGTTCCTATTAGCGAAGCATTTGTACTTACCTGCAAGAAATGAACATCCTGTAACAAGCCTAAGAACATGGCTTGGAGGGGCTTTTAAGAGGCAGACAATAGTCAAAGACAAGATTATAAAAGACTAGCTGTGGCCTGAGGGTTTAATTTTGGAGAATATTATTAACAGTGATTTAGGGAGAATAACATACAAATCATTCTGGGTTTTGGAGTTTCAAAGCCTTGTTGTTACTAGTGTCCAGCAATTCAGGGCGCAGGCAGCCCAGAGTTAAGCTGTGCTGTTCCAGCATGGCTGCAGAGGAAGCAGAGAAAAGAAGGCAAAGACAGACCTTTGTTGGCTCCAGGACACCAACACAGAGAGAAACCGTATCTGAGCCATAGGTCAGATATTCTCCTGGCGAAAACAAGAGAAGAGACTGTTAGTATCCACAGCACACAAGTGTCCAGAAGGTACTACTACTTATCCTGCATAGGAACACTGACTCCAAGTGATGCTGCTGAAACAAATTACCTCCCTCTCTGTAACTGCAGCACAGCTCAGCTTCCTAAAACGACGCCAACAAGTGAAGTAACCTTGTGCAGCGCTCTGTCTATTCTGCATCACCATTGCCATAAATGGCTCATCTTCTCCGCTTTCAATTTTCTGTCTGTGCACTTGATACAATTTAAGCAGCTTTTCTAAGTCTTTGTAATCAAACATCTTCCTCTTTGACAAGACTAAGTGGATGGTTGGATTGGCAACTCTTCACTGTGACGTGAAATAGTCTTTGTTCACACAAGTATGTATGAGAACTCAGTGGGTAGTGAATGAAGCAAGAGAACCAGTAGAGAAAACAGGCCTTGAACCCAGTTCCACTCGCATTTTTATAAGGATAGGAATTCATTATTTGGTCTCAAAATTCAGACATTTTATGGTAATTACTTGAAATGGCACCTATGAAGAAAAGAGCTTGTGTTATGATTGTTAAACTGCAACTTTCTGTCTTTGTTTAGATTATAATGTTTGCAATTTTCTTTTAAAAGGAAAAGCCCACCTATTTGAAGTCCTAGATACTCTTTACCATGAGCTGACAGCCTGTGAACTCTTACAAAGCCAGCCTCTGGAGAAGGCGCAGAGTTGCCAGTCCTTGTCTAACCCGCTGGTCATCTCATGCTGAGCAGCAGTGCCAACTACAACCTGCACAACGAGCCGAACAACAGTCATCGTTCATTCAAACACATGATGAATGAATAAGATTTGTCCAATTCAGCGGAGCTCAGTAATAGACAAAAGTAATAGAATAATTCAGCCATGAAATCAAAGGTTTGCTGCTTCTGGGAAGAGCGCCAGTTCCCCAGCTAACGTCAAAGCCCTCCCTTACGTGAATGAGCATTCACATGACGTGAGGATTACATAGCAATGTCTGTCTCTGATGGAAGCCTAACCATCCTTGTATGATGGCCCTGTAACTGTACTGGTTAACCAAATAAAAACTATTCCAACTACACTGACCTGACCTATTTAGATTTACAGCCCTGGTTACACGCTGGCTGGGCATGGTTTCTAGCTTTTGTGATAGCTCAATTCAAAAGCAAAAGGCAGCCTATGTTATCACTGGCAAGTAAACCGCTTCCTTAACATACAAGTGACAAAATAACTGTATTATAAACATACACATGAGTGTATGCCAGTAGTGTAAGTTTTAAGGGCTCATGTATAAAATGTGTTTGTGTGTGTCTGTATTTGTGATTCTGTTATTCACCTTATTTAACTCTGAAGTTAGATTTAATATTGCTCTGCTGAATTTTGTATTTGCAATTATAGAGATGCCTTAGAAATTTGCAACAGTCTTTCCTGATGATAGTCTTAGATTTTACATAAAAAGTTAAATTTAACTGCTTGAAAAAGGTACAAAGCAATCTTGTTCCCAGGCTTTCAGGGAAAGGAAGAGTTGAAAAATTCACTTTGCAGCACCTGCCTTTGTCACATTAGCAAATGACATGTGCAGTACACAACTTTGTTTCCTCATTTAATTTCCCTCAATGCAACTGTAGGGAGACAAAGCTAGGCCCAAATTGCAGACAAATTAATGTAAAATGCTGGGCCTAATCATGGTGCCATGTAATATTTTAATCAGCTATAAAATAATTCCTGGGGGCAAAAGTAAAAAAAATAGTTGCTTCCAAGATGCTTTTGTTGTTTCATTCAACTATCAAACACAGAAACTAAAGAAGCAGAGCTCTTAAATGATCCACCTGAATTTATGTTATTAAAAAGATGCACTGTAGGTCTTTTAAGAATGTGAAATGATTTGCCTGAGATAATGCCAGGAATGAAATAAGACCATTCAATTCTGAACTGTGCATATATTAATTTTTCCCATGAAAATGGTTTTCATACAGGAATAAGATCTATACTACAATGCAGACCAGGGAATAAGATTTCTATTCCTTTCTATTCATAATACGCTGTATAGCTTGCACAGACCTCCATCCAAAATTGTGATACGTTACTTAGCATTTAGAGCCATGTTGGTAACAAAAAATTGCAATAGATATTTTCATTTCATTTTAGAGGAGGAAAAAAAGATATTTTTGAAACAATGGAACAAACTCTGTTCGATGGTGTTTTACCTGGGTTTTTTTTTCTGGATTAACAGAGGAAGATTTTTAGAATAGATATACATTTTTAAAGTAGATTTTTCATAAAGATAAATTAGACAGGACATATATACATAGTGCAATATTCACCCTATAAGAAAGAAAACTGTATACTAATACTAAATATATTACTAACATAATACTAAGCATAATATACTATTACTTAGTTCATACTAAACTATATGTTAATTTTATATACTACAAAAACTATACACTAAATGTGCAACAGATAAAAACTAAAATGAACAGAAGTTAGTTCCCTGCTTGGGTTCATTTTCTAAAAAACAAGTAGCAGCTTATGTTTTGTGCAGCTCTCTTAGACTTCCCAGGAATACTGTATATGTATAAAGAGAAAAAATGCCAGCAAATCATTAAATAAGCATGATCTGTGTGTATCGTTAGCAGAAGCGACACTTCAGGAATAGGATTATAATGCAAGTACATACCTGATTATGGATACTCTCATGTACTGCAGGATTCTTTCGTCATTTGAATTATATATACTTACGCATACCTTAAGATTGCTATGCTAATTGTATATTTTTAGTATCTTTTTCACCACTGAGTTTCCATTTCACTTTCTAATATATTTCTAGAAATCTAGACTATTAAGTAAACTAATGTCCTAATGCCAAAATGGGGGAGGAGCAATACAATCTGAGTGAGTGTTACACAGCTTATCCAAGCAGCAGTTGAACTGTAACTGGAAACTAGAAAATGCCACTGGAAACCTAAACTAATGTTAAGGAAGGTGCAAACAGTTGAGATAAAAGGAAGCTTTTGTGAATAAATAAACAGCACTTAACTGATATAAGAAGCAGCAAGATCATATCTTGCTAAATTAGCTTCAAATACTGTAACATTTTTATTTCTTTAAGAAATGCCTATATCAGAATCATTTTTGATACATCAGCATATGCTGATTAACCTTTTAATAATAAAAGCTGATTATTTTAACTCCAAAAAGTAATTAATATGGAGCAAGTAAGACTTGCAGTATTTGCATAAGAAGAATCTGTTCTTCAGGATGGATCAAGAAACACTCCTCAGTCAAATTCTTGCTAGACATCAGAGACAAAGCAAAGCACTGTACTTTGGTAAGACCTTCTCTGGTGACCTTAAAATTGATTTTTTTCTTAAATACTTTTACCTTAATGTTTCATACTGAGCCTGTCAGCAGTGTTGCTGAGGCTGCTAAATACTTCATATGAAGCTGTATACATATATGATTTTAAATCAATGTAACTGGGAAATTTCTAGCTTTGCCTTCCACAGTTTGATTTACTATGTGGAACATGTTCAAAAGAGTCTGCACAATAATCCTGGGAAGCAAACACAAACCTTTTGGTTTTCTAAAAGACCTAGCTCCTTAAGTCAAGTGATTACTGCAGATTTCAGCTACCTTTTTTTTCCTTTTTAAAATTTCTTGCCTTTTTGAGTATTGGAATTGTTCCCAGATAAACAGCGAACTGAAATATCTAATCAAGTCTCATTAATAGCTTCACCATATTTCAAACAATAATGTAGGAGCAGTTATTACCCACACTGCTGACTGTGTAACAAACACCTCCTTTGAACAACTGAAGCAGTCTTCACAGTAACATACTCTGCAATTGCTCATCTAGCACATACAAAATTGTAGATTTGCACAAACTAGTACTCACATTACAGGGAACATGTACCAAATTTAAACTAACTTTGTAAAAAAAAAATTCCCTATATGACAAAAACTGAAAAGATAACAAAGCACACTCAAAAGCCTTCTGTTTAAGAAGTACAACCACAAATCCAGTATCTCAAATCTCTGCAAACATTTTGTTTTGTTGTATGCTTACCAAATGGTAATAAATCGCCATTTGCTTGCATCTTGACTTCTCACTAAAGAAAAAAAAATCACAGAGTGCATGTGCTATAAACATAACGAGTGCAATTGCCCATCAAAAATTTTGCATAAGCAGATGAAGACCATCAGAGCATGCTTTCCCAACATTTCTTTGTTCAGTAGGAAAACCAGTTTGGGGAGTACATTACCAGGTAAGACCAGAGCCCTGCTGTACAGCTTCCAACTGGTAAGAGTTACTTAGGTTTTGTCTGTAGAAGGGACCTGTACTACTTTGATTTTCAGTTAGAAGGCCAGTGAGGATCTATAAAAGGGCTAAAGCAACCTAATTATGCTGGCTTTGAGGCACTCTGGTTGAACTCTGGCTTTATACCATGCTTGAGATTTTATCCCCTCCCCAGCATGCTCATTCCTCATTCTAGTAGATTTTTTTTTTTCTTTCGAGAATAATTCCATTCATTCTTTAAGGACAGTTTGTTTCATCCCAGGTGTATCTGCTGGAGACTCCCTGATGTAATTCACCCCAACAAAAGTTATTCTTCACCACCTCCTCTATATGTCTTTCCTCCTTCATTGCTAATTGCAGAGCAATAAATCCCTCAGGCTCCCAGATTTTGTACTTCAAGACTGGTGTCCAGTCTCTCCTTGAAGGAGCTGCCTGAAGTGTTCTCAGCACTCCTAACCCTCAGTCCTTTCTCCTGCTCACATGTCCCCTAAACCTGGCAGTCTAGCTCTCAGAGACTTTGCTCATATAATGCGTTTGCATTTCCTTAGCCTTAGCGGTTCAACATTAGACCTCCACAAATTGTGATCAAACTCGCTTTCTTAGCAGTCACCATCTTAATTTATTATTTTTTTATTAAAACTGCAAATTGGCCATAACAAGGAAGCTGGGACATTTTCTCCACTGATCTCCACAGTTTCCACAAAACAAGCTTTCCGATTTGACTTCATTCTCAAACTACTTTCTCCTCCCAATGCCCTCCTCACTTATCATTTGGCATACTTCTTGTTGAGATAACCTGAGGGTCTGCACACTTCTCACACAACTTACTTTTTTTCAAGAAGAGTTTCCTCCTCCCATTATTTTTTACTTTATATGAGGTATTAACTAATAGTAAATTAAAGTCCACCTGATATATAAAGTTATTCAATAATTGTCCAGTCTATTTTAATTGAAGCTCTCTCTGAAGTATGTGGCAGTGACCACTTGTCACAGATGTTACACTGATTCACAAAACTTTTCCACCAAATCAGTGTCACTGTCTCCAGCCAGAGCAGAGCTACTCCAAGAGGTTGATGGCATTTGTACATACTTTTGGAAGAGGAAAAATCCTTGGCACCAGTATGTAAATTTCCTGAATTTGCTGGAATTAAATCTTCTCCCTTTCATGATACTGTCCATTAATCTACTACATGGTACACTGCAGTGGTGAAAGGCTATTTAGATTTCATTCTTTGTTTCCATCTTACTGTTAAGAAGAAGGGAACACATTCAAACAATGCTGCGTAAAATAGAATTGCCTGGTATGAGAGAATGACAATAAACTTTCACAGCATGTGTGTGACACATCACATTACTAGCCAAAGGGTTTCTCTTAGATTTATAATTTCATGGAGTTAAGACACTGAATCCTTCAATATTTAGATTATCTTATTTGCTTAATAATTTTATGTATAATTCTGCAAAATACAAAAGCTATAGAGTGTGTTTCTTAGTGTGAAATTCAATTGAAAATCATCCTTATTTCCTGAATTACACTTTACTTTCAAGCAGCCAGGATTTTCAGAGTTCCTGTTTGGTTTCTATTCTACTTTTCTGGCTCTTCTGTAATACACCAGCAGAAACATCCTTACCCATTTCCCATGGTCTGTTACAGTAGTTTGGTGGCCCTAAATTGTGGCTATTGCAGGCAACTGGTCAGACGGAAAATGCATTTCTTTGGGGATGCTACCAGACCTTTCTGAGCCCAGCTTCCTCACTGAAAAGAAGGAACACAGAACCAGCATTCCCCGCCTTTGCCTCAAGCCAGCAGATGTGGCCACCAGAGCATTGCCTGTTTCATCTACATGTGTATATATCCTCAGCGGAGTGTCCATGGGCTGTCCATGGGCAGTAACTCGCTGCTCTAGGCCAGCCTGCTCAATGGCTGTGGAAATCCTGGGGAGATGGAGAGAGGCACTTTTCTGGCATTCCCTCAGCAGGCCAAAATACCTCAACTTCATTTTGTCCCCTTGACTTTTTTCAAATTAACATTTGGCCTTGAGGCTGAAAGTATCACACACCACACCTGGACTGAGGTACTCAGGTTCTTAGAAGAGCTCACCCTTAGCAAGGCCAAATCTCTTTGTTTTATGCAGCTCACTCTCTTCTTCACTTAGGAGGGGTGTCTGCATTAAAGTAAACCTTATTGAGACTCACTTCTTAAATGACATTATTTCCTAAAATGCTTATATTTTTCCAAACTATAACCATTTCAGACCCTCTGTCTGAAGAATTGTCGGCTCCTAGACTTAATCCCCTATCCATTTCCAGACTGTATTAACAGTAGAACAAAAGAAAAGGATGAAAAGGCTCAGAGGAAATTCCGGAAATCCTAGCTGACATCTTAGAACAAGTCACAGCTAGACATCAAGTTCAATTCATGACCAGTTTTCCTCCCACCAACACAACTATATTTTTGTCCAATGAAACTCACGAAAGGATAGCAGAATCAGTAGACAAAGGTCTGTTTAAATTTCTGCATCTGCCAAAACGTGGAGCACAGAATACAAATAGCTGTTTATTTTTAAGATAAATAATAGCCCAGGAAATAAAAAAAGAATTAATTCAGCATGATACTAATGCGTTCTTCAGAGGATGCAGATTTGTACCTTTGCCATTTGAATTTGTGAAGGAAATAGCCCTTACTTAGTTTAGACTTCACTAGGAAATTTTGTTAAAGTTTAACTGCTTCCACACATGAGCTGTTTGTGAGCTGGCAAGAGCCTGGTGCACCAGCTGAGTAGCATGTCTTCCTTAGACAAAATGAACCCTTGGTTTTCATACAGCCACCAACATAAGGATAGCATAGATGCACTCCAGCATCCATAGGGTCCCCCAATAGCGACACACAGGTACCTTGTAGGTTAGGTACTCTTTTGTTAGCTTTTCTGTGTTATACTGAGTGCCATGGATGCCATGAAATGGGAATGCATGATCCTGCAAGTTCATTCTTTCCATTCACCACTACCTGGAAAATCCAGCTGAATTACAGGATCTGTCACAAACACAAGCTCACACCAAAGCACTGCGCCTGCTGCAATAGGGAGGTGCCGACTCTTCTGCCCGTGTTGGGGAGAGGGAGATAAACAAGTCCTGCTCTGTGGAGACTACAGAAACAGAGACAGTTCTGAGGAAATAGCAGAGCATAAGCAGCCCAGGGTATATAACGAGGCTGAAAGCAGTACAGGGCTAGTCCTACCAAAAGACAGTCTGTGTCGACGAATCTAAAGCTGGCTACTGTATTTTTCAGAACTCACACCTTACTCAGTGAGGTCAGCACATGTCAAGCTTATAAAATACTTAATTTAACACACCATCTAGTAACACACCTTTACATACTAATGAGATGAGGCCTACGAGCACTGTTCCTACTGAGGGTGTATCTTCACTACAGACTTATTTCAGGTGATCAGCAGCACGATCTTTGCATGCCAGGCAGCTTTACCTAGGTGAGAGTGGATAGGCTTCAAAACCCCACTGAGTTTCTATATTCCCTGTGGTGTTTTGTAGGAATAGTACTTTTGTGAGCACAACACAAATTACATTATAAATGACTGTTTTATAATTCTGCCTCAAAGAACTATGAAATAACTTATCTTTGTCAAGGAGTAAGCAAGGACTGCAGGATGACATTGAAAAATTATCAGTATTCAAGTGGTTTCACTCATGTCCTTACTGCAAAGCAAAAAGGTCGTAAGAGCTGAGTGTTTGTGCTATTATAGTTAGGGATAATTTTTGGACTTGAAGGTTTTAATGTTTGATAGTTCTGGTTTTGCTGATTATTTCTCATTGATTTTTTTTCACAACTACAAGTGGAAAAAAGTTCTCTAATAAAGGCAAGGTCCAGTATTTTGTGAGGGATTTTCTACCTCTGAAGGTTGCCAAAAAAATAGAAAAAAAAGATAAAATACATGGAGGGTGAGATGATTCAACCTAAACATACCATTTAGATAAAAAATGTTACTTTTAAATAAAGAATATGCAATACCCACGTGAGGATCTTTCTTGTTTTTAAACTAATCTTGGAAATAAAATTCATGCACAGTGCTAGTCCAGCACATGCAGCAGTACTGCTTGCTTTCTTGTCAAGCACTGCAGCTCTTACCAGCAGAGATCAGCTCTGGGGACGACAGAAGTCAGCACGGCTGCTAATTGCTTATGAACAAACATCTGTCATGCCCAGGGCTGAGACACACCACTGACTCATCTACCAAAGGATTGATAGTCACCCAAAAATGTCACCAGGTCTTCAGAGTCATTTGAAAGTCGCTCACATATAAATGTGCTCACATTTTAAACCTAATAGCCTTCTGGGGCCTCCTCTGAGCCCTGCCATCAATAGCATCCTACTGCCATGGAAACCATTTCTAGGTCACCTTTACATAACAGTGCAGAGAAAACATCTTATCACCAAGTCCACCATTAGAGCACACTCCTCTTCAGTGAAGACTGCAGTAACAAACTTAGGATTTACTGTAATTACACATAATATGCCACAAATAAATAGACATACTCTCTCCAGCATAAAGATGGGAACGTATATACCACTCAGGAGGTCTTGGCTCAGATTCCGCTTTTATACTTCTAGTCTTCTAGCGAGGGAAGCAAAATGATTGCCCGATCCTATGCATCCATTTTGTAACTCAAGCTGTATAACAGCTTGGTTTAAACTAATTCTGTAGAGAACATCATTAACTCTGGAGAGACCCTACCAAGAGAAGAAACACAGCTGGAGCTGCTTTTACATACCTGGCTGGAGCTAGGTATAAATAAAACTGACAGAACCAATAATTCGAGTCACAAAAAAAGATTTAAGGAGCCATTGAACTAAACAACAATACATTGAGTAGAGACAGAAAAGAGAAGGGAAGCATTTCAAATCCTAAAATACAGAAATATTTCAGGACATAAGAAGTAAGAAATAATTACGTAGTAGATTCTCTTCTGTTCAGGGAACACCAAAGAGTTACCAATGCAGGAGCAAGAAACTGAATTTTTACAGCAACTGTCAGTGAACACTCTAATCTAATTATTTTAAGTATAGAATCAAGATGTTCAGATCTGTGAAGGAAGTGTCTTTAGCAAGATAGAATTTGAGAAGGGAACCTAAGAAGAAGGATGAACAAAGTTTTCATATGACATTGATAAATCTGGAAAACTTACTTCTATGGTGATAATTTTAATGAGTTGCTCTCAAGAACTTAAGTTTGAACTTACACTCCAGGACTTCTAGCTTATGTGCAGGGCACAGTCCTCCATTCCAACAGCCACTAATACTCAGGAAAGACATTAATATTTATAGCTAGCATTTGTTTTCTTTTTTGTAACTGTTGGCTTTGTTGTTAGGTTTTTTCCCCCTAATGGAGAAGCAGAATAGTGTATCTAGCAACCACTATTTCGTAAAAGGAAATTGTTGCAAGTCATGGTAGAGTGACCTCAACTTATAGTATTATTTCATTGACTGTACAAGACATTCCCAAACTCTTGAGAGTTAGAGCATGACAGAGATCACAAGCAATTAAAAAGTACAGGAAGAGAGGAAAAAAAATATGGCTGAGACTCTGAAATAAAACATATTTGACAATGCTGAGACTATGGAAGAGGAGACTCTGCTAACAAGAATTGTACAAGAAAAAGCTCTCTAGAATATGTAGAGGGAGAGGGTGAAATTTCCTTAGTTTTATCTTATCTCTTGCAGGGCCAAGGATGTCAGCAAATGTGGAACTGAGACCATGTTGACAAGGTGGAACTGAGAAAAGCTGAAGGACAATTTTTCAAACAGCTGAAAAGTCCAAGCTACTTCAGTATTGCATACAAATGCAGCACTATATTATTATCACTATTATTTTAGAAGTCTAGAATATGAAGGATTTCATAATAGGTTAGGATAAAAGCCTGCTTGCTTCTTTTCTGAGGAATGTTTCTGAAAGTACTTTACTAGAACTTGGATTAGTATTGGAAAAAGGCTGTGAAAATTCATTAAGGAGAATATACATCAGTATAATTAAATATAAATTTAAATATAGATTACTGACTGATAAGTTATATGAGGAATAACTAAAGAGCATGCTTGTTTGTGCTATAAAACCATCCAGGATTACAAAATCAAATATTTGAGCAATCTGTTTAATTATAAATAATTAAATATTCAATAGGCCATTGAGAGACTGACTCATTGTCAGAGAGAAACATGGAGGAATACAAAGATACAGTTTTTTGCACTCAAACTGCAGCACTGTAATGAGAAGAGACCCACCTTCACACAGTTGGTCTGAATAATCCAGTAGTCAGGGTACTCATCTGGGAAAGGTGGAGCTGAAATTCAATTTCATGCTCTGAAAGAGGGACGTGAATCATGATCTCTTTCAACCTAGATGAAGGCCAATGGTATCCTGGGCTGCATTAAGCAGACATTGCTAGCAGGTGGAAGGAGTGATCCTTCCTCTCAGCTCAGCACTGGTGTGACATCTGGAGTGCTGGGTCCAGTGCTGGGCTCCCAGTACAAGAGAGTCCTCTCAGAATTGCTGAAGCAAGTCCAGCATGGGGCCATAAAGATGTTTAAGGGCCTGGAGCATCTGACATACAAGGGATGGCTGAGAGAGACGAGGTTGCTCAGCCTGGAGAAGAGAAGGCTTGGGGGGGAAACCTTATCAGTGTGTGTAAATACCTCACGAGGGGAGTAATGAAGACGGGGCCAGACTCTTCTCAGATATCCATTGATATGCAAGAGGCAACAGGCACAAATTGAAATACAAGAAATTCCACTTAAACACTGCAACAGGTTGTCCAGAGGTGTTGTGGAGTCTCCAGTCTTGGAGATATTCAAAGCACAACTGGACATGTAACCAACCTGCTCCAGCTAACCATGCTTTGAGCATGGCAGTTGGGCTACACGATCTCCAGAGTTCGCCTCCAGCCTCAACTATTCTGTGATTCTGAGTCTCTCACATATAGAGATGAAGGTCCCTACAGTTTGTGGTTTTCATTAGTAATATGAACAAGGACAGTATTACAGAAAATATACAGCAAGAAAACAAAGTGACAGCAGAATAGCCCTTGACTATCCCAACATGGGAAATCTGTGTCCCTCACTTACCAGAAAGTGCAACCTTGGCAAAACACCTGTTTATGTTCACTTGAACTGTTCCACCTCAACTGAATCTCATTTTATGATGGAAAAAAACCCAATGTCATGAGGAATCCTAACCTGTTTTAGACTTTAGAGGCCTTTAAAACTAAAAGATTTGGCAATACAAAACCCCTTGGTTTTCTTTATTCTTTTCTTCATGCAAGAAAACAGCAGCTCCAAGCTTACTACTCTGTTCATATTTTTTAAGGAAAAGGGAGCTTAGAACTAAAAAGTAGTAAGACTTTTTAAAGCCATTTCAAATCTTACAAGACATTTGACATTGCATTATAAGCAGAAACAGACATAATAAAAATCAGCATATAGGCCCATATACTACTTCTACTAAAAATGGAAAGAACTAACTCCACCAATTTGTATGAAATCTTTGGAAATTCCTTGTTACAGACTCCAGATTTACTTCATTCCTGCACAGATGAATAAACTCTGTAAATAGTTTTAAAGTTGCATCTGCTGTTGAATGATAACATTATGGAGACCTGGTCATAACTTCTGCTGAAAATAAACAGTAGGAGATCTCTGAAGGATAGTGGAATTGTAGTTTAGCCTTTGACTAGCTCATAAATTGTCACACAAGCAAATAGCAAATGTAAGTCACATTTTCCTTTCTTTCTTCTTTATCATTCCTTGTCCAGCCAATACCACATAAAAATTTCCATACAAATTATAGCAGGTATGGATACAGGAATGCTGACAAGTCACTTAATGGCCCTACTACAACTATGTTACAGTGCAAGAGTGCTAAACAGACCCCCAAAAAGATCTTTGGAAGCATTTTACACAATTATGAGAAGAAAAATGAACCATAATAGACCACTCATTCAGATTCAAGTTTAATTTTTCATAGTAATAAATGGCTAAGAATGATTCAGAAAACATCCTTAGCAATTGGTATGCTGTGTTTACACACCATCCCCACCATAATTAAACCTAAGGTAATTTTCCTATTCAAACAAGTTGAGCATTGCATGTTCATATTTGTTCTGTTTAACCATCAATGCCAATGTAATGATAAATTCCTGTTCAGCTACATCTAGAGCACTTAGTCATTCACTTGACTCTACCCTTTCTGAGTTCCAGGTCCTCCAGTATTCACTATTTCCTTTGAACTTAGCTTTTGCATTGGGAGAATAAATGGTTGTCTGCCTGGCAGAAGGCAGATAAGAGATATTTCCCAATAAACAGTTTCTACATTGCCTGATCAAGGGTACCTACTTGTGTCAGTGCTTTACATTCCCTGCTTGGTTCTAGTAACCCTCATTTACCTTTGTGCTCTAAAGTGCATACGGTATTTATTACGAACCAACCCACAAACCCCCTACCATCTTCACAATAAGTTACGTGGGAAATCGGCTCCTCATGAGTGAAATCTCCCTGTCTAATTGTGTTTTACCAGTCCATATTCACTTATTTCTCTGACTGAAGTAAATATTGGATATGCAAGAACAAGAGAACATTTCTTTTCATACCGCGTGCAGAAACAGTATTTGATAAGCATAACAGCAAAGATACTTGCATTTGAAAAGTCAATGCAAGATAAAGACAGCAAGCACATGCCTTTTCTTGGTAAACTGGTAACACTGATACATACATATAAAATTAGTAAAGCTCTGTCATCAGGTCAGTCACACTATACCAATCGTCTTGGAGTTTTAAGAATACTGGTGAGAGATGCTGTTCATAGCCTAAAAAGCCTTGTTGAAATGAAGAACTATCCTTTATGCTACTCATCCAGAGAATGTTTTTACTATGCATGGATCAAAACCTCTAATCTGGCCTACCTGAGCACTGCTGGACACACTGAAAAGTCCTATCCACATTACAGGTGTGCACAGTACTAGTAAAAATTCCCTGGGGGGGGGGGCGGGTCCTGCAGGGACTTTTTTAGGCCACAGTAATCCTCCATGTCTTCTTTTGTCTGAAGTGCTGGAGAGCTTGTTTATCCCTCTAACTATCTCAGTGGAGAATGGGAAAGAACTTGAGGATTATCAGTTCCCACCTGGTCTAGCCGGCATCCTTAGTGCATAGGGGTTAGTCCCAATTACCTCAAAACAGCAGTGAGGTTGTAAGTGTACACGTGTGTATATGGCACAGGGGCTTTGGGGGCATCCCATCTGGGGAGCAGCAGAAAGTTAGGACACCCTAAGAGTTGTCTCAGCTTGAGTGAAAAGGATATAATTTGTTTGCTGTTTTAAAAAAATTTCTGGCTTGAATAATAGGGAGGGGGAAAATCGATTTCTGTTCAGAAAGTTCCAACAAAACAAAAAAACAGAAAAAAAGCAAAGTTGTCAGCCAATAGAGGAAAAAATAATGTAGCCATTTCAATAGAACTGACACTAGAAAAAATCCAGTCCGGCAAGTGAGTGTGCCGTACCTAGAATGTGAAATTAGTCCTGCACATGGTAGCAATTGCTAAGCACATCACTATGGAAGTTGAGAGCTCACAGCAGGCATAGGGAGTCTTAGAAATGTGCAAAATCAATGCACTGCATGCTGTGGCGAAGAACGATTCCAGCAGAGTGACCTTTAAACAACTTGATAGATTGTAAGCAAGCAGAAGAGAAGTGCAAGGGGACAAGCTGAGCGCAGGAGAGCACAGCCGCGCTGCAGCCCCTTGGCCAGCGGCAGCACCGGGGGTTCCCCAATGATTTGGCCTGGCAGTGGTTCTGTAGGACGGAAGAAATAATAGTAAGGATTATTTACCAACGTTTAAGGTAAAATGGGTAGCTATTTAACAATAATGCTACATAGTAATTTGAGAGGAGAAATAGAGACTACCTCACACTATGGAAACTACATAGCATATTAAGATAAAAAGAATACCATTGATGAATTTGGTCAGGACATCTACGTTAATGGCTCTTCCTTCCAGAGAGTGATGAGGACCCAGTAAGTGAAGTCCTCAGGGTGGCAGAAGGAAGAGAAGGTGATATCTCAGTCCCTTCACACAGTTGGGGGAAGGACAAACTTAGCAAGCAGAACAAACCAGGAATTTTCCAGTGAAATACTTTGGCCAGAAAAAGTGCACTTCCTTAAATTGGATTTTATTTTGTTGATATAAATTGCATCAAGAGCTCTGCAGTATAACCAACAGTCCAGGGATATGGTACTCACCCAGGAGGTAGAAGATTGAATATAATTGAGTAGGAACTTAACTTTGGTCTTCCATATCATCATGAATTCTCTACCCATTGCACTACTGACCTGCTGGGTTCTCTCTTAATCTTTCCTGTTGGAGCTCCTCCACTTTGCATAAATAATTGCATGATATGCACAGCAGAGAATTAAATCCAGTTCTCCCACATCCTGAATGAAAGCCTTGACCAATGGGGCATCCGCTTCAACTTTACATACACCTCTTGGGTTAAACCAATTTAAATCAGCTTTTTGAATAAGGTATAAGTTATCTAAATCAGATCAAACAACTCAAACAAATCTGAAACAACCAATTTACACTCAGTCTTCCCTTCTTGTCCCCAGAACAAGAAAAACTATTCACACAGCCTTTTGTATTGGTTTAATTACAGCAGTTTAAAATAAAACTTTAAATAAGAGCAATGCAAACTGCTAGCACAGAACAGTCCTAATCTGAAATGAGTTGCTCCCCATCACAAAATCCAGTACTAGTCACTGTTGTTTCCTTGTGTCCATTGTACCAGGCAGGCTGGGTATTGAAGGGTAAGGAAGAGCGTTACCCTTTCATCCTACAGCCTGGGGGCTCTTTCAGGGCAGAGCTGGGAAAGTTGAAGGGGAAGAATGGAAAAATCTGCTTTGTGGAGGCCTGTAAATAATCTGCTTTGTGTATGCAGCTCCTTCATTAGCATTACATTTCCCTTTAGAAAATCCAGCCATATTAGTTCAGAAAAACTTGAGCATATTTGACCCATAGGACACTGGCAATGATATTTACTGGCATGCCTCAATTCTGGAAGGTATTTTGTTTGTAATAATCATTTTAATAACATAACAAAAAGAAATAATTCAAAATGTAAGGAAAATTTTTATATCTACCGAAAACACACTGTGCACGCATGTTCATCGCATTTTGCATACTATACAATGGCTCTTTAAATCCCTAAAAATTATTGTAGACCTCAAGCATACTTTCTGCAAAAAGATGTATTTTTTCCTCTCATACATTTTTCAATTTTTCTGGTGATTTTTGTTTTAGATACCTAAAATGCACTTCCCATTATTTCAAATATTTTAAATACTTTCACCTGTCACTCACTTAATGCCAGTCTGGTTTACACTTCCTCTTAACTATGGCTTGTTTGGTATGCTTTGGGGTTAAACCACAGAAAACATTCATAAAAATAGCTAGCCATACAGAAATGCAATTTATTTAGATAGTATTTTCCTTCTCATCAAGAACTAAATATCTATAGAAATACAATAAATGCTACAATCATTTTAAAGAGCTTCTAATTTTTAGTATTTTCCTTTTGCAAATGATAGTAATTTAAATGCAGTCTCCCTGTAAGAACATTCACCATCACCTCATTTAATAAATGTAAAACTCCAGTATTTACAATCCAAGAAAGCTGTACATTTTCTTATATGCTAACATATATTTTTAAAAAGTAGCAGACAAACTGTAATTTAAAATCAACCTAAGAAATTTTTCACAGTCTTAATAAAAGAGCTATGATCTTTAGTTTGTCTTTCCTTTGGTTAGAAACACAATTAGTATTATATAGTAATTTGTATTATATACTTATCCAGAGAGAGATTAAGAAGACCTTGATTTCAAAGGGTGGTCACTCAGTAGTTCCTGAAAATTAGGGCTGTTAGTAATCTCTCATTTTAGGTATGAAACATGGTGACATGGAAGTAAGTATTTCTTTTTGAAAAAAAGTGTTTTGAATTATTTTTGAGGAGAAGGATGTCAGTCTATTAACATCAATACAAGCGTCCCTAAACTGAAGCACTTTACAAATGGTAATCTAGGACTCTAAAATTAGCAGAAGGGAGTATACACTCCCCTTTCCTTTGCTACTTCACCGAAAATGGCTTTGAAAAAAAGTAGCAACAATGTTTCACAAAGTGTTGTTTGCAAATATAGTTCTTAAATACCATAAACAAAAAGTAAAATTCAAAAGTAAATAAACTCAGCCAGACAGAGTATGTAAGGCTTCAAGAAACAGTTATGATAGTAAAAATCTTTGGTCACTAAGGAAGCTAGTGGGAAAAAAAAAGAGGTATAGGGGAAAGAGCTTGTATTTCTTCACCCAAACAAGCTAGTTTTCAATGAAAAACATAATGCAGAATTAAAGATTAGTAAAAAGATACCTGAGAACTTTTATATTACAGTAGTAGGTATCTACTTCTATTTTACCTGCTAGCACAATCTGATTAAACATAGTATTTCTTCTTTACATATTGTCTACAATGTTACTGTGTTACTGGATTTGACATTATCCTCTTCCAGACTGAACTTTCTTTTCACGTTCTCCAGTTTTACCCCAGGATTTGGAAATTATTTTTATCCTTATTTCCTTTTTTACCTAGCTCCTTCTGCATAAAGAAAAATCACCTCTAGCCTGAAAACAATAGTATATCAAGAATTTAAAGAGTTGAAAGGAACTTGCTTGAGACTTGCAACATTGGCATCAATGGTTTAAAACTGTAAAAGGGACTGAGCCCTTGTCACAGATTTTTGGCTGAAGAGATGGGTAATATACTTATGTTGTTTTTTTGTCAGAGGTATTGCCAAAGTCAAGGTGTGGGGGAGAATTTATTTTGTTTCCTTTTCAGACAGATGATATTATTCCCACTCATATTCTATGCACTTATTTCAACAGTCTGGTGGGTGAAATATCAAAAGCCAAAAGACTTATACTTATTTCAAAAGTCTAGTGCAAAACATACTCCTACTCAGAATGCTATGCCACCTGGACTCAGTAGTCAATACCAGTAACATCACTAAACAGACTACCTCAATAATCCTCTATTATCTGATTTTATTTTCCTATAAGAAGCAGTTAGGACATTCTCAATTCTTCACGGCATTACAGCTTCCATGGCATTCAGGTTGCAGTACTGGCTAAGCCAATCAACCCTTCCCACATAAGGAGAGAAACTGCATGCAGGCTTTAAAATACTACAGAGAAGGTCCTTCTTTTCTGCCTTTTTTCCCTTAAAGTAAATTGTAAGCTTTGGAACTATTACCATCAATATTATCACGATTAGCTAACCTGCAGACTAACTCCCACATCTCCAAAGTTGCCTTGCTGAGCAACATTGTCAGCAAGTGCCAACTTTTACTAAATATATTTAGAGTACAGATTCCAGCAGATCCAGTGACTTGCCATCTGCACAGCTATCTTTTGGTCCCTGTCTTTCCCTTACTTTGCAAGATGAATTGCCTCAGTTTAGGTTAGCTAAATTGGGCAAAAATAGGAAGATTTCAAAGATAGGAGTCAATCCTTAGCTTCTATTCAAAAAGTTCTCAAATGCAAATATAGTTTATACTGTTGAAACTACATTAGAGAAAGCTCATTCAATGGCTTGTTTCTTTTGCCCACTTAACTCTAATGTGAAAATAACAGCAGATAGATGTTTTGGCTTACGCTCTGACCAAGCAGAAGTTTTTGAGGAAAACTATCACACACAAAACAACAAATCTCACACTGTGATATATCAGGGTCCATATATAGCAATAGGTCAAATGCATCTTTGTTGACTATGAACTAGATATGCTTTAGAATATACGCCTAGCAATGGGCTTTAACAGGGCTCTAAACCATGGCTGAGTTTTCTGGACGACTTTTATACACACACTTTCACAAAATGAACACTTAAAAGCATGGAACTACATAAAGACTGAACCAGGTGATTAATCAATACAAACTATGCTTCCTCCCTGCAACAGGACAACACCTGCAGGATACGTTTGTATATTGCATACGTCTGCATTGGAAATAATGGAGTTGTAATAGGTGGAACAGATGGCAGGATAAGAGAAAAAAACTAGGTGGTGAAGAGCATACATCTCTCTCCAGTAGCAGAAAAGTGCTGAAAGGAAGACCTGGAGCAGCCAGAAAGAAAGGCTTTTAGAGAAAAATACTTTCAAGATATAAGCTGTTCAACTTCCCTTTTCTGCCCTATTAAGTAGAGATAACTTGCTCTGATTTGTAAGATGTAACTACTCTTGCACGTGACTTATTTTGGTATAAGATGCCTTTTTCTTGTTCAGCTTTGCTGAATGTTTTTGGCTTAAAGTAAAGGAAACGGACACTTATTGCAGCATGTGTCCACATAAGGAATTTGTCAGGAGTAGTTGCTTCTGAGCAGGTTCAAGTGCAAACAAGACCTGCATATTACATGTCCACTCTGGTTTTCTAAAGAAAAAGAAATTATGTTTACTATCACTATATCTGCAATAGACTTAAGGCTCTGAATGGAGTTTGAGTGATTCCTTGGCTTTTGGCCTGTGATGAACATCATGGCTAACTGCCTTTCAAAGTTGTGAAGAATGTGGTGTTAGCTATGCATTGGGCCCTCCTTTTCCACATTGCCGAAGATTACCACATAAGCCTTTGCCACAGTCAGATCATGCCAACAGTTTTACACACTCATCTGATTTTCTGCAGGGGTTGTGCAATGACATAGCTGTTATTTTTATACTGTATGAAGTAGTGCCCAGACTTTTCATTGTATTTTAACCATTCTGCCCTTGAGGTTTTTTCATGTAAATGAAAAATGCTGTTAGCAACTCTGTAGTCATGAAAGTTCACATCATACCAACACCCCAGTAAGACCTTTAAAACCTTTCAAAGATGAATCTCAAGAACATTTGTTCAGAGTCACAGATATCTTCACCCTCTTCAAGATACTACTTTATGTGCTGACGCTGAACAAAACAGACAAGTACTGAATTTCAGTTTACAGGCTTCCTTAGAAATAAAAGCCTAGAAATAAGGTGACATCTGCACTATTTATTAGTTGTATCCAATATCCTGAAGGCTGAGAAAATCCCAGTCTTCACTGAATTGAGAATTAGCGTCTGTGCTTCTTTCCTCAGATGTTCAATTTATATCCGCTAAGAACTTTGCCCTGAGTAAAATTGCTGCTCTGTATGTTCTTTTACTCCACTATTAATCACAGTCAAAATAAGAAGCTACTTGAACAAGTATTTTCAAACACAAGGGTTTGATGGCCCTGCTTGACACGTCAGGAAAAAAATGTAATTTTGGAACTCTGGAAATTAATGGATTCACATTTTTCTCAACCCACAGGAAACGTACCTTTTTTTCACCCATTCCCTAAAAATAATATGTCTGTTTACTGACTATATATATGGAGGTGATTCAGCAAAGTCCTGGCCACTAAAGCCCCAGGTCCAAGCCCTAGCAGTTACTTTATTTTTCCCTTCCAGAAATCCCTCTTTCAGCCAGAGTTCTCATGGGCACTGCTTCCTATAACCAAACCTTGGGGTGTTAATTCACTAGCTTGAGTAGCTCTTTTTGTTCCCCCCCCCCCTTTTTTTTTAATCATACTTCTGGCTGTAGAGGGGTTGGGTAACCTCCTCCCCACCTTTTTTTTCATATGGGATGCATCACTGTAATCTCAAATAGGACCTGCAACTCCCACAGGTGAGGATCTGGCTTTGGCATATCTATCCAGTTAAGCCCTTCAGGCATAGCTTTATTCACAGAAGTGAAACACTTTTTTTCATCCTATTGAATTTCAGAACAAGATTAAGAAAGAATTAATAGAATTTTGATAGGTTTTTCCCAAATGCTAGACATGCAAACTAAGCAAAAGCTAAGATATGTAATAAAGCTCTGTTCAGCTGCAGCAATCTAGCAATAGTGATTAAACTGGAGGTAGTATATAGCCATTTAACTTGCCATATATTCTGGAAAGAGGTCCTTACTACCATAAATTGTGTCTTATTCACAGAGACTTATCAGAAATGCCACAGAGTTTGGAGTAGAAGAAAAGGAAAGATAATTGGGTTCACTAGGAAACAAATTGAAACATCCCAAAGAAGGTAGATGATGAGTAAAGGCAAAAAGCAAAGCGCAGAAGCAAAATCTCAGACAAAGCACTGTGATCTCACTAACACACTTAGGTCATAATGAAAGTCTCCCTTAAAACAGCAAAAAGTATAAAATACTTCTGAAGGGAGCCAGTGACAAAGACTTAATAGGAAGGGGAATCCCATGGATTTTTCTTTCTTCATCCTTTTATCTGAAAGAACCTAATATTTCAGAATACTTCACATGAGGACTCCTCATTTAAAAAAAAAAAAGTAAAGGAGAAAGATTTTCTGTAGTCATAAAACCTGAACAATGTTCTTTAGCTTGTGTAAATAAAGGTGGTGCAGCTAGACCTGCAGAAAGCAGCCAGCCAAGCATGAGGCAAATGCCGATTGATTTCAGATGCGTACTCAAAGCGAGCTGTTGACTAAAAAGGACAGAGAGCTGTCTTCTGGTTCCAGGCTCCCATTAGAGGCTGAGATACTGCAGGTGTTCTGTGCCTGTCAGCATGGAGAGAATGACACCATGAGTGTCATTGCAGGACAACATCAAACCACCAAGATTCATCAAAACTGATGTGGAAATAAATTATAAATAACCTCCAACTAGGTCCATTAAACGTAGGAAGTTTCACTGAAGTACAGATATCAACACTGTGTTTGAGCTAGAGAGAGCAAATGAGGGCAAAGAAAGAATTAGATTATGTGGGAAGAAACTTGCAGCATCTTTTAATGAATTTACAATCCTCCTCAGAGGAACACTGCTTATTTATTCCCTGGTATATGTGACCATATGATTAATTAATCTGCCAGCTTGATAAAAGTAACTCTCCAAACTGTTCATATATTAGGATTCAGTGATAGGATTAGCACAAAAGCATTTTCAGCTTTTGTGATTTGATCATGGGTTACACTCTATTAAAGATTTCCTTCAGAACCCAACACTTGGAGGCATGTGATCAGCTTTCATTAGCCATATCTAGCCTTAAGGACTATGAGGAGAACTTGGAAAATGTGAACTTTAATGGCTCAAAACACCAAGCCCACTAAAAAAAAAGTTGGTTTTTTTTTTAAAAAATCAACATATTATATTGCTTCAAAATGCAAATATCATGGTTTGCAATGCAAGAATTGGAATGGGATAGGCAATAATGTTATCTCACATACTAAAGCAAATACTGTGGGGTAACAGTTTGAGAGCATTGTTCATGACTATCCTCCCAACCACAAGAAAACTGCAGTTTTGACAGCTCTGAATGTTGTGGCACAAAGAACGTAACTGGGCACATCTGCAAGTTTTAGCAACACAAAAGGTGTATAAATACAGCATTAATATGGAAGGAGTAATGTGACTGTAGCTGCTTACATCTGGAAAAAATTAATTCATCATTGAAAACATATCCAGAGTTGACTGTTTCATTTAAAAAAAACCATGAAGTCATAGCTTTATAAAGGGCAATATAAAAACTAACCATCTTATCAATTACGAACAGTGAGTTAAATTCTACAATGAATTACTGTGGTAAACTCATCACTTGGGCTTTTCCAATATACTCTTTTACATCAGACACTAATTAATTTCTAATTGATCTTTCCAAGAACAACTGTTCAGTGTGACCATAAAGTTCAATGCCCTGCCTTCAACATTTCCAGCTCTTCAAGCAGAAAATAGCAGGACTTTAGCTAGTGGGGCTGAAGACTGATTTTGTTTATCACCAAAGTCCTTAAACAAGGACAGCACAACAACACTCAGAGTGCTGCTTAATCTCATGCATTTTACAATCCTACTACAGCTATTATGCAGTAACCTGGTAAAGACGTTTGAGGAACTTTAGCAGGCTTGACTATATAGTTACCAGGGCGTTCAAATAGGTTCATTTATGGACAGTTCTTTGGCTGTCACACTGGCAATGTCTGCATCAACAAACAGAATGGCCCAAAGAGCAGGATCATGGCAGTGAAACAATCTGGAACTGAGGACACCACATCCAACCATATATACTAGGAGAGGAGGTATTATTTTGGACTATCTTTATAGTCTGATCCCAAGTATTGAACCTCCATTAGCACCTGGAACAAATCAGATGTATTTCCAGAGTGAATATTGCAGTTTAGTTTCATCTAAAAGGCATGCATGGAGAATGGAGAAGATCATGAGACTTGCTCTGAAAGCTCAATCCTGATCCTAAATAGAACATTCACATAAATGCAGCATTGTGTTGTAATTTTTTGACTGACACATGGTATTGTATTTTGAACAACAAAATACATTTTTTGAATAAAAAATGTGACTGTGCATAAAAAGCTAGAAAACTAATTACTTTTCATTAGAGCAAAATATTTAATTCAGCAAAGCAAGCAAAGCAGAGAGGGGCACAGCTGACTCCATTTTACCAAGCCCAGCACTTCCCATCAAGGTGCCAACATCGCATTCAGCTCATGAAACGCACGTCAGAAACACTGACTGCACTGACTGCTGTCAGGACGACTGGGTTTGCTGGTGCACGTTCAGAGCTCATTAACTGAAGCAGGAGTGCAGGGAACTGCCTAGGCACTATCCTGTGGTGGGAAATACTGCCTTGATGGTGGTCTTTTTATGATGCTTTTAGAGATTCTCTCTCTAGAAGCTTCCCCATGTGCACTCTGTCATTGCTACAACTTAGCATACATGGTATTAATATTTTCCCGAGGACAGTTTGAATCCAAATAGTCTATGAATATTTATTTTCATTAACAGGCTCAAGACCCTAAGAGTTCCATAAAACACAAACCTGTGATTGTTATCTGATTTAAACAAATCACTTAATACACACTTTTTGTACATCTGTTACATTTTTATCTTGGAGGCTACAGAAAAGGTAATATCCTGAAAGAATATAGTATTTCAGTTTTTCAGACAACTATTTTGAATTGTTAAATTATATCTAAAGGTTGATTCCGTGTATGCTCAACATTGAATGAAAAAATAACTTGAATGACACCTAGTGGAAAGCTAAGCAATAGCTGATGATTGCACACCAATTATGTACAGTTTTGAATAGTGAGAACAGCAAGGAGGGAGATTCTTTATGAGAATGGGTGGGAGGAGAAAGAATTATTTGATAAAATGGGTGGAGTACAATTTAGGAGAAGAATTTCCTAAATGACAAGAGTTTATCTGCCTGTGTAATAATCATCTGACGAAATGGGATATTTCATTTGACAGAGGCAAAATTAAATCGGGTAAAACCAATAAATGTGTAGCAGGAAATAATACAATAAGCAGAATATGGGCAGGATGAAATTCATAGTCCTCCTATGTATAAATACTAAAAAGGCTTTAGCAGGCTAGTTCTCTAGGGTGCAGTAGATAATAGGAATATTTTGGCCCTAGGGCAACAATAACTACTGATGTTAGAGAAACCACAGATTTTCTTTAATTCATTTCTGCAAGCAATGTTCCTTGATGTGTGAATGAATTTCATGATAGATCTTTTTTTTTTCTTCTTTTTGCTAATTTGCTTATTTGTATAATTCATTAATTACCAGTGACTCACATCCAATTACAAAGAAAGATTTTGGTTAGTCTGTTCTCACCAACCTATTTGAAAATATGAAAGAACAGATTTAATCAAGATGATAGAACTTAAATGGCACTTTTGCCATCCATTGACAATGTGATGTGGCAAATTTTTTCAGCACTGGAAATGGAAATAGTGCTTGAGGAAGACTTCTGTCTTTCTAGGTCAAGAACAGGTCATTGACAGCAATAAATGACTATAACTCCTTAAAACTGTCTATAAAAAATAATGGCATGTTCTGCCTGAATTTCCTTTTAGTGGGTCATGCTTTTGATCTGCACATTTACCTTTAACTTGCAGCTTTTATTCTTAACTGCAAGGAAACTAGTAATCTCCCTTCAACTCTTTTTTCTCCCTATATAAGCAATCAGATGCAGCACCCACATAAGTGACTGGAAAAGTCAAGGCCTCAAAAGAAAACTATATCCAGAGAAGTGTGCTTTCAGGGAGTAAGGTAGCAAGAGAGGTTTTCTTTGGGAAACAAGAGTGTTCAGAAATACCTCTCCACTGAGAGGGGGCAGAGACTCTCTCATTCACAAAAAATTCAAATGGATCCACTCTGTGGAAAATATATTTTCAGACTATAACAAGATTATAGCAGATTATAACTTTTTTTCAAATTGGCTCTTAATAAATCCTCTTAAACGAAGAATCCTCATTTGGCCTACAAAAAGCTATATGCCTAAAATCATAAATGCAAATGCCTTGTATTTTAAGCTTTGCTTCTGCCAGATGCTCCCTGCATTCATTTGCCTCCACACAAGAGCTGAAGAAACTGGCCCATGGCACTCATCACAAGTAACAGATTCAGGGACTCAGCATGACCAGCTACTTCTCCGACCACGTGTGACACAACAGCCAGAGGAGTGTAGGACTACCTTTGTGAGGATTACCCATAGAACAGAATTTGAGTACGGATTCCAGAGGATTCCAAATATTTTGCATCCATTTCAATGCAAAAAGATGCAGCAGCTGATTTCACCATGTAACAGGAAAAATTTTATTCTGTGTGGCAGCATTCCTTAAGACATATAGCATAGACTGTGTGATACAGGAAACAGGCATGAGGGAAGACAGACATTTATGAAATCTATGGTTTAGTGATGTTCTTTCAAAAAAAGAAAAGAAACAATCCCTAAGATAGAAGGATCTTCTCAGCAGTCCACTCAATTCCAGCTGTTGAACATATGACAGGCAGATGAACTATTCATTTCAACAAGGGAAGAATCACTTTCCTCATCTTATAGAAAAGATTGAAATTCAAATGGGCTTTGAAGTATTTTTGTCTTCTCCCTCCAGCACTGTCTAAATTACCCTTTAAAATACTAAAGAGCAGAGATACACATTAAGTCATTTTCTTAAGGAAGTTCCTAACAAACTTCAGGCTACTGGTAATTGATTAGACTTAATGAAGAAAAGTATTTTAAATATAAGTAAGAATTAAATAGTGAGAATTAAACAATAAGGATTGCTATCTGCATAATTTTAAATGTCAGAAGTTTCCCTTCCCCCCAAGAACAGCATGTTATAAAGAAACAACAGCTCAGAAGCAGGGCTCTACTGCACATCTGCAACATCTGAAACTCACCTGGGTTTCATTTCCAAATGCAGAACACAGCTCAAAGCTTGTCCCCAGAACAACACACTAAACAAGGACTGGCCTGAATTAAATGACAGATCCACCCCACACTAGGTTTCCAAATGTCAACTGCTGTCTTAATTCTAGAGTGTTCATGTTTGGTAGCTAAAGCAAAGGAAAACTTATTTCAATACTATTCCAAAACTTCACATACAAAAAAAACCCGTGAAAACAAAATCCTGTTTTTGTTTTTCTTTTACACAAACATGGCATTCTTTATTTAGATGGACAGACACATGCATATTATAAACTTGTATCATCCTGAATCACTGGCTTTCCAGCCAAATATACAGAGAGCATGTTACGTTTTAAGATGACATATTGCTATTATTCAGCAGTTGATATTCTTCAGCAACTTGAGTGTGAAGAAATTTGCAGGATCATAGTCCTCTTCTGAGCTACACACAGCTTTCATGACTGGGAAGAAAGGCTGTGTATGTGCCCAAGGCCACCCCAGGCCTCTAGGCTGTGCTGATTAAAGGGAGCCATGCTAACCATGACAGTGAGCCTTTCGCAGAGCACATTCCCTGACTATTCTGGAATTCATTTCTAAACTCCAAACCAAACTAGGACATTACAAAGAAATTATATTCCACAAAATATCACAAGAACCAAAATAGGAATTGATCCATTGATCCACACATGTGTACCCTTCTTCACATTCAAGGTTGTGTCAGGGGCACCTACCTGCCTGAGTCATTCTGGCTCACATATTTCTGCACTGCTCCACATCACAGTGTACGGGTTGCTCTTAGCCTCCTCACATAAGATAGGTTCTCCAAATCCCTGATCATCACAGAAACCTTCTTTTCACTTGTTGGCTTAATCTTTTTTGAACATGGGTGACTAGAATGAAATACTGTATTTCAGGTGACTTTTCATCACTATTTCAATGTAACGGCATTTATATTTCTCTATCCCTTAATGATCTCACCTGACTAACGTAAGTTATTTCAATGCTCTGGTGTGTTTTTACAAATTTTACTTAATCAGTGGAAAGGCAGATATCAAACACACCTGGTTTTGACTAAAACAGAAGAACTCTATTTCATGGGCAAACTTGAGCCCCCTTGTATCTTGCTTAGGCTTGCATGTGTCAGTAGTTGAAGCTCAAGCTAGCTTTTATACCTGCAGATTATTACAGCTGAGGAAAATATCCCACCAGATTTCAGATGAGTCTTTTTAGGTTTTCCAGACATTCAGGTTTAATGCGAAAAATATATTAGCAATAAAAAAAAATCAAAAGCATTTCCTCTTGTCTGCAGAAAATACAAAAATGCCCCAAGCACTATATGCTGTTACACGTCAACCATATATAGCATCTTCCAATGGGAATGGCTTCCTATCACGTATAGGAAAAAGCTCATCTTCTTTAACACATTTCCTTAGTGACTCTCTTAAAAAGTCAGCTCCAGTCGCTATACATACTCCAACACTTTGCCAAGCAGAGGGAAAGGAATCAAGAGGGAATAAAGGTAAGTGTCAGTCAGGCATCTCACCAACTCCTCCTTTCTGCATTTTTGCCACAGTTCTTATTTCTATTTGATTCCAAATTTTTTGATGTCTATATATTAAATCAGAAGAGATCCTCTTTTCTATAGATATTGCTTAATTTTTTTTCAGTCAGATGACATAGTCTGTCCTTTTAAGATGTCTACTTTGAAAAATAACAGACAAGTATCTCGATTCAGACCAAAGATATTCAGATTAACTTCTTGCTAACAAAGACATAGGAGATTGTTAAGATTAATATTTCAGCTTCTCTGTGCTGTTTATAATTTCATGTAACATTAATTCAATTCAAAATATAGGAATGTAGTATTTAGATCAGGAATCTAAAACTGTCTAACTTTATTTTGAGAAGCTAATTACATATTTTTTGTAAGTAAATTGAGGCAAATTAATTTAAAACAAAATCAATCCATTTTTCCTACAATTTTAGTCTTTATTAAATGGAACTTCCTAGAGAAAAAAAAATAGTCTCAGCTTATTTTAAGTTTTTAAAAGGAAAACCTTTTTTTTTCAGTTCTAAAATATCTCTACACTTGAAAACATTATTTTGA
Source organism: Haliaeetus leucocephalus (assembly GCF_000737465.1). NCBI lineage: Eukaryota > Metazoa > Chordata > Aves > Accipitriformes > Accipitridae > Haliaeetus > Haliaeetus leucocephalus. The sequence goes on from NW_010973420.1 coordinate 2,181,364, forward strand.
AGAAATTTTTTTTCCAAATTCCATTCTATATTAGTATAATTTAAGCTCCTTATCACCTTCAGTATGTAAAAACCTCTTTTACTCTGTATTTGTTGCTGTTAATAGGTCTGTCCTACGTGCTTGCTATTTCTCAGGCTTTGTCCAGTCCAATTTTAAAATCATACTCAATGTGCTTCTAATGCTTGCCTGCAAACAGTTATATAACTGTTTTCACTTTCTTCAGTTAAAAAGGAATTTTCTTTAAGTGTATAGTGTATAAAACCCCAACACTTTTTTCAGGTTCTGCCATTGGCCCAGTAGTATCCAAGGCAATATAGAGTCAGGTATTTTTGATTCGATACTTAATTACTTACTGCAAATGAATTGGAAAAAAAAAAAAAAAAGAAGAAAATATATTTTAATTATGAGATGTACTAAAATCATAAAGAAAGATGGTTACAAGATTGGAAATTCCCCAACCTGTGCAAGGGAGTTTGTATTTCAAATTCCAATCCAGTCCCAAGGCTAGCTATGTATTTTTAAATGCAGAGAAGTAGTAGGAAATACAGGAAGGGAATAGCTTTAGAGGTTTTAAACTGCAAACAGAAAGGTTTAAAATGGAAGTCTAGTGGGATCCACTCTACAGAACTGGGAATGACATAGCAAAAGGGATAATTACCTGCTAGCCCAAAGCATGGTTATTTAATCCCTAAAAGACAAGCAGTACAAGATATGCAAAATTTCCAATTCTCTATTCATCCAAATCTTAAACTGTATGTTCTCAGAGATGCATGAAGCTACAAGGCAGCAAAAAAAGAACTTTTTGCCACATAAAAATACATACTTCTTTGTTAGAATCTTCATACTCTCAGAAAGATTTTTAGACATTTACAATTATTCAACCTCTTAAACTCAATTTTGAAAACTGACTTCAACACTCAATTTTAACACTAGACCTATGAAGATACAGAAATGGAACCAAAATCTTTGCCTAAACCTAACTGTTTTTACCACTGTCTCCTGGTGACATTCTGTTCCAGAACTTTGAAAAACAATATATTTCATACAATTATGAAGGAAATGCAATGAACTAGAGACAAAATGGAAGCACTGTGCTCTCTCCCAGTTGCACTTACGCTACTTTAATGTCAGGAAGAATGGCTCTGTGGGAAATACAGAAAGCTAAAGATTTTCTTCCAAAAACCTAAACCTCACGAGTAATCCTAAAAAAGAAATAGCTGCATTTAGAAATGTGGTAATGAATCATACTTATCAGATTATTATTCTTATTCTCTGGGTAGCTGAAGCATGAACAAGACAGAATTCATCAGTGTTGCAGGATTTGCCATATCATTGCTGTTCCACATGACCCAAACTGAAGTCTGTCCTTCAACCTGTAATTGTAAGTCACTGGGTGAAATGAAGGGCTTGCACATAGACTGCAGTTCAAGGAAGCTAACGGAAGTGCCTGCCTTGCCCGTTAACACCAAGAGGCTTTATCTGCAGAACAACAGCCTGACCTCGGTTCCTCCCGGTGCCCTGGACAGCTTGCGCAGCCTGGAGGAAGTGAAAATATTTGACAATCCTTGGAACTGTGACTGTCATATTCTGTATCTAAAACTCTGGTTAGAAGACGTCTCTGCACCCTCTCTTGCAAACATCAGATGTGCAACCCCAGCACCCTTGAAGAAGAAGCCCTTGAGCCAGCTGACTGGGAATGAGCTGGGGATTTGTAAGAGGCTTCTCCCAATCAAGTGTCTTGAGTTCTTTTGGCGAGACCTCATTTTAATTGCTGGAGCAATAACTACACTTATTTTAGTAGCATGGGCTCTGAAATTCTCAAAAAAGCTGGTCTGCCAAATAAACCTAAGCCAATATGACTCTAGGGGCTGACCCCTGGGGAGGCATACCTCCAAAAACCACAAGATACAATGAGCTGTTCACTACCACTAGCTTGAAAAGAAATGTTAAACTATTCTACCACAAAAAAGCACAGGCACTGACAACACTAGTTTTACTGGTGAACATGCTACAAACAGATCCCAGGGCTCAAAGTCTGGGTCTTCAGACTTCTAAATTTTTTAAAATCATTTAACTTAGCATTTTTCCACTGAATTCTCAGCTCTTATAGCAAGATTTACATCCCCAAATCCTACACTTTTTAATAGATGGAGATGAACACTGATTGTACTATTTTAGCAATTCTTTTCTCACTCAGAAGCTGTGTGAGTTTGTAACGTGTTACTGCCTCACAGTGTCCCAACGGTAGGACCATTCTTGGGTGCAAACAAATTCAGCCATCTCTTCCTCAGGTGCAGGAGTTTCCTGCCAGCAAAACCACTATGATTATATGGCCAGCCACTGAATGTATCCCTTATTGAATATGTTTAAAGATGGACTGGTAATGAGAATATAATCAGTAAAAATAATTTAAAATATTGTTGAATTTCCTAGAAAGTGAACAATAAAAAAGCATTCTATGTGAAACTGAAATAATGGATGCTTATTGAACATTCATACTCACCCAAGTTTAATGTCTTTCACAATTCTACACATTTCCCATTAAAATCCTAAGAAACTTCCAGAACTTGTCTTTCAGTTTTACTACTGACGTTTGATACACTGGATTTTATGCAACAGCTTTGAAGAGGATGGACTCTCTTCCCTTCTCTTCTAGTGCCCCCCATCCTCATAGAAATATTGTTGTAGTGACTCAAGCATATTGTTTTCCCCTTAACTTGATTATTCACAAGACTCCAAGAACAGCAATTCATGCTGTGACCCCATCTGGTCTGGTGAAGTTAGGCTAGTTAGATGGGAGATCTCTGAAGGTCTTCTAAAATTAATACTACTGTTGGCAGTTCAATTTAAGACGCATTTTGCAAATGCTCCTCCTAGCCCCAAACCTGAGCTAGGTATTAGAGGTATGCTGAAGACACTAAAGACTGCTTGGCTCTTTACCTAGCACCTTGTCACATGAGAGGAGTTCCTTATTAAAGCACATAATATCCCTAGCAAACCTGGTGGTTAGCTTTCGTCTGACAGGTGGTTTTGCAATTACCATGTGCTGTCACTTCTATAAGATGAGACTCATTCCTAGCCACAAACACCCAAATCAGACAGCAGTTCACAGGGATATTTCCAGGTCCCTCTTGCCCCTGCCAAACCACTTCAGCAATATGGAGTCAAACTGTCAATGCTGACAGCTGGTGACATTCTCAGACAGTTTTAGAAGAGACATGTTACTGTCTGTAACATATCTTCACTGTTGGTCCTCTCTCTTCTGCACTAGCAGGGAAAGGCCAATCTGAGACATCACCACTTGTCAACCTAAATTGATTCCAATTCAGGATGAGTCACTTGCCCCTCTCTGTGACACAAGGAATGGCCACTGAGTACGGTGGAACTGCTGAAAGAACCTCTGAAGTGCAGATAGATTTGGGGAAAGGACACACACCATGGGTAGAGGGTTACACAATTTAGTAATGAAGTGTAGCATGGGGCTTTAGACTGAGAAAAGGAAAGGGACAGTCAGATGTTTTCCCTGTAAAATAATTAATGATCTGGGAGACAACATGCCCATTGCCATTCTAAAGTCTGCAAATGATACACAGTGGGGAAGAAGAGGGAAGTCATAAACGTGAAGAATGGTAAGTTACGTGGAGTGCCAAGCAATTGAAAGCAAGATTGTACATCTAGAAACAAAAGATGGGTTAAGGACTCAATTCAGAGAAGGCAAATAATCTGGTAATCATGATCTCCCATATATGACATTGCAGCAAAGGGTTAATGTGATCTTTTCTTGTTAAAATAGGGAATATCATTTAGGGATAGAAAGACTTAGGTACTTCCGTGTTTAGATAAGCTACAATGGTTCAGTATCAATGTCTACAAATCAAGAAGAATCAGCTGCAGAAGAATCAGAAAAATAACTGTAATGCAAAGAAAGGATTGGAAAAATATATCTTCAAAGGAGCTTAATCAATTTGATTTAATAAAGAGGAATTTAAGGAATGACAAAATCACAGCTTGTATGAATCTACATGAAGAGAAATTTGTTAACAAAGGGCTGGGAGTAGAAATTGGAACATCAGACTAGAAACAGGGCTCAAAATCTAACAATGAAAAATAAACACTGGAACAGCTCATCAGATGTCATGGTGAATCCTATAGCCTAACCCACAGTGGGCATTTTTTCAAATTGGTAGGCACTACCTGAAACAAGAATGATTTTAACAGAATTGTGTGAGACACCTAAAACATTACAGCTATCCTTATTGCTTTGGTCACCTGCAAAATTTATGGTGGGACAGGCCATGAAAAGAGAGACCACAATGACAATGCGTCACAGGGACATCCTTAGTGAGCACTGGCAACATCTCTGAGGAACTCAGGCTGTGCTGGCTGAGTCAGCCTCCCACACTACACAGCAGCAGTAATATTCCACTCTATCTTCTCCAACTGTATATTGCACTCTTCACCAGGAGTACTCAAAGTGCAGCAAAGAATTTGCTTTTCACAAAGTGTTGCATCCCTGCCGCAGGAAGCGAACCATATAACCTAGAAACAGCACGGCTTAGTAAGGCTGTATCACCCTCCGGGGCAGACCAGAGTAAAATTGTGTCTTCAGATTTATGTGTACATTTTGATCAGGTGAGCACTAACATTCAGAATTTCTCTAGCTTTATTTAATGTTTTTCTACGTAAGTAACCTCTGCAGGACAGAATTTCAAATAAACACATAGGAACAGAGTGGTGTACGCACTTAGATACTTCCAGAATATTTTCTCTGCACTGAGCTTTTCAATTTTTTAAAAGGCAGCCACCATTTTATATTAATGCAGAATATTACAGAAGAAATGCACTCTGCAGTCTCTCATGGAGAGTTTCCTAAATGATATTTCTTGTTTCCCCAAAATAAATTAAATCACTAACACTAAAAGCTTATCACTCTCTTTTGTGCCTATAAAGCTAGATATGCATAAAATTGCTTTACTCTATAGCTTTAATTATACAAACATAAAAAACTGAGCAATTAGCAAACATTTCTGCTTTTACCAGCTAACTCATTAAATAAGATGCACAGAATACAGGAAAAAAAAAAAAATTTGAGAGAACATGTTTTTCTGACCTCATAAGAGGAAAGAAGAGGGAATCTCTTCCATGGCAGTATTTCACATTCCACTAAAACAGCATTGTATTTATAATTTCTGATCCATTTGGCTTTTATCTGAAAAAAAACCACTGAAAAAGGGAAAGCTGGAACTGCTAACTGAAGGTTCAAGAGCAACATTCAACTGTTTATCTGGCAAGGCCACTATGTCGTGCTTAAGCCACATACTCCATCAAATTGCATAAATAATGCTGCAGTTGCTAACATCATGCAAAGACAGGAAAATACGTCAGCTATCTACATGAAACATGCAGACAGCATTCCCAAAGGAGTTTGTAAAGGTCTCAGAAAGTGTTACTATATGATGCCTGCAAGACTGCAAACTAGTGAATATATCTGTTTTCACATTCTTTGGTAACATAGGTATAACTGCTGGGATTAATTTCAACTAAAAGTTCTGAGTTTTGTTTCAATATTTAGCAAGACAAGTAATCATACTCAGAATTATTGAGCAAGAACAAAAAAATATTTTTAAACAGTTCACTAATACACGGAGTAGATTTGTGTAAACTGCAATTCTGTGTAAACTGCAATTCAATTAACGTGGACAATATTTGCAGGCTTCATTTATTAAACAGAATGGTAGGTGAGTCACCTTTTTTTCTTGAAATGCTCAAGATTTTCTTAACATTGTAGCGAAAAGCATTGCTCAATCTGAACAACTTCTGTTTAGCTTAATGTTTTCTTTCTATCTAGCATCTTGTGATGGGTTGACCCTGGCTGGACGCCAGGTGCCCACCAAAGCCGTTCTATCACTCCCCCATCCTCAGCTGGACAGGGGAGAGAAAAATATAACAAAAAAAGCTTGCGGGTCGAGATAAGGACAGGAGAGATCATTCACTAATTACCATCACGGGCAAAACAGACTCAGCTTAGGGAAAATTAGCTCACTTTTTATTACAAATCAGCCAGAGTAAGGTAAATGAGAAATAAAACGAAATCTCAGAACACCTTCCCTCCACCCCTCCCTTCTTCCCGGGCACAACTTCACTCCCGGATTTCTCCACCAAGCCCCCCCAGCGGCACAAGGGGGACAGGGATGGGGTTTATGGTCATCACATGTTATTTTCTGCCGCTTCACCTCCTCAGGGCGAGGGCTCGTCACACTCTTCCCCTGCTCCAACGTGGGGTCCCACCCACGGGAGACAGTCCTCCACGAACTTTCTCCAACGTGGGCCATTCCCACGGGCTGCAGTTCTTCACGAACTGCTCCAGCGTGGGTCCTTTCCACGGTGTGCAGTCCTTCAGGCACAGACTGCTCCAGCGTGGGTCCCCCACGGGGTCACAAGTCCTGCCAGAAAACCTGCTCCGTGGACTCCTCTCTCCACAGAT
>NW_010973420.1:2187857-2204562 GCF_000737465.1 Haliaeetus leucocephalus
CACTCCTCTCTCCGGTGACTGTTTTCCGCGTCCCAACTTTTTTTTCCTTCTTAAAAATGTTATCACAGAGGCGTTACCACTATCACTGATTGGCTCAGCCTTGGCCGGCGGCGGGTCCATCTTAGAGCCAGCTGGTATGGGCTCGCTCTCTCTCGAACACAGGGGAAGCTTCCAGCAGCTTCTTACAGGAGTCACCCCTGTAACCCCCCCCCGCTACCAAAACCTTGCCACATAAAACCAATACACATCTACAGTTAGAGTTTATTCCAGATCCATTGTTTGAATACACGCATCAGAGAAGTTTGCTGCTTTCTTCTTTTTTTTTTTCCCCATTTGACACTAATAAATGTACAGCATTGTTTAGAAGATAGCTACCAATGCTTCTGTGAATAAACATAAGGGGAGGCTTAGAAACTAGGCACTTTGTTGTGACCTTACAATTCCATCCCGCACCTAACCTACTTCAAATGCTACTCAAGGCAGTGGCACACTCCTGCTGGTTTTGGAACATGTAAGGCCCATTCACAGCTGAAACATGCAGACATTTTATTTCAATAGGTCTTACCACATTTGACTTCCAAGTTTCCCAGTTCCCCCAAACTTGGTATCATAGCATCTTGCATCCATGACAAGCATTGTCATGTGTTTGTGTTTTACCTTCTGGCAGTTGGTTTCTAATGTATTTGGATTTTTTTTTTTCACTTTTCCATTAATTCAGTAAATCAACTGGGAAAAAAAAAATCTTAAGAACAGCAGAATAACTCCCACTAAAGCAAGTGCAATATACTTAAGTGACTAGTGCCTGAAATCTGAGTGTAATAAATGGTGGCTACAAACATACAGGACCCTTATTAAAGGACACACAATGTAGGATGTCAGCATGAAACAGAGAGGTGAAAATCACCAGTTTTGCTCAAAAAAAAGTAATATTAAAATCTGTTCTCTATCTACAGCAGGCTGCTCAGGCATCTTCACAAAGGCATAAGTGTCTCACATGGCCCTCCGATGAAAAGTGAAAGAAAAAAGAATGCATTTACATACAGGGTATATATGCACAATTGAAGTAACATGAATATTGGATTCTCATAACACTGGAGTACTAGATTACTGGTAACATGGTCTGATCACATGGCATGTAGCATTCAGTATTTGGTTGTACTAACAGGTATACTTAAACCACTTCCCTGGGTAATATTACCCCTTATGATGACTTACAGTCAATTTTGAAGAAACTAACCTTTACACCCTCTAGTGCTGTCTAATGGTTGAAATTTTTCGTACTCCCTTTTTGCCCTTACTGTTTATTTGTTATCACAAAGACCATCATCAAAACAATGAGCCACAAATACTCTTGGACAGAGTAGATTATTATCCTTCAGTGCCTGCCCCTACATCCACTCCAAAAAGGAGAAACCTGTTTTCATTAGGTATCTCATTGAGCTGTTTGCAGTTATTTTTGGTAAAGCTAGAAAAGAAAACCAGTCTGCACTGTAGCCTTATTTTAAATTCCCTATTGTTTCAAAATCTGGCAAAAAAAAAAGTATCTCAGTGGAAAACTAATGAATTTTAGAATAAAATTTGTACATTGCATGCGTTTTGGCTGAAGATCCTTAATGCAGGTTCTGAAAATGGAATAGAACAACTTTTCTAATGATATCATTGCTAGATAAGACAATTATTTCATTCTTAAACAAAACAAAAAAATTTATCTAGTTCTTCTTTTTCCATTTTCATTTATTTACAAACATCTTTGAGCAGTAAATTTAATTGCAGGCTACCAGATTATCTATTGGCACAACCCCTTTCTTGAAAGTTGCACATTTATTTACATGACTCATGTTCACTACAGTAAACCAGTAAGGAAGAGGTCTTGGCATGCAACAGAATAGTTTACATAGATCTGCCATGTAATAGACTAAAAATCCTCTAATCCCTCACCCATGACTTGGATATAATTATATCCACTGCTGAATAATATAATTATGAGTGAATAAATGAACAATAAATGGTTACTGTTTCATATAAAATAACGTGATTATTTTACTCCATCACATTATGAGTGTGACGGAGTAAAAAGTCCATCACAAAACTCAGAACCATGGCCCTGTCTTATGGCACTAACAGGTCATCAAGATGGAGCAAAGGAAGAGACAACCCTTCAGTCCATCATGGGACAAACATCTCACAGCTAGGCTGGGAGTAAGCGTGTTACCCAGCTTTTTGTTGAAGAGAGAACTACAGTGTCCAAGTCTAGCATTTTAGGTCTTTTAAAATGTCCTCTGGTTTTAACATATTAATAGTTAGTACGTTATAGTCACCTGAATCTCTCTGACCTACCGATGATATCACTCTGCCTGGGGTGATCCTGAAAGCCCAACGGAATTACATTGAGGATAAATTCCCTCTGAAGTGTTTACAGCTTTCATCTGAATTGTTGTGTACAACCTTCACACGAGGCTTACACACCACGCAATACTATTCTCCGTTGTGCTAAAGGGCCACAATATTATTAATAGAAGGTAATTATTATGATGAATGTGCTAACAATCAGCTTTGGAGCTATATAAAACATAAAAAAGCTCATTTCCTAAAAATTACCACGTCTCAGGTCAGAGTAGGCTGAAAGGCATAACCGCTCTGTCAAAAACAACTGCTCCTGTGCATTAGTGGAGTCAAACTGTAATACTGCTATGCAGTTACTGAGACACAGCAGTTTGGCTCTGCATCACTAATGCCATTCCTCTGAATGCAGCCACTCTGGATCTGTCTTCTGAAGTTAGCTACAAATACTGTTTTCTTCACTAGAGGGAGACTAGTACTTAAGAGTTAAAGCATTTTTGCTAATTTACAAGACTGCAGGCAACGAGAAAAAAACTCAGAAAGAATATGAGAAAGAAAACAATAGCACAATTTCCATTTGGGCAGCAGTAGCCTGGTTAGGTCACTGGTGCTCCTTACAAGCCACAGCAAGAGCAGTGAAACCTGGGGAGGAAATGCACAAAGGACAGAGCACCCTGGATGTGAAGGGTGGAGCTAAGCAGGAAAGCAAGCAGAGAAAACAGTGGTATTTCCATGGGCAGTTGATATGCCTTCTTTTTTTTTTTTTTCTTTTTTCTTTTTTTTAAATGAAAAATACACAACTTTCTCCTGCACTCAGAGGACAGGTGGCTGGACAACTGCCAGCGGCATTGCTACAAGTGACACTGATGGGAAGGGCCGATTATCTGAGGCTCAGCACCACAATAGTGTATGTAACTACACACCTTTGAGAATGGAGCCAGCTCATATCTTTCTGCTTTGGCATGAGTGTCTGCTTGCAAAAGAGAAGAGCAAGTGCATGTCTGTGATGTAAGTTATTTTAGAAGTGATGCTCTTTTATACTAAAATTACATATTTACAGTAAAAAATACATTCCACAGGCTGTGGATTCACTGAATTTGCTTGATTCTCTCTCCCCTCCATGTCCTAAGGATGTTGCTATTTTGACAATATACATTTCTCATGTGTTTCCAGTGCCACATTCTGCAGATGAAGGTTAAATGAATGAGACCTAAGTGTACTCAACACCTTTTTTTTCCCCCCCAAAGCAAGAAGGAAGCAATCTGAAAACAGTTTTCTCTTTCACCCTAGAGTAACTCACATGCTTTGAGTATCAGTCCAGTCCTCCCCAGAAGCTCTGGGTAGCTCCATGAGATGGATACACGGCATTTTACTGTTCTGAGGGTCTTCTCTTAAATGTAAGTAATTGTTAGAAGTAGTTCTGAATTTGCAGTAACGTATCTCCACGGTCTTACATTCATATCTAACGTGAGAGGATTTTGACTGTAAAACTTGCCTATCCTAAGTCTTGTTTGGCAAACTACATAAAATTAGTTCATACTAAATTCATACTACAGACTAAGTACAGCTTTGTTCTTAGTAATAAAATACATTGCAAAGTTAATGAGCTTCTATTGTATTTACCATTTTGCCAAGCAGCTATGCATAAACGGATTCAGATTTAGTGTCCAGGCCTTAGCCCCAAATCAAAGTATTTAAGTATGCAGAAAATGAGTAATACAAAGTAAAATATTTTTTTCTGTTAAGTTAAACCCCAGCTATTTCATAATATATATGTCACATAATGACAGTCATCTTCTACCTTAGTTGCACAGCTACTGCTTGTGCTGACCAGATGTGGAACTGCATTAATAGCTGCTAGAATAATTCATGCAATAAAAAGTTTCAAACAGCAAAAGACCAAGAATATTCATAGCCTAACAGGGCTAGTAACAAATAAGAACTCCCTCAGGTGAATAGGAAAATTCTTTTCTTATTGAACTAGTAAACATATACTGTAAGAACTAAATACTAATTGAACGTAAAAAATATATGTAGAGTAGCAGTGAGACAAGCTTGCTTAATTGGTCTAAGCTACCACACTTGTATTCTTTAAGGTAAACTAATTAGCCGAGATACACACATTCTCATACTGCACTGTTTTGGGAATTATTAAAATAGAATTTGAGGCTTCACAAAACTGCTGTTTTTCTTAAGGTCCACACACTTGTATGTTATGATTTATACCTGAATTACACAATTTTACTTTTACCTGCCAACAGGTAAAATGACTACACTGAAAAACTAACAATTCCTATCTAATGATTCCTTTGATAGTGCTAAGTTTATCATAATGCTTACTAATGCTAAGTTTATCTTAGTAATGCTGCTTATCTTAATGCTTTTTCTCTTCAGAGCACTACACAGACCAATTTTCAAAAGTGCTTAGAGTCTGTTGCTAGAACCCATGTAAATATTTTGCTATTATGTTGACTCCAATTAAATTTAGATTACACTCAATAATGGGTGTGTGACAACAAATTGCTTTAGTTGCATAATGGCCACATGGCTGCTATTTATACTGAACTCCTTCCCAGGGGCAATTTGCTCCCTGATGTACCCTCTCAGAATGCCTTCCCCAGCGTCATATTCTCAGTTTATCCAAACGATTGCCCATGGGCAGCAGCACTGATGTCACTTTAACAGGCACACAGCCACTGACTGACTGACATGGCAAGTTCATTTTAGGCAAAATAAATCTGAGGTACCTGACAGAAGTTCATTCAAATTTATTTGGCTTTACTTCTCACTTTCTTGTTTGACCATCAAGCATCCAGTTCTTTAACAACCTATAATTATTAAAGTTGAATGGCACTGTTTTACCCAAGTACATTCTTGGGGAAGAGTGGATCAAGGCCTCTTCCCTCTGAGGAGTATTAAGAAATAGGGTTAAGGAAATCCAGAGCATTCATCTCAGTCAAGGAAAAAAAAACACCAAACAAACAAAAACCAAAACAACACACAAAGCCCTTTCTTAAATGGCCTTGATCTATAGGGAAGGAAGTGTCAGCAGGGATAGACTACAGGCTCCCTTTTTCCTCCTTGAATCATTTTTTCTTGTCACCTCTTTAGGGGTCAGAAGTTTTTTGCCTCTGATATTAATAATTGATTTTTGGGCTAGGATTCATATATTGCCTCTTATGACCACAGAGAAGGACTATGGAACCTGACACATCACTATAAAAATCTACCTTTGCAACCCATTCCTATCAGGAGTAGTACAAGCTACTGGAAGAACGTGGCAATTGCCACATCATAAAAGGCTGCCTTCAAGACAGTAGAGCACTTAGAAGGAAGTAAATGTTTGACTTCCTTGAGTTTGCAAGGCAACTGCAAAACCCGATAACTTAATTTGCAGGTACGCATACCAAAAGCTGAATTATCAGAAAAACTAAAACTAAAACAGCAGCAATTACAACCTGAAGGAAAAGGGCAGCTGCAGTCCATAAAAGAACACAAATCGCGCATAACAGAACCTCAGAGCCCCTGAAGTGATTCCTTTAACTTTAGTAATAGCTTTGTCAGACAGCCAGCTCTGAAACTGGATCAACATTGTCACCTAGTGGCTGCTGAAAACTGACAGTGAGAAAAATTCCTTGAAGCTTGTCACCCTATCATACCAAGACCTCAGTAATGAGATGTGATAGAGTGATTTTCCAAACGAGCTACCAGTTACTGTTAGCTCTTTCTAGAGTCTTAATACAGGTCTTCTGTCACAAAGTGTCAGATGTTGCAAGACATAAATTGTTTTCTATTGACAGAAACCTAAAGTTACTATACTTTTGGACACTGGACAATACAATTTCCATTTACTTTCTTCACTGTGATTAATCATTTTTAGACATGCCTTAAACTTTTTGCTACTACAACTCCCAAAGACACAGCTCAACCTTTGTACTAAAACTTGACATAGGTTTTGTTTCTTCTTTTCTCCCAAAGTCATGATGAACTTTAATGTAAATTAAAATTTTGACCGGCCACATAGGTACTGTAGCTTCATCTTATCAAAGTGCAATAAAATAAAGAAGAAAAAATTTTTAAATTAAGTAACTAAACCAATATAATTAATAAAAGCAAACAGCACTTTCTGGGGTTTTTTTCCTACCATTCGTCCCCTGTTTCTGAAAGTTTGAGACCGATCTTTCTGAGATAGTTTCAAAAAAGAAGACTAAAACCTCAACAAAATCAATCCAAAAAGAAAATAAAATTTAAAAATCTGTGGCAATCTGTTAGCTATCTTCAATAAAGTAAGAGAAATTTTTTTAGATATATTTTCAAATTTAGAAATTATGATCTGTTGTTCTATTTTGCATAAGAATACACAGTATGATTTTTCTTGAGCAGCTTCTTGGGGTAGAGATTCTTAACATTTTTTACTTAAGCAGTTAGCTAGCTTCAGGTCAATGCACTTTCAAGAACTTTGTGAGGGAAAACAATACATTTATATTACAGATGGTAATTTGACATTTACAGCAACTTCCAGCCAAGGAACTGAAAGTTTTATGCAAGTGCTGGCTGAGTGCACACTGCTGCAGAAGCCATGTCAAGACACACCAATTCTAAGGCCCCCAGCTTGCCTCCTCATCAACACAAACAAATCCTTACAGCCAAATGAGTCCCGCCAGCTTAGTGGGATATGGTCTATTTAATAGGCAAAGAGTTATCAGTGAGAATCCAAGTGCAGGATCTTAGGCAAACTAACATGAATGCCTGGAGAAAAGAAGTGAGAGCCGATTACTCTCCATTTTCCTGCTTGTGTTCAAAATAGTTGGTTTATTTTATTTGTTACTATCATGGGTGAAAAAGCCCACCTTTTTTTGCATAACCTGAGGGAATTTTAGGCTAGTCTGGGAAATTCCGGTTTCAACACTTTTTCAGTAAATGCCATGATTTTCTAAGGTCCTTAACTATGGTTTCAAGAGTATAGACCAGTTTACATGGCAATGGCAGCAGTAAGAGTGCTGTGGCCCTGGAAGCTGTAGCAGTGTTTCACCTCCCGTATCTCCTGTAAAGAATATGGCCCTCAATTGTTCGTTTACAAAGGCTCACAACTTGTGAAGCAGAGATTAGTGCAAAGGTGACATTATTTTGTTTTCACTTTCTTTGGGGTTATTTTCTTTTTTGTCGTTTGTCACTATTTATTCAGAGACTGTAAATACGTCTTCACAAGACAGATATAGGTACTTCATTTTGTCCTAGTTACCATATTAAAACAGAAACTGTTCTGTTTTGTTCTGGGTTTTTTTTGCAGCACTATTCAGCATGACCAAGTGGGTCTCAATATTTTAACAGTTTCATATATTTACAATAAAATATCAAAAAGAAAAAAAAAAGAAGCAAACATCCAGGAATTAATCTCTTTTGAGCATTGGCTACTCCTCTTCATATCATAATAAAGGACCAAGCACATCCCACATGTACTTTCTCCCCCACACACATTTGAGATAGTCTACTGCTGTAGAGGTAATATGAAGCTCAAGTATATAATAAATAAATTACTATAAAACAATAAACAAAAACTTAATTTATTCAGCAGAGGAGCACAGTTTATGCTCTTTACATACTTTACACAAGAGCTGACAGCTTGCCAGTCTCATTAAATTTAACTGAACTGTGTGATGTAGCTATATTCATGTATACATCTATCTTTCCAAGTCTGACACTGTACCACATACGAATCTGAACCTGCAAAGGTAGCAATAAAGCCACAAAGACTGAATTGCCACATCTGCATTGAAAATGATCTCTGCTACGAGTGACAGTAAGAACTGCAACATCAAAAGAATGAAAGGGCTGACAGAAGGAGCTAACTTTCATATTAGCTGTATCTATCATGACAATGAATGTAACTAACACATTTATTAACCTTAACTAATACGTATATTTTGGTTCTCTTTATTTCAGTGAGGATTTCTTTACAATATAGCCTAAATTTGGCAAATAAAGTACATAAACTTATATTTCCCAACACAGAGATAACACATGTAAACAGTTAGAGGAACTGACATCTCCCTGCATCAGAGGCCATCAAATACCAGGTGGGGGATTTGGGTTGTCAAAATGTTGTATACAGAATTTGGCAAAATCTATAATATTATACTTAAATACCTTTGAAGTATAATGGTAATGTAACAACACTGGTCAAATTCAGATTTAATAATGTATCCCATGGAAATATACAAAAGGATTCACTAGCTTTTAGGGCCAAATTTAACCATGTATTTGATTACATCTTAACTTCAAACACAGAAATTCATTCCATTGACTCTTTCCACATCAAAACCTTTGAGAAGAGTAGAAGTAAGTATCAGGAAATACAGAAACTGAGACAGTTGAGCAAAATGAGCATGCTATTTAAATCAGCAAAACACCACCATTAGAGCTGGAAAGGCAGACATTTGCTTTATTGCTGAGCTCTCATCAAAGAGTCAGAGAAAGCAAAAGATACACTAATGGAGATCTGAAGCCAGGTCTCTGGCCCGTGTTCTCACACATTGCATGTTTCTTTTGATAGGTACACAGCTGAGTACTTCAGCTGCGCCTTTTTCCAAGTACATTGAGGTATAAAAATCAATCCTCCATCTAGCTGCATGCACCGTGATCATTTTTAGACCCTTGTTGGCATATACGCAAAGCAAACAAGAAGCCTTGCAATCATTTAAGGGGGAATTAAATTATGCCACTCTCATGGTGATGATGAATTTTGGTAAGATACTGAAAAAAATGATTAATTTTGGTAAGAATTTCAAAATGCTTAAATAAAAATAAAACACAAAGGCTTGTATAACACACTTCTAGCAAACTAACCATTTCAATCTTTCACATTCTTGGTATGATAAACAAGATAAAGCAAAGACTTACTGACCTGAGTGGGAAATTGGTGTCACTTCAGAAATTAAAACCTCCATCCAGTATTACTACCTGTTGTTAGTCGCCTTTGAAGAACCTGGCAGTAATTCCAAGTGCTCAGCAGATTCACAGTATATTCCAAAACTACAGAGATATCTTTTTCATACCACTCATGTGTAGACTTGAACTACATATGTACCTCTATTTCAAATAATTTATACAGATCGATGGTGTACCTGACCATTAATGAGTTCACATTGCTATCAATCTCAATTGAGTAATATAAAATTTCTCTTTATTCTTATACTTACTGTTCAGTGATTAAAAAATTGTGTTGAATTTTCTGTCTATGATATTAAAACAAAAATACTATACTACCCATAGGAAAAAAAAGGAGAAAAAAAAGGCATTTTCTTACCAGATTTTTCTCCTTTTATGCTTGTATGCAAGATCTTCTTGCTCCTTATTTGTCTAAATTCTCCAGAAGCAGCATAACTAAGGCAAAGATCTGGACTGTGCTCCATACTGGCAAAGTTATTTCACATATTCTAATCCCTGTTGTACCTGTGCAGTTTAAAAGAAACAGTTGGCACAAATATTACTGCAGTTTGAATTTAGCCCCAGCTTTTTTATTGCCGGTGATGGGGCAAAACTAGTGATAAATCCAGCTTGCTCCCAGAACAAAAAATGGGACTACAAGTCAGAAGAGGAAAAAATATTTTTAATTTAGGCTGAAAACACATTGAGTCAATGACACTGTATTTTCCCAACACCATTTTTACAGTCCATGCTTACAATCAGTAGTCTTCTTAACCTAGCCTTATTAATCCATAAACTAAATTACTATGCCATAGACGTATCACCATTTTGCTTGAGGAGGATACAAGTTCCAGGGAAATTCAAAGCTGAAAATTCACAAGGCAATAAACTGCAGGAGGGTTTGAGAAGTACTGACAGAATCATGACATTGTGACAACTGCCACACTCATTACCTCCTCCAGTATAACATGATAAAATTATGTCAAAAAGGATCTACCTGCAATTTTAAAAAATTAAGTTTGGAATTGTGAAGAACATTGTAAACACTAGGTATTCTTGTTATGACAGGATTTCATTAACTGCCAACTGCTCAATTAGCACACTCTAAAAACACACCAAAAAAGTTACATCTTCCAGTCCACCTTTCAATAAAGATGTAATAGAACAGGCAAAAGTTAAATCACACACTATTATGATATTTGAAATAAGTTGCTTGCAGGTTGTTTATATTACATGACATCATGTAATTTAAACTGCAGAGAAAGTACTAGAATTTAACAGAAAGATAATTTTGGTTGTATTTTTCCAACATGTTATATCAAAACTCTCATCTGTATTTGGGAAACTGGAATGTGCACTTGAACTGAAGCTTTGCTGGCTGTCTTTCAGTACCACCTTCTAGATATAGCAAAAATTTGTTTGTAGGATATATTCTAGATTTAGTCAAGTCACAAGGCCAAAGCAACTGTTCTCAGGAAGTAAGAAAGCTATGCTATATAAGCCTTAACTTGGAAAACCTCTACACAAACTCTAGAGCTGAAGTAATCCTTATGGTATTAAAGTAAGAAACTGGGACATGTCATTTTTTGAATCTCACATGAGGACATTTCAGATTTCACATAGGAGAAGCAGCAGCAATTACAGCATAAACACTGACAGAAAATATGTTGAAAAAGAGAGGAAGTATCCACAGACACTACCTAACCTATTTACACAATTCAGAAGGTAACAGAGATCATTATGTTTCAAATGAAGACGAGCTCATACTGAGAAAAAAAATAAGTCTTTTAAAAACTGTATGTAGAAGAAAATAAAATGTTTTGAAAACCAAGTTATTGTAGAGAAATGATAAAGCAAACTTCTTTAATGAACCGAAACATCAACAGATAAAGAACTCTCAGAATAGAAGGACTGCCACAAGATGGGATGCATTAGCTATAGAGCTATATATGCAGGAATGATATGTGGTTTAACTCACTGGAACCTCTGTTTTTATCATGCGTAATTCTTACAGTATCAACAACAGGCTTGCTAGTTTTTGGTAGATTTATAATGTTTTTTACTTTTACAGTGTTTTTCAGGAAGAAAACGTGTTCATATATAAATTCAAGCATATACGCATGCATATACATATCTACAAGTATATATATACACACAGACATATATATATTCAAAAACATATTTAGATATTTTATATAGCCTTACTAAGACAAAGATATCTAGGCTGATATCCTTGAGTGTTTTAGAATCTTTCTTTCATTTTATTACATCAACACTAAAACGTCACTAAGCCAAAAAGAGAAACAATGAGATTGAGTTAACATGCAAAAAAACCCCCACCACGTAAGGAGGACAATTTACACTATATAAAACTGATTCCTAAATTAAATGCATTAGCTCTGAAAAGACGACTTGGGAACTATGAAAACCTTCACATAATTGATGTGCAGCATCATAATTTTTAAAGCCCCAAATATATTAGAATAACCTCAGCTCCCTAGGCAATCTGTACCAGGGAAAGGAAAAGTCACCATCAAAAAATCCAGCTATCATGACAAGTATAAGGAAATCTCAAACAGACACACAGAGGCTGTGAAAACACAGATTTTAAGATGTCTGATAAATTCACAGCTACTACATTAATCTCACTGAGAAGAACAGAAAGTCAGCAAACTATGCAGATTTCTAGCTGGTTCTTTACTGAGTCTTTAGCACTTTAAGCAATATTTCATTAATGCGCAGTCACAGGCCAACTGGTAAATCCTCAGTCCATGTGCACACTGCTGCTCTGTGGGATTCTAGTTGCACTTGAAATGCAAGAGAGAAATACTAATGAGCGCACACTCTGTTTAAAGGTATTTCTCTCATTCCCCTAACCCTACTTTCCTGAAGGTGCAGCTACAATCTACAGTGGCAAGATGACACAGGTCAACAAACAACTCAAGGGACTGCACAGACACCCAAAACTTGGGGACTGGCCTGTGATGATTTACCAAATAAACCTGACTGCAAATAACCAAGGTTTTTAGTTTCATCAGCAACTCTTTAGTGTTTGAAACTGTGATTAACAGCTGTGTTTTAAGAAATCTGTTGTATTAATTGGCATGGTTTCTGAAGTGGCATGTCTCCTCTTCTACTCTTTGAGATCAGACCCATGCAATGACTGGCTTTCATTCTCAATAGAATACACACAAGGAAAACGGATGGGTGACTAAGACTGATAAAAGCCTTTAGAAACTAAGCAGAAGAGAATTCGCATTGCATTCATCCAGAAGGTGATTAAGCTATGTATATGAATATAGTATTTCAAATGACAATGAAGCCAGTATCCACAACTGAGTCATCTGAAAGGAACTGGAAATAGCTTATGGCTTCTAATACTAAAAATGCGTAACTTGGAAAACTTCATGAATGCAATTAGAATTTTTTATTACTAGCTTCTTCTGAAACTTAGCTGATAACAAATTTAACACTCGCGTTGGGTAACAAACACATCACACATGACGAAGTCATACACTTTGCTGAACAACTGCATAATAGAAGCTATTTCATTGCTAGGAATCACTCATGAGGGAGGCACTAAAAATTTTCTCAGAGCAAGGTTAGGCTCTGTAAGCTTACAAGGAGAAGTACTCAGTAAAAATCCTTGGTTGGAGAAGTTTCAGACCCCAAATTAATCCGTTTTTGTTGGTCAGCAACTTCCTTATAACTTGGCAGTTTCACTGCCACTTGTGCTAGTACAATAACAGAACACCAGGCAAAAGCAAAGTTTTTGCTAGAATAGGCCACAAGCGATACAAGGTCTAAGTGACATAATTTTTCAAGACTCCGGGAGTCTTCCAAGTGCTGTGACCACTGCAGCTTTGAGGGACAAAGGGTTGAGTGTAGAAAAAATGAGCACATAAGGCTCTCCAGGAAAAACTCACTGAAAAACCGTGGGGCTTCCCAATTAATCATGATTCTTACCATTACCTTAAAGACCATACCTATCTATATGCTGCTCCCCAATTACTTCTCACACAGAATACAGACGTGGAAAAGAGACTGTCATGTACAGCAAGAATTTCTGTTGACTAGTGACAGTCTTCAAAACATCCATTCATCTTAGCCCTCTGCAATGAGTTAAAAGGTCTACACCCCATCCACAGAGAGGACAAAATTTTGTCTCTCCTGTAAACATTAAACACTCAGGTAACTTCCCTAATTCTCTTTTTGCTCAAAAAGGCTTTAAAATATTAACAAATTAAAAATAAAACTACTAACATTTTAACTGACAAACATCAAACACTGCTAAACTTTAACGTTCTGAACACAAGTATGCTTAAATCAGCATGGGATTCATTTTAGACTGAATTACCAAACAGTCTACTATTACAAAATTCTTCTGGTTAAAATTCAGATCAGTGTTTGTAAAAGAACACACCCCATAATATTGCAGGCTACATTGCTCAGCAGGCTCAAACAGACAGCCTTACCTGTGGTAAACTGAAATCTAAGACCTCTTCAAGATAACCTCACACTGTCTGGAAGTACAAAGCCAGAGCTCAGATGATTACAAACATGTAAATTTTAAAAGAGTAGAAGTATTTAATCTCAAAAAATATCAAAACTATTATAAGATGGGAAGAAGAGCAGTTTGCTTTGATAAACTCAAGAGTCACAAAATATGTATGATCTAATATGCACAACCAAGAATTTATACATCAAATATATGGGGCCGTGTCAGGTAATGGTGAGCATGGGAATATGACTTTATGACTTCCAAAAAAAAACCCAAACCCAAACCCAAATAAGTAGTTCTTATTTTGTATATATTATATTTATTCTAAAATGTAAACATTTAACTAAAAATGTAAACATTTAACTATTTAACAGTTATCCCTTTTAAAAAAGAAAGTACCATATATTACTACTTTTCTTTTCTCAAAAAAATAAATCCATTCAAGCTGACTCAGCTGTAAAATGGCAGGCTATAAAGCTATCAAGAAATACAGATGCTTAAACATTCTTTTAACCAAAATCTAACCAAAGAAAGTTTGTACCACATAAGGAGTGTTAACACTTCAAATAATATGCTTGCATTATAAACACAAGGAGGAAATGTTGAACTTTGCTGAAAAATTTATCTTGGAACACAGTATAAACAATGTACCAACCATGCTATAATTCAAGTCATCTTGGTTTTCATGAACAATTTTGGCAACTGTTCTATATCCACACTGCAAGTTATTAAGAATGAATGCTTGCTACTGCATAGAATTACAGTAATCTAGAAATTTATTGAGTCATTGCATAGTTACAAAATTTACTTTGAACCCCTACCCTCTGCTCCTTCAAAGAGTGCTGCAGAAGAATTGGTAATATATTTTAGGACTCTTCTTTGTGTTTTTTCAGTGTTTCATATGGGATCGCTGTATATGTTTATTTAGAGGTTCAGAACTTAATTTGCTTTGTAACTCCAAATCTCAAGCAGCTGCTTTGAAATATAATACAGTCTCACCACCCAAATTCCACTATGAAATGTGAAAACTGCAAGCAACCTTGCACCTGTAGCAAAGGCTCTGCAGCGCAACCCATTTGTTAGAATTGAAATTTAACTTCTCTTGTCGAACTGAGTTAGCTGAGTGTGAAGGAAACTGTGACTGACTAAGGCCAGCATAGGGGGTCTTCTACCATGTTTTGGTACTGCTTTCTAGTGACTACTAGAGTAGCACTAGTAGAGAGAGTACTAGAGAGCGTTTCCTAGCACTCTCTACTTTTCTCTGACGAATGATTCCCAAATACAGCCAAACACAGACTGGAATTGACTCAAACCCATTTTGTTTTTCCTAATCTTTGCATGAAACAGGTGTTAACCCCAATGGAATCTGGGGATTACTCAAAGACAAGACAAGCATTTTAACATTCAAACCACTATTTACAGCTTTCGCAACTTGAGAGAACTAATGAAAGATCCTCACATAAGCATAACAACATACTGCAACAATTCATGGTTTTTGTTTGGGAATTCTTTGTTTTAAAAGCAGTTAAAAGGTCATGATGACAAGCAGCAACAATGACAGTTAATAGGAAAAAAGTCTATAATACTCTATAGCAAGGATAATGGAATACCCTCTTTATAATTCTCTTCATGGAAGCAGTACCTTTGTTTTTCCATGAAAATGAGGTCACACAATTAATTCTAAATATTAAAGACTGACATCTCTAGCAATGTTTCTTCCTAAATAACCTAAATTCCCTGAAGTGCTTTGCTCAGACACTGAAAACATAAAAAGTGCAAATTAGCATGACAGCATATGCACAGTGATGTCTTATTTCCTCTTTAACATTTTTTTCTGTCCTGGTTGATCAATATCCTAAAATTCAGAGGCCTGCTTAACTCAGAGTTGCAGGCTACCAGGAACAGAAAGCCTTTGTTCCAGCCTGACAGAGAGTACTCATACCTCTGCTCTTGCTGGAAGGTTACCATGGATCACCAAAAACATATATCCAGACCTGAAAAGGAATAATCATGAAGCTACCCAAAAGTACATTGATTCAGAGGAATTCAAGGCAAGCTGGCCTGGTCAGTCTATGCTGGCCCAGTCACAAATCAGGTTGTTCTCCTCCTGCACAACTACCTATGGGAAAAATTAACTCTCATGCTCTGCCATTAAACAGTTTCATTTCACAACTTTGTCACTGGAAACTACAAGGATGGAATTTAGCAAATATTTGTGACAAAGAACAGAATAACAAAATGTGCTGTGTCAAAATATTTTATTAGTAAAGCTGATTTTTATTAGCATCTTGACTCACCACATAATCTAAAGGAGAGTACCTATCAGAGAGCAGTTTGTTTTGTAGATAACCCAGGTCGCAGTTAAAACGCAAGCAATTCCAGATCGTTGAGATACACTTATCTCAATACACATAACCGGTTTGCAGTGCAATATACAATCACGCATATACAGGTGCGGACATAAGACACGTAGCATGATGTGAACCATTGTAAAGGTGTCTCTGGCAGCGCAGCATCTTGCAACGGTGGAAAACCGTGGCCCTGAGCCTTGGACTGCCACTCTGGAAACAAACCACACCCCAGCTCAGACCTAAATGTGAAAAGCCAACAAGGCGCATCAGCTGCAGTTCCTGGATGACTTAACGGCAACTGCACCTGTTTATTTCGATGTGTCAGTAACCGTAAAACATCTATCGGAAGGAATGCATCACAAAAACATGTCACTCCAGCAAGACCGTGGACGAAGCCCGGCATGTGCAGGTCCCCCGCACAGGACCGGGGCGCGGGTAGCGACTAACGGCTCGTCAGCGCCTCTGGGGACAGCCGAGTCTAAGGCGCGCCTTTGCCCGCAGACGACGCTTCCACGTCGCTCGGACCGCGACCCGAGCAGGCCTCGCCGGCACCGGCCCACCGGGAGACCCGCGGCCTACGGCGGGC
>NW_010973420.1:2204572-2204836 GCF_000737465.1 Haliaeetus leucocephalus
GCCCCGACCCGGAGGAGAGCTACGACTTCCTCTTCAAGCTGGTGCTCATCGGGGACGCCAGCGTGGGCAAGACCTGCCTCGTACAGCGCTTCAAAACCGGGGCCTTCGCCGAGCGCCAGGGCAGCACCATCGGCGTGGACTTCACCATGAAGAGCCTGGAGATCCAGGGCAAGCGGGTGAAGGTGAGCGGAGGGAGCGGCCCCGCACCCCGCCGCTCCGGTTGCGGGGCAGGCGGAGCGGGCGGGGGAGCCGCGGCTCACCGCC
>NW_010973420.1:2204846-2228214 GCF_000737465.1 Haliaeetus leucocephalus
CCCGGGGTGCGCCGCCTGAGGGCAGCTCCCGCTGCCCGCGCCCCCGTCCCGCTGCCGACTCGTCCGCGGGCTCGGCGGACGGGCTGCTCGGCGCCGGTGCCGCCTTGCCAAAGAGCTCCTGCGGGCCAGGAGGGACCGAGCGCATCCGTTAACTTGTTTTGCTACAGCAGGATCCGCTGTGCGGCCGCAAGCCGGGCTGGCTCCTCGTCAGCACCGCGCGAACGCTGGCAAAAGCCCCGTCGCCAGCCCGCGCCTCAGGACGCGCTCTACCTCCCTCGTACCGTAACTGCGGCATCCCTCTTTTCAGTCAGGCTGCTGGCGACGGGTTGTTTAGAAGCCAGGAGCAACCTCAGCTGGACTGTCGTGTTGCCAGAAAGGGATGTGGAACTAGCAGATCGAGAGAGGCTGGGGGAGTGGTTGTTAAATTAGGCATATTTGAGTTATCTTAAGACACTGTTCACGGGCTGTCTCAGAAAGCGCAACTTTCATAGTTCTTATCAAACCAGAACACATCAACCCTAAATTTGACTTCTGCTTTTCTTAAGCTGGAGAAAATGAGCTAGTCATTAGGGTTAGAAAGAGGGTTGGACATTTACCCAGTGGAATTACCCTCAGACTGTCAGTGGCACAGATTCCCTACAACAGACCGGGCCTCTGAGCACAGAAGCGTGATCAAACAGCAGAGAAAAAAAGGGTTAAAGCACCTGCAGTTTGTAGGGGGCTGCTGGGATAGATCCCTTTACCAGCCCCCTCTGGAACGGCGTCGGACAACTACCCTTACTTATCCCCAGTGGGACTAAAAAGAACCTAATGCAGTCACTGCCTGGGAAAGATCACGAAACTGTAAAGTTTCTCTGGTGACACAGAAGCACAGTAATTGCAGCTGAGTTTTGGTCTGTGTTTACCAAAGTAGGTGTCAAAGTCCTCTGTCGTCTTTTTCTTATAAATTAACTTTGGTGAGCGGAACATTAAGCAGAGAAAGTTGCAGAAAATGGAAGAAATGAAGGCTTGCGTTTCTTAGGAAAAGGAGGGGGATTAGAAGTTCCACATTTAGCAAAGGTGTTTATTTTCTTGGTAGTATTATACCTTTTCCTATCATGTATAACTGGGGTTAGCAGTTGAAAAGGAAACTCAGATTTTCTGTTTGTGCTATTAGTACCTCTTCTGTGCTTTCTAGCAAGGGAGCTGTTAGAAGTAGGGTTTCTCCTTTAAGATTGGAAACTGGCTCCATTTAAATGCCAGGCACATAGGAAGTGACAAATGTGTCTGTTCCCGGTGCCAAGGGTCTCGGCCACAGACTTCAGGAGTAGGGGAGGACTAGCCCAGGAAATAACCCAACCGTCCTAGGTGTGCTTTTTCATATTGCCAGTACTCACACCTGAATGTTCCTGTATTAGTAGTCAGTCTGTAACAAAACCTGTGGTGGATTATTTCTAAGAATTTTACAAAAAGCAAGTAAGAAAATGCAAGCTCTTGAGGCTTTCTTTTTCTTTGGATTGTTCTGTACTTCCACTATGAAGAAAAATTAGGGATGCACAGATTTAAAGAAGAGTATTTTAAGCATTACTTCGGCAAATTAATCCAACATAGTTGCTGATTTACCTTATTGACATTTTTGTTAGCTGCTGTATCAGGGACACAGCTAGAATATGAAAACATTTGCCTGGAGTTTTTTTGTTTGGTCTGTTAAGGTGTGGGTTGTTTGTGAAGTTTAAACTCCAGTCAGGCTTTTCCAGTTGGATTGAGATTTCAGAGCAGTCCATCTAATCTGGGTAGGTTTGTTCAACATGCTATAGTAAACAGAAAATAAGGAGGCATTTTATTATACTTTTGTGAGCTCCCTTATAAAGTAGACAAGTAGGTGTGTATATCTTGCATGTTTTACAAATTTGGTTTTGGTGTAGGTTATAATGCTTCTAGGAGGAGCACTTTAGCTATCTGAACAGATCATATCCTAACCCATTAGTAAACAAGCCTGTGCATGTGCTCTGCGACAGATGCACTGTGCTTCTCATTGTTTCTGTCTCAGTCACGTGAGACATACTTGTTTAAAAGAGTTTCCGATAAATTGTTGATGGGGATGCCTCAAATCAAGAGATGTTCAGGACATGTTTAAAATAAGATTTGTTTGACCTTACAAAAAGGTCTTACAAAAGCATGCCAAGTGATTCTCTGTGCTGCTCCGATTTCATTATGCATTTATGCTACTCAAGAAAGTATCTTCATAAGGAATCTGAAGGCTTGTTTTCTTTTTAGCAAATGATGCAGGAATGAGAAAATTCCAATTTTTATAATGTTATATAAGCTCATCTTCAGAAGTTCCTTCGAAACAATAGTGTGTAAAAAAAAAAAGTCCCAAGCAGCTTTTGAACACTACCTGCTCCGCATCCCCAGTGGCCTAAGCTTCATTTTTAGTCAGGCTAAGAATAGTATTATAACACAACTGAGTGAGTATGAATCGGACACTTATTTTGAGATTGAAACAAATTATTTTAAGGTTAATTGTGTTAGTGTCCCTTTCTATTTAAAACTCAAATGTTGTCATTACAGTTACATAATGTTTCTGAAACATTTGGAGCCCAAGGATTTTAAGTCTCACTTCCTTTTGATGCCTTTTTGTTGGATAAGGGAAAAGAAGCATGTTGGGATACTAAAGGTTAAGGTTCTGCAAATAACTTTTTTTTTAACTTGTGGCTTTCCTTACATCTTAAAGCTGTATTCTTTCAAGTGTCTCAAGACATTTCATATACTACTGCTTCATCAGCTACTGAAGCTGACTAAACTTCATATATAAAGAGATGTTAGTGCTTGAGAAAGGAGCTATTCATGGACAGTGCTGATAACTGCAGCTTTCTCTTTAGAAACAAAACAGTAAACTGCTGATATCATAACCTTCCCCAATGTGCGCTAACCATGATTTGCAGAGGTTTACCGGTTCCAGCGAGGAAGAATATGTAAGCTTGTCTGTGACATCCAGTCTTCGGTTTCTTTTCTATTCTTTCTTTAAGATCTCCAATTGCAATTTGAGGTATTGTCCAGTGGGATTATACAAGCCAGTTGCCTCTGGGACAGGCTGTTGTGAGCCATCGGTTCTTGGAGGCGTTGGAGCTAAAAGGCAGGCTGCATGGCACAGAGCCAGGCAGGGATTTGGCAGATCTAGCACACCGGGTTCTAATGGAACTTCAAAGTCAAAACTACCTGTGATGACCACCTTGATTTTTATCACAAAGGCAAATTCTGATCAGCATATATCCAGAATTTCTTCCCATCAGCTTTATGAAATGTCTGCAATCTATCTTCATTTAAAAAAGAATACTCTAGTATATGCTGTTTAACAGGTTGAAATTATGGCGTACTACTCTCTCTAAAATACTTCCTTCTTAGCTGGCTAAATCCTAGAGTACAGACTGCAGTTCCCAAAAGTTGTGGTTGTTGACTTAATGCATAGTGATTAAAGTCTTAGTGATAAAATAATTACTTGTTCTTTGAGTGATAGAAAGAATCTGGCAAACAGAACAAAAATGTTTTGTAACTGTTATGTCACTGTAAGAAAAGATATTTATAAAAGAGTGGAACTAAGATTTTACATAATGGTAGGCAAGGACATTCCTAAGTCCAAGTCCATGAATCGTGGTTAGTAATAACAAAATTCCTTTTCTTTTGATGAATTTCCTCCTGTGAACTGATAAATTAATTGCGTATCTTTATGTCTACTTTATGCTGTCATTTCATAGTGTTTTACATATAGTGAATATTTTTTTCCTTTATGTCATAGTTTTTTTTCTTACTGTATCTTTCAGAAAGCAGCAGGAGAAAAGAACATCTGAAAACAAACACATTCCTTTTATAACAAATACTTCTTTATGTATCATTGCACTTTTTAATTTACAAGCTTTTTCATCCCATATGATATCTAGATTCTTTGCTTTTATTCAGGCCTCATGGCTGTAACTGTATTCCTTTCAGAATGGCCCAAAATGTAACGTGTCGTTATCTGGCCAAATTGCAAATAATATAAAATTATGACTTGTTAACTGTCTTGTCTCCTGATGGGTGTATTTAATAACGTTGCTAAACAAACAAAGCTATTGGTTATTACACAGAAGCAATATTCTTTGGTATTCAGAGGAAAGTGTAGCTCTCTTCTCTGTCAACTACTTTGACACTCGTAACGCTAGAGCAAACAGGAATGCTGCATTCCCAGCAAAGAGGGATTCCTCATTCTCTGAAAATTTTGTAGGGAAACAACTGAATGGAGCAGTTTATCCTAACTGTTCTGTGTAGGAATATC
The DNA here is from genome assembly GCF_000737465.1 of Haliaeetus leucocephalus. Lineage (NCBI taxonomy): Eukaryota > Metazoa > Chordata > Aves > Accipitriformes > Accipitridae > Haliaeetus > Haliaeetus leucocephalus. The sequence continues at coordinate 2,209,138 of NW_010973420.1, forward strand.
ACTTCAAATTGAAATACATTGCCATACAAATGTTAGTTTGGTTGCTTTTGGCAAAAACTGTATAGATTAAGTTGCAAGATTGTTTCTGTAAGTCCTTTTAGGAGCAAGTGTTGTGATTTGCCAGTGTACAGAAATGTATATTATTGTTTTTCATTTGAGATGATAGGATTTGGACATAGTCAGTTTTTATTAAGAATCATTTAGCATGGTCATTGCATCCACCGTTTCACTACCGGGAAGTTTTATGGAAGTTGCTACATTTTGAAGAATTCATAGCACAAAAGTGACACTTCCATCTTTGTAAAGGAAGGTAACAGCTATAGGATGTACTTGGTTACTATTAATGCTGCTTCACAAGCAAAAGTAAACCTGAACTCCCATGATACTTTAGAAGAATCAGGAAGGTACTTAATAAATAAGGTAGGAAGTAAGGGAGGAAGAAATTGAATGTATCTTGAGGCTATTTGTTAAGCATTAACCTTTGATAAACAATATGTTTATCAATGCAAGAAGAATCCACATCAAACCATTTGATAATACTCGTTTACTGTGCTCTTTGGTCAATCTGTCACTCACCATTTTCAACCCTTTCTATAGTTGAAAGCCTGCTTTCTTTAAGCCTAATCAGACATCCCAGAATGATCTTCCAGAAAGACCCACCATAAATTCTACCACCTTCTGTTTTCCTCCTTACATCAAGTTGAAACATTCCTTGTTTCAATTTTTTCTCTGGTGTCTCTCATCTTTCCATCATGTGCCACTGTGAAGAGCTTGGCTCAGTCATCTTGATAACCTTCTCATAGGTACTGGACAGCAGCTAATAGGTCATCTCAAATCCCTCTAAAATGCTGAATAAGTCTGTTGCCCTCAGACTCTTCTCACAGGGTGTGTACTCTGATTACGTGGCCATCTTGATGGCCCTCCACTGAACTTGCTCCAGTTCTTCAATGTCTGTCTTGTACGGGGGGCCCAAAACTGGACACTAATTTTGCTGGAATCTAATAAGTGCCAAGTAAAGGGGAATAATCGTCTCCCTTGATCTACTGGCTTCACTCCTGTCAGTACAGCTCCTGTATTGTAACAGGATGCTGCCAGGACACACTGCTGGCTCCTGTTCAGCTTGCTGTCTCCAAAGACCCCCAGGGCCTTTTCAGCACAGCTGCTCCCCAGCCAGTCAGACCCTAGCCTGCATCCTTGCGAGGGGTGAATGACCTACACTCCCTGTATACTCCTTCCCAACAGGAAGAGATGAAAAAGCAAACATGAAAAGATGTTCAAGACTTTGTCTAATGTACTTTCAGAAAGCTCCAATTCTATGGTGATTACATGAAGTCATGAAAAATCTTACAGGAGTTAATAGTTGGTTTAGTGCTTTGCTATTCAGTACCAGCCAGTGCTAAGGGCTCTGCTGTCCAAAAAATTCAAAGCTAAAAGCTGATCAAAATAACCAGCTTTTGTAAGTAAATGGGCATTCAATAGTGAAACAATTAGCACAAGAAAGGTGGCTCCTTGTCTTTGTTCACTTAGGGTATTCTGTCATATTCCTTCTGAACAATGAGTATTCATTCTCTGTTCTTTATCCTGTCCTCATTTGTTACTAGAGATGGTCCCCCTGAAGGCCTGCTACCAATCTCTTATTTCATAGGTGGTTTTTCTTGGTATCCTCAGATGAATTTAACACAATTCAGCAATCCCAACTTCTGTCTTTCTTACACCAAAATTGTTGCCAAAGTAATTACAAAATCAGGAATTGCTTAAAAAGGTTACTAAGTGACAGATGTGGCTTCAATCACATTATTGACAAAGCTGAAGCACTTAAATTGAGGAAATAAATAAGAACTCTGTGTCACATACTGTATGTGATATGGTTATACAACACAAAAGTATGTATGATTGTATCTTTTTTGTAACCTGTGGCTCGTAAAATTCATTAGTATTTTGATTTTTAAATCTAACTTACATTGAGGGGCTTTTACATGAAATACTACTTTCTTCCAAAGAATTTGCAATTGTTATTTCTTGTCAAGATTTACATACCTGTTAATATAGTTTAACAGAGAGACTATAAAAAATTTTTACTACGAAATGGTGGTTTTAAATTATAGTTGTAATTGACATTTATATATAGTTGTCATGTTTCTTTTTCAGGAGAATTTTCTGAAATGTATCTGTACACCTACTGGAGAAAAAAGTGTTTACTTAGTATCAGAACTGGTATTTTTTAATGACTTAATTTTTTTTTTTAATCATATTTCAGACTGATTGGTGCTATACAGAAATATTTTTCTTAAGAGTTTTCTAAAGATGCTGTCAAGCAAATTAGCTGTATTTTGCCATTAGGAATACAGCTTGCTTTAAATTAGGTAACCTGGTTCATAATACTTGCATACGCTGTCTGTGTCTGTAGTGTGTGTTCCTAATTATTTAAAATAAAACAGTTATTAAAACTTCAAACAATGTGACGGGTAGGTTTTCAAGCTTCCAAATTGTAAGACGCGAGTTGTTATTAGCCCCCCGAGAAGTACCTTTGCACACTGAGCATGCTACAAGACAGACTGATTGGTACTAGCTGAAGCTACCATCTCTCCATAGGTCTGCCAGAGGAGACCGTACAAGGACTCCTTACTCAGCTTCAGGTGAGGTCACTGTATCACTTCACACCCACCTTCAGCAACAAGTTAAAATGAAGGGGCATATTCATGATTGTTTAAGACAACTTTGCCATTGCTCTAAAGGATCATTGCACCTTCCTCCCTGTGCAGTCTGCACGCTTTCAGTACCATGTGGCTGTGTAATTAGTGTTAACCCTTCAAACAAAAGGAAAACCCCTGTTTTTCAGTTACATCAGTAAATTAAGCTATATGGTGAATCAGATTAACTGGTGGTGGTTTCAATACAGGGAGAGGGCAAGGATATGCAGCTGGGATGGCAAGTCTTTGATGACAGTATTGTCTTAGTTTGGCTTAAGCAAGTCATTAAACCATGCCCATATTTGACTGGCTTTCCCTGAGCACTCACCTGGCTCCTTCTGCCAGCAGAAACGATGGGAACAGTGACAAACAGGTGTGTCAGTTGATAAGTTTGCAAAGAAAGTATCTGCTTACGGGTCTAATACATACTGTAGTCTCAGCAATGAAAGCAAAACCACAACAAACTGAAGATCATGTAAAAAGCTAAATGATTCAGAGTCCTTACACAAAAGAAGAGTGACAAGTAGGGGAGCATGAACTTCAAATGCCTGAGGGAAAGAGCTTACCTGGAGGATGTGGGCTGGGAGGAAGACTGCTGTTTGAGCTCCTGAGAAGGTCAAACCTGTGGTCTGTGCTGCTCCCAGCAGGACACTCAGGGCTTCAGCAACTTTGTACATTCAGTCCTGTGAACACACAGACATAAATGCTTGAGTAAAAAATGTGGGGGGGGGTGCTGTGCTGTGAGATCTTTCTGGTGACATTTTGAGGTTGCTCTATCACTACTGAAAAGCTGTGGAAAATGGGGAGGACCAGAGAAAGGCAAAAATTGTACTCATCCTCAAAAAGGCCAAGAAATCCTGGGAACTACAGGCTGGTCATGCTTGTTTTGGTCCGTGGGAAAATCATGGAGCAATTCTTCCTGGAAGAATTAAATTTTGACCCCACTTTGAGATGGCAGTTGGATCTGTCACCTCCCAAAATCTGTCCCAGCCTCAATGATTCTGTGATTCTATGGAATGTACTTACACAGAGATTTTTAAAATCCCATATACAGCACAAGGCGTGAGATTGGCTTGCTCAGTCATTCTGCAGGTAAATCACTTTTATTTATACCATGTGAAAAGTGTAAGCTAAAACAAATTTTTTTTTTTATTTAAAAAGTTTATAATTCTTCTGTATGCACAAAATCTCTCAGACCTCTCCCAAGCATTGGATAATCATCATTAGCCTTGTTTTTCACTTGACCTAATCAAGCACTGAGATTTAAAACTACGTAACAAACACAAAGGTCTAATGGGGGACTTCAGTACACAGAACATCATACATAAGCCTGCCATGAACTTCATTCTGTCTAGTAATTGTCTGTGGACTGCTCTAAATTATTATCTGTTCCATTAATAATCATTGCTTTGTGGTTTTCTGTTTTATGAAATGTTTTTCCATTACAGTCCCTTCCCCTTTTCTGAAAAAACTCTTACCAGGACTGAGAAGTACTTTTTCCTTGGATTAATTCCTCTTAAGCTGTACATGTATCATTTGGGGTCTAAATGCTTGAGTAGCACAGGAAAGTGATCTGATCAGTACAGCCTTTTCCGAAGTGAAAGTTGCTGTTCAAACATGCAGCAGAGTCAGAAGATAACAAGCAAAATACTAATGTGCAAAAGAAATAAATGGAAAAATGATTCCATGTTATTTGGCATAAAATAGCACTGGCGCATTGTGTTAAATTGTTGTCAGCTCTTTATTTTAAAGAGGTTCACGGAGAGGGGAAATAATAACAGGTCCACAATATGGGAAGATTAAAAAACCCAGGAGTGTTTGCTCATGTCCTGTCTCGGTTAAGAGGAGATGCAGAATATAAGGAACGGCACAAAAAGACAAGCAGCGGTCTCCCATTTATCATTTGGGGATAGGGAAGTGAAAGTGCAACAGAAGGACAGAAAATATAAAATTTATAAAAGGAAATTCTTTGGTTTCATTGCTACTATATGTTGAAGCCAAGAGCTTTGAAAGATTCAAAAAGCATTAGAGATTTATATGGAGGATGAGAACATCCACAGTTACTTTAGATTAAAAGCTCCTGGAATATAAGCCATCATGTTCCAGGACATTAGACAACCTATAAAACAATAGGATTTAAAAGAGAAATTTTCCCTATGAGCAGGATATTGTGTTTGTCCACTCTGAGTTATTTGGCTTCTTCCACTGGAACATCTAGTACTGGGAACTCAAACCTTGATACTAAACTCAGTAGTTCTTATGCTGCTGGATTTAGGCGAAAGTATGTAAGCTAAGGATTTCTTCTTCCTGCCCAGATGTAATGCCTGTTCTGCCACCTAAAAAAGGACAGGTGACTAGACTGACTAGATCTTTGACTGACTTTATTGAAACCTAGAATTGCTGGCATTTCTTTTATACATTCTTTTATACATTTTATGTATTCTATATATATTAATTGTCTCATATTTCCTTATAAAACAGCATCAGTGCTCTCAGATGATAACACCACATCCTACTCCAGTTGTTACTGCCCCTGTAGCAGAACTGGCAAAACCACGTCAGTACCACAGACAATATGCTAGTGAAAAACCCAGCTGTAGTTTCAGTGACACACTAACTGATGAACTGGAGTGGCTTGGCTGTAGGCTAACAGCTTGTTTTGCTAACTCTGCTAGATAAGGTGACAAAGGGGTAGGGCTGGACACACAAGTGATAATTTCATAATCTGCCACAGAAGGGTGCATCAGAGCTCACCTTCAAGAACCCAGAGTGTCTCAACCGATACAGATAAAAACCTTGAGCAGTCAAGTGCAACAAGGTTCTCCAGGATATATTATCCTTAAATCATGAACAAAGGAGTAGAAAAACGTGATGCCAGAATGTATTGGGTATAAAGGAGATTTGTAACAAGGCTGTTGAATCAAGTCCTATCTTTTGATTCAGGAAAGCTTGCTAGCCAGTGTCTCACTGTATGCTTTGTTTTATTTAGTTGCAGATCTGGGACACAGCTGGCCAGGAGAGGTTCAGAACTATCACGCAGAGTTATTACCGCAGCGCCAATGGAGCAATCCTAGCCTATGATATCAGCAAGAGAGGCTCTTTCCTGTCCATTCCTCGCTGGATCGAGGATGTGAGAAAGTATGCTGGTTCCAACATAGTACAATTACTGATTGGTGAGTTGAAAATATTAATACCAAGCGCTACAGGTTACTGTACAATGTAATTAGTTGCAATACTTGTTTGAGATGGTTAGAAGTTTTATTTTTCGTTGAAGTTAAGGTGTATTTAATAGATCCGATTGGAAATTTTCCCTATGTTTTTTTAATTAGAAAGTGCTGATTCATCAAAACAGAAATGTTTTGCTTTGATTAGCTTCCGTTAAGAAGTAGACAGCTTTGTATCAGAAGCCACCTTTGAATCCTTTGCATCTCACTTAATGGAGAACTGAGTACCCAAGATTTCCAGGTTCTGAGGCACAGCTGCTGTGGAGCTATTCTCATGATAAGGATCATAAGGTTTCCAGGGCCCAGAGAAGCTCCATCATATCGAGCCGACGTGTCTTGGCAAACTGGAACACCCACGTACTTCAGCAGCCAGGGGATTTCAGAAGGACTTCGGGGCAATTGGGGTTTGTCAGTCCTCTGCTAGTAGTTCTGCTTCCAAGCCCCTATGTTTCTGACTCACGTGCAGCTCTCAGGGCCTGTAGACCCGCTAATACAATATCAGTACTACTCTAGATTTCCCTAGGTACCAGCAGACTGCTGTTGTTTTCACAAAATGGTTTTAGCTTTCATTTCTAGTCCATTTTTCTTCTGTTAAGGTCTACAGCCACCGCTCTTCAGTTACTGACGTTTCTGTTCTCTATATGAGTCATACAGAAACAGTTTGGAAGGGGTTTAGGAGATTATCTAATCCAAACTCCTGCTCAAAGCAACACTAATGTCAGGTTGGTCAGGGCCTTTTCAGTCAAATTTTGAAAATCTCCAAGAATGGAAATTCTGCAGCTTCTCTGGGCAACCTGAGAACCTCCTGCTAAGTATTTACTCTGACATAAATAGTCATTATAAATTACTCTGTTGTCTCTTTTTCTTCCAGGAAACAAGTCTGACCTAAGTGACCTTCGAGAGGTTCAGCTGGAAGAAGCTCAGAGTCTGGCTGAACACTATGATAATATCATCTGTGCCATAGAGACCTCTGCGAAAGACTCCAGCAATGTGGAGGAGGCTTTTGTGAAGATGGCTACAGAGCTCATGATGAGGCATGGAGGCCCTATGTTCAGTGAGAAGAATACTGACAGCATCAAGCTTGACAGCAAAGACGTTGTAGAAGGCTGGGGGTGTGGTTGCTGATATGAGCTAGGTGATATCCCTAACTTTACTGGAATTTAGATGGTGCTTCACCCTAATGCTGAGTAGCATGGTAGCCATATTTTCCTCCTCCTGTGAAACCAGCAATTTTGTAGAAGTTAGACACAATCCTGTTTGCTTTGGTGTCTTATTTTTAAAAAGGGACTCTTGAGAGGTAGTCCTAAAAGTCAATCCCTCTGAAAAACTTACTCAACATTTGTCCCCACCATTTTATTTTCTGTAACCTTCATACAAATTACAAAAGTGGAGGAAACAACTTTGAACTGGTGATGTGGGGTGGGGAGACAGATGGTTGGGGAAAAGACTGATACACACCCAAAGTTCTGAAGCATTTTGCATGGGACTGTTGGCAAAGGAGGTCACTTTTGGAATAGGTAAACTTGACAGTGTCTCTTTAAATCCTCAGCACTCCACCAATGACCAGAAAGTGACAGTGTCTTTGATAAAGGTATTTCAAGTGTCAGAATTCCCAGCTTTTTGAATACAGGACCAAATAGAAGTCGCCTGTCCTGGGGCATATGGATTGCTAGTTAGTATTGGAACAGGCCCAGGTGGGGAAGCCTTCTCTCAGGTTTTGTTACAATTTTTTTTTTCATTTTAACAACAAAAAAAAATCAGCTTGAGCAATGTCACATGACTTGCTTTAAAGTAGGATTGGACCAGCGTAGTTATTTTAAATACAGCCTTGAGGAGAGGGTAGATGCATTTCATTTGTTATTGTTTGCACAGTGATAGCTCCCTTTTCCAAGTGGGTATCGTTGAGTTTTTGCCCTCAGGTCTCTTAATTTCATTCCACAACTCAAGACCTGCACCACTGGAAACAGGAACTGGAGAAACCTTGAACTGACTGGTAGCCATGATCTCCTGCCATGTGCCTAATGGTCATATACAGGGTTAATTCTGGTCATACATTTGACATTATGTTACCATAGTGTTTATTGCTTAAGTGGCGTAAGTGGATTTGGTTTTTGTTTTGTTTTAAACCATCTCTTTAAATACAATGCGGGCATATAATGGGAAAGAAGACCTCAGAATAGCTGAACACTGCATGCATTGCAGCTTCTTGGTTGTAAGAAACCAGCATCTTTTTGAGTGATTCCCTCCCAACTTTGTACTCAACTTCTTCCCTCTCCCTATCACAAATTACCAATTGCTTTTCATTTCTTGAAAACACTCAGCAGGAAAAATCTTTCACTGTTGATCAAAACTCTACATTGTTTAAGTAAAATAGATTTCATAATTCAACTCTACATAGTTGTCGTTCAGATTCAGCTCTATATTATATGTTGTAGATGCAGTTGAAGGTGGCAGCAGTCCTCTCTGGATTTACACTCTCAAGCACCTTACAAAAATGGATTTGCAAAGGGAGCAGAAGCAGGATTATTTTTAACTCTGCAGTTAAAGCAAAGGTGTTCAGAGGTGACAAGTGATTTTTGCAATCCTGATGCTCTGAAAGACCTCATTTTCAGAAAGCACCCACTTAAAGTGAAGTCACTTGTCTTTTTTTAAAATCTTGATCAGGTCAAAAAGGACCTGGATTGGTTTGCTACTAGGGCTACACCAGTTTTCAGCCGTTCTTCATATCCAGTATCATGAAAATCAGGAAGATTTAAGAAAGGGCTAATGGATCCTAATTTCAATACTATTCATCTTCCTTCAGAAAATACTAAACCATTCTCTGGTCTTTCTTTTTTTTTTAAAACTATGACGTAGATAATCGAGGTGTTACATACACTTTGTAGCCTGTTTGTTTCTCATCTAAGGGGTTTGTTTTCAAGTTTTATAGTTGTAAGAGTGAAAGGGCCTTAAATTTTTCAATTAGTATAGTTTTCACAATTCTAACGTTTTATATGGAAGAACAGGTTGAGCTACAGTACTCAGTATTTTTGCATAGTCTTCTAGGACATTCCCAGCTGTTCTGCATCCAAAGATAACAGGCAGTAAGTGTCCAGCAGTAGCTAGACACTGAAACTGAGAATTGTCTGAACTCTAGATTTGTTAGTGATTAGCAAACCCTGTATTCCACTTTAGGGAGAAACTATGAAGACAGTCCAAGCCAATACTCAGTCCTGGTGACTGCTTTTCCTCCTGGTTAGATGGTCCTTAAGATACAGAATAGTAGCAAGCATTTGACTTTTTGTCATGACATATTATAGTTTACATCTGTAGGTCACAGTCCTGCAGTTCTGCATGCTTGAACATGGACCCTCAGATAAGCTCAGCCTCCCACTATTTGCAGGATTAGTGCCAAATTATTTAAGCCATGCTGATAAAAATTCACATGCATTTAAGAACAGTATTGCTACTACTCAGATTGAAATGAGTAGTTTACATAGTAACTCATCTTAAAACTGGAGCAAGATGCAAAATGACCATAAATCCTGCTTCCAGTGCAGTCAGTGAATGATTGTGTTTTTACAGTAGATGGAGAACTGAGGAATTATTGATCCAGTTCCTTGGTTTTGAGGTTTGTTTAGTAAACAAGTAGAATTAGACCAAGCACTATACTTTTCCTTACAGTTTGCCCCCATATATCTCTTAAGCTAGTCTTGAAGGTTGAGACTGTCTGCAGGTTAGTCTGTTTCAGTCAGAAAACATGAAATACAGCACTTGTTCACTATGTTTTCAAATGAAGGCACCAATTCAGATGAGCAGAAAACTAAGACTATTGCTTTAAGTCAGCTTTGTCTTCTAACTCTTGGCTCTTTATGTTATAGCAAGTGTAATACAAGTTTGCATGCCCTACCTAACTGAACAAAAGGGAACGAAGAAATAGACTGAAGACCTGGTATATTTTTTCAGGTTAGTAGCAGATATGAATGACAGTGCTTGGGCTGTCAATAGTAAAAGGCTATTTCAATTACCAAACCCTTTCTTTGTCTATTAGTAATAGCACAATACTCACTAGCTTCTTGACCAGAAATAAATTAAACAGTAAACGTAACTTAAAGGTTTTCACTCCCCTTCTGAAGACTTTTATTAAATCCGCAATTCACACACATAGCTATGTAATTCAAGTATTAGGAAGACAGTCCTGTTGTTTAATTCCAGTAATCATATTGAAACCAAAAGGATACCTGGGTGAAGAGAGTGAGCAGCAATAAACCTGAAATTTATGGGTAAAAACCTCAGTTTCAAATCTTAGGTTACAAACGTGCACTAATGTACATCAAGTGAATAATTCAGTAGCGCATGATCAGAGTTCACAGCATAAACATTTGCCAAGAAACGTGTTTACCGGAAGTTGAACATTAACAAGACTATGGTGCAGTAATTGCTTTTAAGCAGATCCACATATTTGCATTAGTATTTATCATTTATTTTTGGCAGTACCCAAAGTGTGCAAAATATTACAAAAACGCAGAAGAGGACATTGATCCCTGCCTTGTAACACTTAGGAGTGGAATGCAGAGGCAAATACTGAAATGAAATCATCAGCAGAATGTGGTTCCCAGGAGCGTGGGCATTGTTATCCTTTGTATTGATTTTGATTTAAGCTACTTTTATCTCCAGTTACTCATCCAGTCCATCATCATGGATGGAACTTGTACAAATATTTATTATTATGTAAATATAATACCAAGTAAACATCAGCCCAGAAATCTGCTAACATTTGCTTTGCAAAACAAAATTTTTAAAAAATGAAAATACTTAAGAACAGAGGAAAAGTCCTAATGATTTTATCACTCTCACATACTGGAAAGCAGATCACTTTGGGGGGGGGCGGGGGGGGACACGGGGGACTAAATGAAGCCCAGCTAATACCACATAGATTTCTAAGAACTTCATGAAAAGTGGAGCTCTTGCTCAGTTTTTTGTTTGCCTTTAAAGAAGATCATATTTACCTCAAGAATACAGCTGATCATCATGTGCAATATACATGTGTTACTGCAGTAGTACATTAGTATACACTCACACAGTAGCACCCTTAAATAACATTAAAGCCTTTCCTTGATTTGCCCCAGTATATATTGTCCCACTAAGATTTATACCTCCATTATTTAATCTCATAGTCCCAGCCAGTTGACCATTTGAATGTCTTTTGCCATCTCATGCCAATCCTGAGGGAACTGGGAGGTAATAACATTGTTAGTTTCTCTTTATGGGATTGTTTTACTTAATGTTATAATGAGAGTCTCTTTAAATCAAGATGAATTTATATGTTATTTCATTAATAGAAATTGTTTTATCTTTACCTATCTTGCTTCCAAAACATATATTGACAGACCACTGAAGTTCACCCTATTGCATTATTTTGGGTAAACAGTGTGCTGGAGGAAAATTAAGTGAGAACAATACATGCTTTGTGAAACTGAAAAATAAAGTTACTCTCCTTTTAGTATCTTCCAACCTTGGAGAGAGCTCAGTTTAACCCTTGTCAGTCATTCTCTGGGGAGACTTCACAGAAACAAACCAGGTTATGGGCAGAGTGTGCAACCAGTAAACAGGGAAAATCCAAGTAAGTTGGAGCGAGTGTGTACCCTTTTGTGAAGAGGTAGTTCTCACATGACTTGCTTTGCCCCCGTAGCTGATGATGACCATGTAGCTTGTATTCCGACCCTTGTGGTACAAGAAGTGAGGCAATTAAAGAACAACAGATCCGAGGGCATGTGTAGTTCTCGGTGGAATTGAAATGAAATGAATCCCAAAGTTGAGGCTAATCACCATAACCACTTCATCATCCTTTCTCAAATGATACTAGGTTGTTTCATCAACTAAAAGGCAGTCTAGATTTACAAATTTGGCAATAAAAGATGCTACATTGTTAATGTAGATTAATGGTTACATTTTATTACAGTTGTATGAAGTATAGTGACTTCAGAGTCACAGAGCAGAGCGCTTTATAATTGGGCTGTTCTCAGATTTCATAATCCTTTTCCATGCTGTAAGAGGAGATGCATAGATTTGGGAAATACTGTCTCAGTTTTATTTTTGTAGTATCTTTTGGTGCTGATCATCCCACTGAGATTCCAGTTAGAGAACCAGCCTCCTGGGTATCTTAGTTTTTACTGGCCAGGTAATGTTGGATTTCTTTTAACTCTATTGAATCGGGTTATAGAGCTATTCAAAGCAGCAAAAAATCTCAGATGGAAGCATTTAATTGCAGTCTCCACTGTGTACTTTAGAAAAAAAATCCAAACTAATCCGCAACTAGATGTTCTGATTTCCAGCACAAGTTTAGCCCTCTGCATCTTTTTTATAGTTTCATTTTAGTTTACTTGGAAAAGAGCAGGGATACAAAATCAAAACAAACTAACCAACACAAATGTATATTTACTGTCCATGGAATTGTTGCCACAGGTTAGATATAAATAGCCAGCATGTTCTCCTATCCTGACCTTAGATAGCATTTTTTTAATATGATTGAAAAAATGTTAAAATGCACTTTAAAAATAGTTCTTTGAAGCACAAAAGGGTTGTGATTTTTTTTCCACTGTGTTGTTTTTAACAAGGGTTTGTATTACTTGAATACTGTTAAAGGCAGTTACCTGTATTACATTCATAACTTTAGGCATCACTGAAGACAGACTATGTCAACAATTGTCTTGTTTTTCCATATGAGTCAGCAGCCAGTGGAAAACAAGGGAACAGAGTCACTTCACAAGAATGAGAAAAGTGAAGCCTGAGTAATAGTCAGGCAAGATTTTCTATTTAGTCCGATTAAATGTGTTAGGTTTAATCAATGCTTACTCAGTTCAAAGAAAATACTTTCCTTCCCAAAGGTAAAATAATACACTACACAAATAGTTATGGGTTTTGCTGTTTGCTTTTTGTACAACAGAAATTTGACTGCTGTCTATACTGAAGAGTGGACTGCTAAACTAGTTAAGTGTATGGTAACAGCATAGTTTAACATTTGGAGAGCTGTTAAGTTGGCTTAAAGCTGTATTTAGAACCTATTCCTTCCATTATGAGATAAAAAGTACATCTGTCTCCCCCGGGACACCATTTGAAAACCTTTACAAGGTCCAAAATCATACCTTGATAAAAATTTACTGAGGCTCTCTTTATCACTAAAAAAGTCACTTTCCATGTTTTTTTTGCAATATATTTTTAGACTTCAATTGAATTATTTCCAATTCAATTACCCAACTGAACTGACACTGATTTCTGCTTTCTTTCAACCTCAAATTTAACAGAAAACCGAGGATTAATCTTCCTATCACAAAGCGCTGAAGGGCCACCAGATAGACTATAACCAAGAGGGTTTTGCACATGTACAGCTATCAATCTCCTGCTCCTGTGACAGTTACTTAATATCTGTAATGTGTGTATATAATACACTGTACTTTGAAATCAATCAAGTTCAGCTTTGCAATCATTCATCTGAGTAGGTAGTGTAGGTCAGGGTAAGGTATTTGGTAGGCACAGCAGCTTCACAAAGCTGCTCCTGTTTAACCATTTCTGTCTAAGACTTACCTAGCCCATTCAAAATTTGCTGTTACAGCTAAATTACTACAAGCGAACTACTTTCTTTTCCTTTAGTTATAAATGTAACATTAAAAAAAATCCTACATTTACATCTTTCAATTTTAAAGCCTAGACTACAATACTAAGAACAGTAGTCACCTATCTTAAGCTTTCATAAGAATGTACACCCTATCATTGACTACTACTAGGAGTTTAAACCTTAATTACCCCATGAACTCACTCAGACATCTTAAAGTACACACTATTCAGATGTAACAGCTAGCTAAAAGTATCCAAGTTTCTGTAAATTTTAGCTTAGAGAAAGTACCTTATATATGACCAAAATTGTGGCAAGCTAGCAGTTACAATTTCTAATTGTTCAATCAATTAAAAAAAACCAAAAACAAACCCCAAAACTTACAGCACAAAGATTATCTTCTCCAAATAAAAGCAGAGGAAAACATTAAATGGAAGACTGAGAAATTGTCTTTTTAAGGCACCTGACCAATGCAATCTGTATACTTCCAAAAGCCAGTCTCTTTTCAGTAACCACTAAGTAACAGCCTGTTACACTGCACTGTGCTGTAGAACATGTGATGATCAACACCTATTTTTTCTGCAATAAGTTCTATGAGCAAGAGGGAGTGATTTTAGGTATCTAAACTATTGTATGTGAAAACAAGGGTATGAAAGATTGTCATTTGAACATGGCATGCAAACTTGTCTTGACAATTTGAAGGTACTTTTGAAAAGTGAGTTAAGAGCTGAATTTTCAGAGACATTAAAGCTGCATATCATAGATACCTATCAATGTCTTCAAAAGCATCTAGTTACCATTGCAAAAAGGCACAAAAACTTGTATGCAACTGGTTTTGCACTAAAGGGAAATAGTTATTAAAAAAACAAACCAACAAACCAACAGCATTAATGTGAGAGGCAGAGCATCCTGATTATTCTGTATTTTTCATGTTCATTCCCTACTTCAATGCTGTGCGTAAGTAAGCATTTTTCCCTTTATAAATGGTATTAAAATAGATTATTCTAAGTGTGAAAAGTAGTTTGATACTTTACAAAATAAAATGCTATATACATTTTTTTTTTTATGAGAGCGGTAATATTGATGAGGTGAATAACTTTGCTAATACAGTTTGGTGGTGTAATATAAGGGATTCACCAAATAGAGGTAGGTGTTGGAATGGTGCTACATATACATACCATTTCATAACCAGGGGAAGCCAACAGATGAGATCACACACTGTCCTGCTTGCCAGACATAAAGTAGATACAGACATGTACTAACCAGAAGGTGAATTTAGTTATTTGTAACAGTTTTTAAAGATTTCTATTTTATAAGTCTGTAAGGAGAAATGCTAAGATTTTTGATAGTCAGATATGCTCAGTGCTGTCAACCAGCTTTTCCCTCTTTTGTGCCTCACTCACTGATATCTGACAGATATAAAACCCACAACTCCAGAGACTAGATAGCATTCAAGTGGGTCTGGCTCACACACCTGTTGGGGAGAAAATAAAAATCTCTAATTCATATTGAATTCATTCACTGCATTCCAAAATTATTTGAGGGGGTTGAATGATAACAGTGTTAAAATTATTCTGCATTTTCAAGGACAAATCTGTTGGTGTTCTTCAAGGTTTCTTCAAGAGATGCAGGCTGTACGTTTCTAATCATCAGTAACTACTTTGCTTTTAAACTTTCTTATTACAATACTGACTAGATCATTTGGAATATGAGGAGACAAGGGAGCAAGCTTGCATACTATGGTAATTTTTTATACTTTACCTTCATCTATTTATGAATTTATTATGAAAAATATTTTTAAACATATGAAACCTGCTTTTGTGGTGAATTTTAGCAAAGTAGTGGATACATTGTACTGTGTATCATTAAAAAGGTTTAATTAAATTAAACATTTGGCAATTAATATCTTTTGTTGTTATTTTATGCATGTACCTTGCTGTGGTTTATTATCAGAAACAAAATCAAGTTTAAGAAATTATGTGTCCTACTCCACAGTGCTCTATGGTCTTCTACTTTTACACAAGATACGATCTAATGTACTCTACTAAACAAACAGTGCTTAACTCTCTTCCTCTCATGCTTACAACTGCCCATCACTTATGTAAGTGCATGCACATTAAATTGTTTCAAGTTAGTAAGCTCTCCAACGTAACTGGCTAGAAGATTAAGAATGAAAACCGGAGTCCTCAATGTTGGACAAGTGCAAATAACTTTTTCAGTGCTTACAATTAAGTGTAAACAATGTAGTTACAACTGTACCTTCCCAAAGGAACATTTAGATCCTGGATTTTATTTAATTGCTCTAAATTAAAGAAAGGAACACCCCTTTCTTTTTGCTTGGCTCTTTAATTCTAACATCAGTAGATGAGCATTTTTGATCTGCAGGAGCCAAATACTGAATTACTTGGTTCTGTATTCAGTCTACTTCTTCAATAACAGCCTCAGACCAAAACAGCAATCAGTAATTTTCAATGAAATGGCTGTGCTCTAAAACTGGTTCCTTAGAGGGCTGGGTATAGCTGAATTCGTTAGTTAATTCTCTTATAATGACACATCTTTACTATTGAAAACTACTACTACTTTACATTCTGGATGTAACTATGCATGTCACTGGTGTGCACAGTGCTGTAGAGAATCAGTGTAAGAGATAAATAATGCAAGTGTCATGCTTAACATGTAGCAACTCTTTGTAGGTATTGGCCTTTATTTTTTCATGTACTTCACATGTGTTCTGCACGTCTCTAGTGCATATCTATATTCTAAATCTGCGTGGGGGAAAAAAACAACTTACCCCCAAAATACAAAGGGAAAAGCAAGTTATGAATTCCAAGCCTGCGATATTGGAATAATGTAACAGTTTATACAAAGCTGGCTTTCATTTATGTAAATAATACCATTATTATAATATAGTCCTAGAATATAACATGTAGAACAGTTCTCTCTAAACCATGTAAAACATATGGCCTTCAGAAGCAAGCCTGTGCTTTCACACAATATGCCAATGATGATATAGTGATATGTCACCTTGTATGAACCTTGGAACCTCCCTGTCTTGCTGCTGATAAGCTCTCACAATATTTCCAGAGCAGAAAGGACACACACCTGTGTCAATGTAACTAACTAGTTTCATAGCTGCTTGCCAGGTCATCTTCCAAAGTACTACATGACATGCAGACCACACAAGTCTGACTGATGAGGGAACAAGATGGGTGGCCACCAATGGGTGGCCAGAATCTCCCCAGGACACCCTTTTGCACCCTTGAAAACATGAACAGGCTAAACCAGTCATAAAAGGTTATGTGAAGGGAAAAATCCACATACTGGAAAAAACCAAAACCCTGCTCTGATCTCTGCTTCCTGGTCATTTGTAAGTGTGTGGGGCAAATTAAAATATGTATCATTAACAGGTCTCTTTGAGTAACTTGAATTTATTGTGGAAAACAACCACAACAACTGTTATTTGGCTTATTATAAGTGCATATGACAAACACTTTAAAAGGGACTTCCTATCTGCATTTCTAGGAACTCTTCCTTGAATTCTCTAGGAATGTGGAATAGTTTAGATACAGGAGGAGATCTATACACATCGCAACCCTTTTTCTTTTCTTGTTAGTGAGGTAAAATGGCCTTCATTATGTAGCTTGCACTTGCAAAAAAATACCCTTACTTTTTAATAGTCTAAGTTCAATGAATATTTTTTCTCCCCATCTATGGTCAGCAACTGAGCTGTTAAACTAGCAGAAAGCATATTCCTAGATACGCTTCCATAAAACAAGACACGAGACCCAAGTCCTATTGAAAATCCATTTCTTACTCTGAGAAATATTCTTACCTATACAACAGGTGCTGCTTCTGCTTCAGAAAGAGGTCAACAGATAATCTGTGGTAAACCTTGCTGGGTCTTAAACTGTAAGACATGTTTAGCATGGCCTTAGATTCTGATACTGGATTCTGAGCTTGGCATACAAGACCAACAAAATGCAAGGAGGAGAACTTTTAATTAAGACCAGCTGAGTCTCAGGTGGTCTTAATTACACAAAGTAAACCCATCTGTGCTATTCTGAATATGTACTGATTTATTCACAGAAGTGACGACAGAAACACTCTTTTCTGAAATTTTCAATATGCAGGCTGTTTCAATCAACATTGAAAACAGGATAAATTTCGTCACCCAAGAATTCATCCTTGTGTAGATGAAAGATATTAATACAGACTGTGTAAGATATGCAGGGATACCGTACAATAAAGACTCTTAGTACCCGTTTCTGTTCAAGTTACAGAACATACAAGCACACCATTGAATTTTAAATAAACTTCTGTAATCCTAGCTTCTTGCTTATGACACTGAAGGAAAGAGATTTCTACCCCTTTCAGCAACTGCCTTCTGTGCGTAGTATTATTCAGGTCACTATTTCTATCTTCCTTGAATCCCTGGTGAGACTAGATGGGGGGACAAAATAGCTACACTGCACTTGACATAACAACATGGCATTCTTGCTTTTAACCACCATACAGAAGACAGGGTATGTGGAAAGCCAAGTCAAACAGAGGTCTGGGCTAGTTCACAGAATTTCAGATGCCTGTGCAATTAGTGGAATTTAAAGCAGTATATACGTGTACATTAATTTCAAATGTATTTGCACTTCATGCAAAACTATATTCAATCATTACAAAGGTGGATGTCTTTGTGCCACTACATGCAGATACTGTGCTTGGAGCTGCACTCCAAACAATTAATTGACTCAATTGAGATTCAATCCTAGCTGTTGGGAACAAAAATAACTTAGATTGGGAAAGTCAAAGTTTAGCACAATGTTTCTGTGAATCATTTTGTTAGTATTCCTCCTTTCCATCCATTGCCTAGAAACACTTTCTGAACATTAAAAAGTTGACAAAGAGCTGATACTGAAGTTCTGAAAATCCAGAGCTGTGAAAGCATCGCCATGTATGATACCTGTCCCTCTGCAAGTCCATCCATCCACTGATGGAACAAAACCCAAATGCTCCAGGGCCTTTCAACTGTACATCCTTTCCACATTTTACAGAAACAACCTTCACGGTGTCACTTCCATGACACAGTTGCTCATTTTCTTGCTGAAGAGAGCCCAAACAATTGTCAGTTTTATAAAGCACACACGCCCTAAACATAAAACATAGCTCTTACTAAAACAGCATATTTTTGATTCATTTGAAACCATCTACAGCAAAACTGGGAGGCAAACACATCTTTCCCAGCAGTTGGGAGAGGTTTCAAGAGCACCAAACTCTGAGCTCACCTCTCCAACTCCTGGGGCACAATTTCTCAGTCACTGACAGGAAAAACTTACCAAGTGCTTTGCACTTGTTCGTAAACCAAGAAAGGGTGCAAATGAGAGGAAGCTAAAATTATGAATGCACACTCTCATCTGCTATTTTTAAAGCATTCTGGCTTTTTGAGGGTCTGCCAAGCCCATATTACCACTTACCAAGCTGGAGTTCAGTCCTGGGAGTTTGAGAACCTGAAATACCCTGAGCCTTGGAGAACTGCGTGGGGGCAATGGTTTTGCATTTTGCTACTTCTGTGATGGGGGGG
>NW_010973420.1:2228224-2228641 GCF_000737465.1 Haliaeetus leucocephalus
CACCAGGACTTTGCTCTGCTGAACTAAATACCTTTGAGAAACGCTTGTGACTGAGGAGGCTATTGAACGGTGCGTGCTGCTTTGAAGAACAGTTTATGTATGTGGAAACCAAAGGTAAATTACCTATTAATACCTGTTCACATTCATGGGAGATGTAATGAACGGGTTAACTTTGTTCATGAAATCGAGAAGGGTGAAGAGACATATTGAGAGTTAACATATGCCTTGTGTAAATAACAAAAACTTGCTTAAGTGATGCGTGAAGGTCACGGGTCACAGGAGGAAAGCAATGGCTATAACTTACTAGATAAGGGGGAGAAAAGCAATGGCTATAACTTACTAGATAAGGGGGAGAAAAGCAATGGCTATAACTTACTAGATAAGGAGAGGAAGGACAACAGCTGCAATTAACAAAGA
>NW_010973420.1:2228651-2246023 GCF_000737465.1 Haliaeetus leucocephalus
TGTTTGGGTGCGGGGTGGTGGGGGGGGGGGGGGGGGGGGGGTAAAAAAAAGAAAAAAAAAAAAAAAGGAGAGGGTCACAATACTCCGACTTCTTTCCCTCCCCCGCCCAGCGCCGCGGCGGGCAGCCAGGCTGAGGTAAATAAAGCCAAGATGGCGGAGAGCGCCCCCCGCGGCGGCCGCTCGGGAGCTGGGCGGGAAACCTTCCCGCCCTCATCCGCACCGGGAGAATCCCATAGCAAAACCTCCGCCGCCTCCATCTGAGGAGGTATCTACCCCTTTGCTTCCCAAATAAATTCAGCTCTCGCTGAGACGACCCATACTTGTGTGTTTAAGACAAGGGAGCCTCTAGTCTCCCACCTACAGAGTTATTAAGGCAAGTCCTGTGCAGTCGCACTACAGGGGCTGGGGTAGTTTCTCAAGGGTGAAACGAGCTTCCACCTGGATGTGGATTGCACCAGGACTTTGCTCTGCTGAACTAAATACCTTTGAGAAACGCTTGTGACTGAGGAGGCTATTGAACGGTGCGTGCTGCTTTGAAGAACAGTTTATGTATGTGGAAACCAAAGGTAAATTACCTATTAATACCTGTTCACATTCATGGGAGATGTAATGAACGGGTTAACTTTGTTCATGAAATCGAGAAGGGTGAAGAGACATATTGAGAGTTAACATATGCCTTGTGTAAATAACAAAAACTTGCTTAAGTGATGCGTGAAGGTCACGGGTCACAGGAGGAAAGCAATGGCTATAACTTACTAGATAAGGGGGAGAAAAGCAATGACTATAACTTACTAGATAAGGAGAGGAAGGACAACAGCTGCAATTAACAAAGACTGTATTTCTCCACATCAAAAGACATTCTACATCAAAGGATACTCATCCTTGAGAAAATTTACCGAATCTACATAGTAACAGACCTGCACAAATGAGGAAAGAAGAAGCAGGACAAGGCGGAGACTTACAAGAAAGGGGGTACATGAAATGTATATAAGGAATGTAACGGTAACATAAAGTTGCGGGCCTGTGGCGGAGCATTGCCTCCCCGGCCGCCCAGTGCTGTTTTGCTCTCTTATCGCTTGCTAATAAATTCGATTTTTTATTCAATACAAATTGGCTCCTCCAATTTGTCACGAGCGTTTATAACAGGAGACAGGCTGGAGAGCTACATTTTTGAAGCTTTTTAGGAGGCAAGCCACCGCTATGTTCTCAGAGAACCAGACATTAATTTGGAGATTAATTAGAGCTGTCTTCTACTTTTAAGCATTTCACTGTCTTCTGCCAAAAGAACAGGTTAATGCACAAAACCAACAAATAATCCCCTTCAAGAACTACAGATGGTAGTGGAGAAACAAACCCAGGCCATGTGTGAAAGCGGACATCTTTGCACCCTCAAAACCCAGCCCAAACCCCACGTGTGTTCTTCCGTATTGTTCCAGAATTTAACAGATCCTGGACTTAACCACCTCAACTCTCCTGCAGCGCGTGGTCCTGTACGGGTACATCTGTGTTACTGTTCAGTTGGATCAAGGTGTCTTTTGAGGGGAAGCTTCTGATCACCTCCACTTGCTCTGCAGAGGAGTCGCCAAGCACGTCAGCTGGATTCCCTCTGGATGAAGCCTAATGCACTCCAACAGAGGTCTAAAAATTGTATACCAGGTTTCAATACTACACCAACAGCCAGCAAGAATATCTTTGAAGCTTAGTGAAAACATTCACTTGAGCGGATCTTTTTCAATACTCTTACCGACAGTCGTCTGCCAATCCCACCACATTGCAGAGGCTGTGTTTCATCTCCTACTACCACTGAAATACTTTTAATTTTTCTACATGTGATTTGATTACACCCTATTGCAGCATATCATCACATTTTGTGTTGCTGAAGAATGTAAGACATAGCAGCATAAGGAGGGTTGTCCCAGAAAAAAAAATTATCAAGCAGTTTATGGAAAGAAGTAAACTACTACAAAACACTGCAGCAGATTATTGTGAATTACTCACCTCTTTAAGGCAGGCTGCCTGGATATGATCTTTTACTAAAAAAATCTGCAATTTGAAAAGATTATTCCCTAACAAGTAGTATCCATAGGTGCAGTAGACTGATTTTATAAATGTAGGATATACTACAGAATAAATTATTCCTTTCATTACATTTAAGAGTATTCAAGTTTTGACATGATAAATTTAATTTTAAATGGGGGGGGTTATATTGAAGAGGAGGTGCCTGAAAACTTGTTTTTCTTAAAATCTAAGTCTCATACATTCCTTTAATTGAAAAATGCTTCTAAAGAAAAACAAGTCATACTGAAGACAATACATGACTGGGGTTTAATATATTGTCAAGTTTTGTATTAACAAAAATAAATACATAATATATTTTTGAAAGGTTGGTTTTGAGTTTTGTTTTTTTAATAGAACAAAAGGTATCAAGAAAGAAAACACTATGACAAACAAAGGACAAGTTCTACTTACAAGAAACTTCAGCAAGATTCTCAGAACTGTTTTTAAAAGCGATTTCAGTGATCTATTTCTGCACATCCTGGTCACTTAGGTGTTTCAACACTACATTTTATATTTGAAAGAAGTATTGTGACATCCAATAGCTTACCTATGTTATGACTGAAATACACTGAACATAACATGTGGGAAACACTGTCTGTTTCAAAGACGTAAAGTCAAAGCTGAAAACACGTTATACAACTAAGTGAAAATCCAGGTAAGAGGACATTCAAGGAAAGGAGAACAAAAGTTAAGACAGGGTCTTAATCTTTTCTTACCTAATATAATATTCATTCATCTCACTCTTAGCTGAATAATTGGAACAAACATTTTACTAAACTCAGTTTTCTTTAAGAACTCTGAAAAAAACACCTTTCCAGTACTAGAGATTGAGATTTCTTCTAGGGATTTCCACATCTTAGCTTGTTACTAACAAAGAATCACTAAATTTCACTTTAAAGTACCATAGCAGGAAATGTTAGAAATTACAATGGTAACTCCAATGCAATATCTTATGACACTTCTCTTCAAAAAAGTTCACACCTGTACCACTTCCTGAGTGAATAGGAGGCATGAAATTCAAAGACTTAGAAGTCCATCAGTGTAGCACCTTAATTTGTAAGACATTAAATAATAATATAATGAACAATCTCTGCTTTTTTGAGGTGTCACAGTAATACAAAGATAAAGATAACAAGTCTTTTGCTGGAATTCAGTATTGAGTAAAGCAGGTGGAATGGAAGGTTTGCCTGAGTCACATACCAGCGCCTTAGCACAAGTATTTTCACCAGAAATTTAAGTTGAAATGTAAACTGGAGTGGGACTCACTGAGGGAGGAACATGCTTTTCTACTCGTTTTGCAAAGTGTGAGGAGTTTGCTATACTACTAACACCAGTAGTAAATTTCAAATTTCAAAATTCTAACTGCGATGTAAGTGCTCAGTGCACATAAACATTGGAACATGTCACTGAGGAAGCAGCTTGCTTTCAGGCTCTAGAGCTAGATCTATGCTGTGGGGTTGCAGTACTAATTAGGGAATACACAGTCCAATTCCAATGTACCTAGCTCAGCACTGCAACGAAGTTGTGGGAGCATCTTGCAAGTGGATGCTGTGACGTACTTCACATTTGGCAAGAGCTCCAGGTAAACATCCTCAACAGTAACTCACTATACTCCTTCAAATCCTTCCTTAAAAATTTATTTTTCATGATACATCACCAAAATATTTGCCTAGCTTACTGGTATACTACAAGTGTCTACTACACTAACGTTTCTCTTTTGTGTTTTATAGCAATACCCTTATATACTAATCATCTTTGTCCAACATCTGTG
Source organism: Haliaeetus leucocephalus (assembly GCF_000737465.1). Classification (NCBI taxonomy): domain Eukaryota; kingdom Metazoa; phylum Chordata; class Aves; order Accipitriformes; family Accipitridae; genus Haliaeetus; species Haliaeetus leucocephalus. The sequence continues at coordinate 2,232,481 of NW_010973420.1, forward strand.
GCAACAACTGCCTATTTTTTGTTTTGTGCTGATACAGCTCCAAATCTAGCGGCACCCTAGTCCACTACTGGGACTCAGTCATACATTCATACAAAGAATCACATTAAAAATAGCTCAAGCAGACTCATCAGGCAACATTCACACCCCTGCAACGCAGACATAGCCTAAATGGTCTAAGAGGGATATAGACTAAAAACCTGTATTCCTTTCAGTTAAAAAACAGTAGCAGCCTGATGAGCAGCCAAACAGTATTTTTTCTGCATACACATTGTAAGTTAATGTTTCCATGAGGGATGAAGTTTAAGTATATACACAGTTCCCTCATGAACCTTTTGAAGTGTTCACATGTATTCTGGGGAAAAAAGAAGAAACAAACTGAATGTTTTCTGTTCTTCATCAACATCCACATCTTTATTCCTTGCTTCACTGACAGCCTGACACCTCTTCCAATAACAGTTAAAGAGCTCTGCAACATGCCTCAGTATTGAAACAATGCAACTTCAAGTCATCCTGACATTTTACAAAACTACCACCTTTACTTAGAAAGATTTGGCATACTTTGCAAATAGTTGGCGTATTACAGAAAAGTGCTAAAGAAATAGTTATATATCTGTTTATTGTACCAATAAAAAAAGGCAAGAATGTGCTGCCATAATACTTTCCCAGTGAAGAAACAGGAAATACACTGTTTAGAGCAGTGTCCTTAACTGGATCCAGCAAGATACATTGAAAGCTATTTATAAAACATGAGTGAATGAATCAACAATCCTGACAGAAGAGAGAGGGGGATTACAGTGGTCTGCAAATAGAGAAAACACAACAAAAAAAGACAACAAAAAAATCTGACTTCATAACAGCAATGTTGTCTTCATGATGTGGGTTTTCAGATTTTGATATCAGGATAATAAGCAGTGAAGAAGCTGGCCAGGAAGTCATTTCACTTTATGCCACCATCTGTCTATCAATGCTTTTAAGCTAGCTTTCTGCTAGTTCTGCAAGTACTTGGGAAGACCGAAGACCCACAAATTTTTGTTTGTACAGTTTCTAATTTGAAAAAAAACAAAACCAAACCCCAAACATAAAAACCTGTCTAGCCCCCAAGGTGATGGTAAGTGGTATTTGTGTGTAAACTGACTTTGTTTTTAAAACACACTTAACTGGCTTATGTTTTCCAAGCTTATGTCACAAGTACACCATGTACTGTGTTGTAACAAATTAACACAAAAATATTTTCAAAGACATCTTTTGAACGAAAATGTTTAAAAGTATTTTACAAAAATAACATAAAATAAATTACTTTTTTTTTTAAAATGAACAGCTATAAAATCTATGAACCAAACAACATATAACATTGACACAAGATGAAGCATATTCCACTAAAGGCCAGTTAATTACCACAGTGGTATGAAGCTTCAAGTAAATTACTAGGCACTTTTTGCCCAAACAGTAGTCACTCATTCAGTGGAAAAGTCCAACTGATGGAAACACCTGAAACGTAATTGCTAAAACTTTCTAAGATTCTAAATTCCTCAAAAAAGTGCAGATAAAAAGGCCAAGACAGAAAGGCCAGGTATTATGCCACACAGGGCACCCAATGTTAGCCACCTTCCTTACATGACTGTGTTCAGCTTAGTTGGGAGTTCCAAAAATGGAGTTAACAAGTCAGCCTTCTCCATTTTACGTGGGCATTTCTATTAAGGCTTTACATGTCAGAGTAGAGAGAAGCAATAGCAGCTCCAGACACACAGGAAAACAGATAAAAAGAAAGGCTGCAGGGTTGTACGTGAGCAGGTAGAAAGTAGCAGAACAGACTTGAACTTCACTCTATTTCGAGAGCACTCCTTGCTTGCAGAATACCAAGCAGTAATACATGTTGTGCTCTCTACCAGCCAATTTGTAATGGTGTAAATGACCCCAGCACCACAATCCAATATCCTCAAGATCCCCAATACCTAGAAGCTCGATCTTCCAGCAAACAAAAGAAGGTACTGTCGTGGGAATTTAAGTACCAGTAAGATGCATGAGCTACTATGAAAAATTGCTGTTAAAATACCTACTATCATAATGAATACAAGGGCAATAAAGGTCAACTAAAGCAAGAAATTACGTATTTCAAAGTACTTTAAAAAGCATTATTGATATTTAGTATACTTAAGTATATTAATATACCTAAGTATATATAGGTATATTAATATACTTAATATAAGATTGTATTAATTTAAAATGTAAAACTTTTAGAAAGCAGCAGTTTGTGGCATGATTTTAAAGCACTGTTTTTTGGGAAGAAAAGCATAGCACTGAGTAGTCCTTAAGAAGTCATGTCATATCAATTAGGTGCAAAGTTCTCCAGCTGGAAGACCAGGTCTACAGCAGCATCAACATCTGGTACAATATGATCTGGTTCTACTAAACCAGGATCAAATCTAAAATCTCTGTGGCCATGGAACACCGTTTCAGTTATGCTCTCCCTGGTATCCAAGGGAACCTTGGCGTGAGGGTTGTAAACCCCAGTACAAACAAGAACAGACCTACAGTGGGCAGCTGCTGCAGATGCTAATTCATTCTCCCAACTGTTGTCTATTTCATCATCCTGAGAGAGAGTGGCAGATCCTCTGCCACCAGCAACTTTGGCCTGAATCCGTGATTTTGAACCTTTTCTGGAGTTCTCTTCAAGATAGCGATTGTAAAGGTTAGCACCATACACATCAGTCATGAGATTATCTCTGGAAAAGTAAGAAGAAACTTTAGTCAGCAGTGCAATTTTAGTTGTCAAATTTTAATGTATGAAAGACATTTTTACAGTTTTGCCTTAACAGTTTATTTTATACTTTACATAACTTTTATGTAGAAGTATGCAGATAGGAAGAAATCCAATCCCATAGCTATTTTATTACACCATTTTCATTAAGCATTAACTATGATAAAAGTGAGTAACTCTCCATATTGAAATTGCCGATTGGAGCAGAGGCAGGGGAAATCAAGGGTAGGTATTAGCAGTCCATGAATGAGCTTATTGTATTTCCAAACATCTTGGAGATTCTGGAACAGTCTTTAATACAATACAGCTTTATCTCTTTCTATGAAAAGGATTCTATGATGTGACAGCACATGCAGTAGCATATGACCAAGCTTAACAACCTCACAAATAAATTCTAGCTCTACATTCTCCAATAACTGTCATTTACTCAAAGCTTGTTGGTGTTATACCAGTAAACCTAATAAAACAAACACCCATGCAAATCTTTTTTGTTAGATTTACACAGCCTATTACAGAAATTTAAAAAAAGTAATTAAAAAAATTGGGAGAAATCTTAGTTGCATATAAACCACTTTTTGTGCTTCAAAAGAAATTACACATGGAAGGAGCAAAGTATTATTAATTTTCAGGATTAAAAACAGTGAGGCTCAAAAACATTATAAAAAGTACGCCATACCACCAAGGCTGTTAGGTAGTCCCAATATTATCTGAGAAACAAACTAGTATGAGTTGTATATTTTTCTTGTTTTTCTTTGCTGGTACTTATGTTGCAAGTAGTTTCCTCCTGTACTTGTTAGACTTCTGATATCTTACCCGACTGCATAAAGAGTTTGAATAGGTTGCTTCCACTGCCTTTCTGCTGCCTGAGCCCTGATGAGGTATTCTGCATACTGGTAGGTCAGTTTACTAGGTTTGCCCATTAAGACCTCATATTTCAGATCTTTGCCAGTGATTTTCTTGTAAATGTTTTCCAAACAAACCATGAATGTTCCATGCCCAAACCTACACAGATATAAGGACAAATCAAATGATATTAAGTACACATAAAAAAAGCAAAGCTTTTTTATTTCATGATCTTTTAGGAATAAATCATATCCTGTAACTATCAAATTTCCCTCAGTTTGCACACAACATTTCCACAGCTGTTTCACTGAAAATTAAGTGCTGATTAGCTGAACAATAAATGCCACAATAAAAACCTGTAATTGGGACAGCATAACAGATTTACGTATTTTTAAAACGCAGCAACGGTTTGTGGTAGCGTTACTTGCATTTAAGTAGATACCCTAGTTACAAAAGCGATGCTTATGAAATAATGCCTAACCTGTAATCTACTCTCTGCATTGACTTAACAGAATCAGCTAAATTAACAAAGAGGCAAAACGGAAAAGGAAAGTTAGTCAGACAGGAAGAAAATTGCTCCCTCCTTAAACACAAGAGTATACCGAACCCCACTTGCAATATGGAAACAAAAACCTTTATTGGTTTCTCTAAAAAAATTAGATGCAAAGGAGGATCAAAGAATAAGCTATAATTTTACGGCATGCTTTTGATAACTCAGTTATTTTGATCAAGGTGCAAACAGTGATGATGGATCATCAACTAAGCCTGTAAATCAGTAATTTAGAAGACGTAATCTCATGATGAAAGAAAGCAGTTTTACTTCATTACTGAAGTCAGGATGTGGGATTAGGGATGAACTAATACATACCACTTGAGAAATACCGAATTACCAAAACAGCCCGAACAAGAATAAAAAGTTGCTATACAAGAATTCTTTATACAATAAATTACACATACTACTTAACAAGAGCTGCTAGGCAACTTCTAATGCACCTAGATTAGTATATCTGCTCAAACCAGGTACCTATAGCCTAAAAAAACCTAAAATACCAGTATAATGAGCATCAGAAGCCAGTAGAGATAATACAAGGTGTACTAACAAAGAAACTAAGTCTCTAATGGCCTAGAAATCAAGTCTTTTAAGGAAAAAAGCTACAAAGAAGGAAGCAGCTGTAGCACTTTCAAATGTGGTACAGAATTAGCTTTTGTGAATTCTGAATTAACCCTTCATTCCCTCTCTCCACCCTGCTTGTTGCTTTGTATTATGAACTAATACCAACAAATAAGCATAAAATTATTTCCAGTAATTATTAGCAACAGCTTAAAACAACTTAGTCATGGCATTATATTCCAATAGTGAAGGTAATGGCACTGACGGATGCAACCTTGTCACGCTGTCAAAGGAAAAAATGAACTTTATACTGGATCTTTCCCAAAGGACACAACTGAAACTACATATCTTATTCACTGTAGATACATTGGTTGCCTTTCTGTAACCTGAAACTATCACACATAGGTCTTTTGCCAACGTGCTAATCAGAGGTTGTCTTTGCATCCAAGTAAGGGTATCTGACAAGACCTTCACCCAAGATCAAGGCAGCAATCAAGTCGAAATAACAATTTCTATTTCAGTCTATGCTCTAATTTTGGACAAGTGGGAAGGGAGGGGAAACAAAACTATTAAAGAACTATCTTCTATTGAAAACAAAATCAAACAAAACCACTATCAGAGATCATGCCACCTTGTTCTGTGTGTTCTACTTGTTTTTTCTTACATTCCTTAAAGACCTCACTATATTGTCCTCAGCTCAAAAACACTCACTGCTTTCAACTAGCAGGGTCAATTCTTTACCCTACCAGAAACTGTAGGGTGGAAAAGAGAAATACCAAAGAAGGACCTAATGAAATGAAACAATGGCCTTGATAATTTTTTCATTTTTTCCTTTGAACTGAGACTCTGAGGCCCTCAGGCAAAAACCTATCTTTCCCCACTCTTCTGGGAGTGGGGAAACAAAAAGGTTTAGGGCTTAAAAGCAGTTTTTATTTCGAGTAACTGATTTCCTGCATGCAATAACATAGACAGTAATAAGGCAGCATTTGCTGAAAGTGCGTTGCTTTAGAGACCTTGCATTCAAAGCTGAGACTTACTGCGAAGCTATAGTAAGCATTTTGCGTAAAAGTATCGACTCTGAATTTTACTGAAGAAACAAGGAAACCCCAAATATATCCGATATACATACATGTTATAATTGCACTTACCTTGGAGACTGTGCTTCAGCTACCCACATCAGATCCATATTACAAGCAAGTACAGGAATGTGAGGGTAATTTTCACGGTGATATGGATTTCCAGGATAGCCACTTGTCAGCAAAACATCTATTATCAACTGAAGGTTGGTTTCCCATCTGACAGGCTCCCCAAACAAAACAACAGCTATGAGCACAAGAATTAAAAAATAGATTTATAGAATTAGTTAACAGGGCACCAAATCTCTGACACTAAAACCTTGTCTGAAGAGACTGAACAAGTAATTTGATTTAACCATGAACTGATTAAATAGTCACATTAACTTTAACTTAGGGTTTTAATATATTACATACCCATTCATTCACAGAAAATCTCAGAAGTAACAAGACCCCACTGCAAAATCTACAGGTTTAAGAATTTGGGCCTTTTTTTAATTGGCTAAGTTTCTCCACAGCACCACAAAATATTAACTTCTAAATTGTATTTCTAAGTCTTTCATACCTTTGTGAATTCTATGTTTACATACAGTATTTAAATAATCCATCAGAGATGTTATTTTGTTCATCTTAAAACAAAATTTGAACATTGTTTTTAGACATTTTTCTGGTCTCCAGCAATAATCTGACATGGATTTTTTGAAATCCTAAAGTCCAGTTTCTACCTTCCTGTACTTCAGATGAGATGAGAGTGAATACAGTGTGCTGAAACAAGATGCTTCTCGTACTACAACTCTGAAGTGACCATCCTGACCACTGTAAAAACAAGACCGATTATTTCTGAACACGTCAATTCACTCCTCATTTTTGAAAGGAAGGCAACAATAGCCTATTAAAGGAAGATAAAAAGGAAAGCAGACTGCCCCTACCTTCTGAAACTTCAAAAACACATGGCTGAAAACTGCGCACATTAAAAAAAAAAACAAACCAGCTTTATCACACGTGATACATTCCAAATTAATGGCAGATGCCATTAACAAAGAAATTTTAGAATTGTCTCAGCCAACTTTCTGAAGTGCCCAGCAATCTAAAAATAAATTCTAATTATAGAGGACAATAAAGATATTTCATCTATAAATGGATAGTTGCAAGTTAAATAAAGATAACTGACCCTCAATCTTGGGAAGCTCCACAGCAGAGGGGTACTGCAATAAGAAAAAAAATGAACGTTTTCTACAAGATTAGACATCTACTACTATTTTTTAACAGAATAAATTCAAGTATAGCTCCCACGGTTGTCTTCTGCAACACTGACAGGAAATGCACTCTCTATTTTGGTATATACCTGACGTCAGTTTACTTAGAAACTTGAATTTCAATTCTGAAGTGAAATCTCGTGGCAAATGGATAGCAGATGAGTTAGCGTGTTCTACATTCGCTAGCCTCCTACATCTATTTAACCTCCTCTGGCAAACTTCAGTTGTTTAATTTACTTGTGTATGAAAGTATGGATGTTTATTTTTCTACCAGAGTAAGAGGCCTCTAGTATTAACAAGATATTTGAAAAATAGTTTTTGAAATGTATTTCTTTAACACTGCTAAGAAAGAAAAACACATTGTATAACACATAGTACATTTTCTAAGCAAATAAGAGTTTCTACTTCATGATTTACTCCCTATGGTGACAAATACGTTAACAGTTTCTTGAACTTCTACATCTGCATGGTTGAGAAGCAAGGCAAAAGGTGATATAACTGAGTTATGGATTCTATGAACCACAGAGAATTTCTTGACTTCACATGGGAAAAATCCACTCTATACACTGACCCTGAATATGTACAATACACGCATGTATTTATTGTGTATGTATCCACTTTTTGAAATTCTGCACAATTCCGTTGAAATCGTACTGTACGTACTGTTAATATTTAAATACATTTAAGTAATGGTATAAACAAGAAAGGGAGTCCTTTGGAGAAAAATTAGTTATCTGCAAAGCATTAATTTACAATCAAAGCAACCTCATGGCCTAGAAACAATACCAAGACAATCCTATACTGAAGGAAAAAGCTTATTTTGTCTTCCACACATCTGAGGAAGCTAATAAGCTTTCCAAGACAGATTTTGAATTAGGTATCTGTACTAAATTATAACTTTTCCCACAACAGTAAGTTACAAAATCAAAGATTATGTTAAACAATTACCACTGATAGAAAAAAAAAAAGTCTATACAGTTTTTCTTGAAAATCCTGTAATAAAACAAATGAGGCAGCAGAAAAGCAAAGTCAAAGTACATTGTAAGAACAACAGCATTAGCTTGGTAGTTCAAATATTGACCCCTATTATAGAATGTCATCTAATGAGCAAACAAAGAATTTTAAAACAAAAATATATACTTACCAGAACATTAGGCCTTCTATCATGGTCAACTACATCTAGCAAAGGGTGTTTCTCCCGCAATGTTTCAATGGTAATAGGCTGACAGAAACCAAGGCTGGGAAAATACCAGTTAAGGATACAGAATTGCTTCTATTAAAAGATTTAAAAAATTGGCAATTCCATTTTAACAATTCTAACATATGCAGTTTATCTGGTAAAGCAAATTATTTAGGAATGAAAGCAATATATCAAAGACTGACTTTTACTTCTGTGAGATAAAAAGATGATCATCCCATTACTTATAAATGGGAGACCTGTGTGTCTGAAATCTTAAGACAAAAATTATACATAAATCTTTCTTAAAATATGATATAAAAAGCAAGAAGCCACTCTAGACCTGCAATACTCTGAGATCATCTCTACAGAAGCACAAAAAGAAGTTCATCTGGCAGCAAGACAACATCTTGTGTAATTATTATAGGAAAGAAATATGAGCTAGTTGAGGAAAAAATACAGTCTCCACAAACTGTGCTTTCCTTAGGCCATTATAACTGCAAATGTATTGCTAGATAAACAAACACCATAAAGCTCAGTCTTTTGCAAAATGGTGAACTGACCAATCAGGTTTAATTATGCTCTAAAGGGAGTTAAGATAAATACTGAAACACATCAAAAAAGGAAAGGACCAAAAGGGGAAAAAAAATAACCTCACGATTTGCATGGTAGTGCTCTTAAATGCTGATATATCCCAATAATTTAAACTTGGTTAACAAGAGGTAATCAAACTAAAACTGCTCGTTTATGTAAAAAAGCAGTTGTTGCTACTCTCAATACTAGCAAATTCTTACCATGCAAATGAAAATAAGAGCTATTTACATATATCACTTATACAAACTAAGCCACCTGATTTTATATTGGAATTAGCACCACAGGCCATTTGTAAAGTCATTTTAAGACTAGATTATCCCATACAAAAATGCTATCTAACAGAAATATGTTTTTTATATTTTGTATTCAGCCTTGTAACATACTTTTCTCTTACCCATGCCAAACAGATTTTGACAGTTAACTGGAATATTCCTTCAGTGACATTTTTTCATCTTTGTATTTGACATAAAGCTTATACTTCAAAGTTGCATATACATTTTTTACAACTTATAACTTACACAAGCTTTAATTAAAGTCCCAATAAAGGAAGAAGTGCAGAACGAAAATTATGCAAAAGTTAAGATCATTAAATTACAGTTTGAAGCTTTGATACCACCATTATATCAACATAATTCAAGTTCTTTTTGGCAGTTAGTATAGAAGCGGCAAAATATCTTCAAGCATAGTTCTACTTTAGATGTTGGCTACAAAAAGAACATGACCTGGCCTGGCCGCACACTTAAAAGCAAATCTTGAGCCACTGAGCTAAAAGTCAGATGTGATAAATAACAGATAGAATGTCAGGCTCTCATCCTCAAGGGAGCACAAACCCTTTGTGCTAAAGTGTCATTTGCAAATGAGTCAAAACCATAACTCTTTCTCTTTTTTCCTTCCTCATTAAAAACACATAGAACAAAGTGAAGCAAATATCAGCATACCAACCGTTTCCAAAACATAAATTTGACATCATAGTAAGAACTACCATTGCTTATTACTGGATTTGTAGTGTTGAAATGTTTGGTTTTCACTTGATTCACAGGATCCCCTGAACTTGACTAAGGAAAATACTTAAACAGAAAGGTTTGTGGGTTTGTTTGTGTTTGGTTTTTTGTTTTTTTTTTAAAGATACTCTCGAGCAATATCAAGAAGTGGTCCTTGTCCAGATACAAGAACACATTTTTCATGATAACGTTTGAACATCCGCAGAGGACTGTGTGACATCATCACTTGTTCTTGTGAAATCTGTTTGGGATTTAAAAACAAAAGGAGTCTGTTGTTTTTCAGGCAAGTTTATATGTAGATTTAGTTAACAGGTGTGACAAATTCTGTGAATTACAACATAATCATACATATCTACCTAAAACCCTGCCATATCATTTCCTCCTAAGTTTCACAGATGACGTATTGATAATATGCCAGAAAAAAACACATTACTGACAAATCGTCATAGACACCCCTTTCAGCTTCCAGAATTACTCTATTCAACATGAACACCAGGTTTTCTCCCCTAGTTTTACAGAATCACCAAATGCATTTAGAAAACAAACAGGAAAGAAGAATCAGAACTGCCCTAGTTCCAACTGTGGTGCCTTTGCTAGACTGCAGCAACTGATTTAACTGTATCAGAAGACTTTGTTCTTTTAGTTTACATATCCCCATTCCTTCAATAGGTATAAAACCACTAAAATTATTTGCCTGGAAGTATGCTATTATGAATTGCTTCTTACCACCTTTACAGATCTAAAAACCTCAAAAATAATTGAGATGTCACTTTACCCATGACACACAGGATGTTATTGATACAGATACGCCCACACCTGCTGGCCCTTAAGGAAACAAAGGGCACTGCAGAACTGACTTTATGGCTTTCTCTTAGTAAGGCCCAAACACAGTCTTCAACAACAGAGAAGTCCTACTGCCTGCTGCGCCCACAAATCAGGGGGGGATAAAGTTTTGCCACTCGTATCGAAAATAGGCAGGAAGCTCCCGTCCTGCACATTATCACAGAAGACATTCAGCTTGCTAGAGCAGAGTTTCATGTTGCTGGCACGCACATTTTTTTATTCAGAAGGAGAAGGCAAGATTTATTCCCACGATAATAATGTTGCAAAGAAACACCATCACCATTAGCTTTACCATTGGAGAAATCAGTACCTTTACCAACGGAAATACCATTAGCTTTGGACAGCATTTTTTACTTTTATAATACCTCCAGCAAAGCATTTCAGGGGGCTTAAGGGAAGAACAAAAGTGATTAACTGAGCAGCATTTAATAGAAGGTAATATATTTTGACACATTCACTGTAAGTAAATAACTAAATAAACAGCATTTAAGCTACTCACTGGAACTCCCAGTAGATGAGATAACTGATCAGCTTTTTTCTGGCGAAGGCAATTCCCTGCATTGGTGACAAACACTACAGGCACCAAGAATTGTCCCTGAGAATTCACTAGCTTTTGAAAGGCTGTTTTTGCAGCAGGAATTGGAGTCTTTCCTCGTACCAGTACACCATCAATGTCAAAAAGAAAACCAAAGGATGGCAGTATGTTGAGCTGTAAGAAAGAGTTGAAAAGAAAGAGTACATTAGTTATGCCCAGACTTACACACGTTTGATAAAGCTTACAAAAGCTAAAGCCCAATGAAAACAGACGCCTCCACAGAGAAGGAATGGATCTTTAACTGCACATTTTAATGCATCTTATATTCATATGCTACAATACCTACTGTGAAAAAAGGAGCACTAGAACTCCATTTCCTTATGCATATAGCCTCATGAGTTCTACCTTGCTTTATGAGTAGTTCCACAACGTTTCAGAAGATAGGGACAAATTGAATTAAACTGATAAAAAGAGGTACAAAATACATGCTGCTGTGCCAGTGAGTCACACTTTTCACTGATTTAACCCCACTCTTTCACCAGTAATTTCAATGCACAGAATACTAACAAAATAAACTACTAACAAAATAAACAAAAGTACATTTTTCAGCAGCAGGTAGGTCTTGAATGCAAGTATTGTACTCCGCTCCTCCCTTACAAGATGTTTAGATACTAAAACTGTCCCTGCTGTCACTTGTACTTTCCTGTTCCAGAACAGGTTCGACTCGAGCCAGGTATCTGTTGCACTCCTTACACAGTGCTTCAGTTGATTCTTAAGTTTTATATATGGCAGACTAATGCCTACTGGTAAAGTTAGCACCTCCTTAAACAAAGATGCTGTTTGAGTTACTAAAATTTATCCCATTTCCTGCCTTTGAAGAAGCAAAGAGCTAGACCTAGTAAGCCTAGAAAAGGAGAGGGAGGCTAAGAAAGATAAGCTGGGTGATAAGCCTAAGGAGAGGAGACAGAGAGAGGACTGTTGAGCAATGAAACCGTGACTGAATCAGGTTGGAAAAGGATGGACTAAAAAGGTTCTACAATCTAAGCTTAATTTCTCTCCCAAGCTTCAAATGGAATCCAGGACTCTCAGGATTTATGATCCCCTCTTTCATCGTTTGATGAAAAAGGAGTGAGAGATTAAGCGCTGAGACCAAGCGTGATGGGGAGAACAGGCGCAGAAACGACTCCAGCCAGCAGAGGTGGGACAGCCTTTGCTATTCAAGCTGTCTCGGGGCACATCCTGACAGCAATCCAGCCCGCTGTTCTTCCCGTGGAGGGAGAAGGGCATTTTGCCTATTTAAGCAGCACTTTGTTCCTCATCAATTATTCATCTGCTACATTTTTCCTGCAGCTGGGTACAGCACAGAGATAGGCACTGCCACAACCACCGCCGCCTGAAAGGTGATGTAGCTGCAGACACACACCTTGACACACTGGCTCTCACTGCTGCCTCTTCTAAAACCATGGCACACCAATGATGTTTGAAAACCCATGAGTTTGAGTACATTCCCCGACAGAGCCCAATTTAATAAAGTCAACACTTTAAATGTATTGCACTATCATTGATTTAAATTAGGCAGTTGGGTTTTGTTCAGTTTTACATGCCAGAACTCCCCCTGAAGCCCTCTCCTTTCTCCCCGACATAATTATCAGCCCTCTGAAACCAAAAAACCCTGCAACCACTGTCTCCAAGTAGTCTGCAACACTTTGAGGAACGCTATGTTAGAAATAACCTGCCTGCTGCAGAAATGATGTTGCAGGCTTGCTGATGGACATACAGTAGTCTTCTCAGGCTTTGTAAGCTGGTATGTGAAATTACTGAAACTATATCGCAATAGTTTTGTAAGAAATGCAGTTCTTCACGTTAATTTTGCCACCTGTAAACAACGTAGATTACAAACGTGAATTTTACAGTGAACGACACCGTAGCAAAATTAAAAAAGAAGTCTTTTGCTAAACATACAGTGAAAAAAAGAACCAAGCAAGGAATTGAGCCTATATCCGAAAGGGAAATAACGAAACTAACAGCTATTTTTTTCCCCCTTTTGACCACAAAGAAACACCCTCTCCGCGACAGGAGAGATCTGCAGCGCTGCCACAACAAAGGAGCCGGGACGAAGCCCGGGGCTCCCTCCGAGCCCGACCGTAACGACTCCCGCTGCTCCTCTTCGGCAACAGCGGAAGGCAAAAGCCTCGGAAGAGGGGCCTCGCAGGCGCCGGCGAGGGAACCCCGGTAACGACCTCCCGGCTGGGACGGGAGGGAGACGGTCCCCCCGCCCCGGGCAGGGAAAGCCCCCGGGAGCCGGAACGGCCGCTCCCCGCGGGCGGCCCGCGCCCCCGCCGCCCCTCAGCC
>NW_010973420.1:2246145-2261583 GCF_000737465.1 Haliaeetus leucocephalus
CCCGCCCACCTCCCAACGCCATGCCCCGCCGGCTCAGGCCCCGTGAGGAGACGGCCCCGCCCTCGCCCAGCCAGCGCCGCCCATCGAAGCTCTTCCTGGCTTCGCGCCGCCATCTTGTCCCCTCGCAGCCGGCAAGAGTTTGGCGAGTGGGACAGGGCCGGGGCTAGCAGCAAGGCTGAGGGCTCTGCTGTCTGACCCGCCTCAAACTCTGCAGGAGGCGGTACCGCTTCAGCGGCAACATTTCTACCTGGGAAAGAACCAAGTTTTTCTTTAATAACAAATCGGACATTCCTTCTGGTTCTTCAGGAGTCGACGCTTTTGGGGAAAAAAGCATATCACATCTGTACGCAAACACTGCGGAATCTTAGATCTGTATTGCAAAGGCATTTCCCAGCAACTAGACTTGAAAGCAAGAAAACAAGCACAAAATAACATTAGTTAATGGAGACTCTGCAAAGCTACCGCTGCTGATCTTGCTCATCGGCTAATACAGATCAAGTAAATCTACTTATCTCCTAGCACTGCCAACAAATGTTCCTCACCACCCTCTCTCAGACTCCAGGGCGAAACCGATCTTCCAGTGATTGCACTGCACTCACCCAGACAAAGAGTAAGAGTGTCTTTCAGTCTGCACCACTTATGCGGGTAGCATTAAATGAAACAGAATCGGATGTGTTTCCAAAACAAAAGCAAGCCAAAATTGATGCAGAGAACAGAACAATTACGGAGGTTATCCCACCAAAGCTCAAGCCAGGATCACGCGCAGCACAGAACTCTGAAGCAGACAAGAGAACAAGCTACATGTAAGCATGACACCTATTTTATAACCTTGACACATGCAAGGCTCAGACATTATACAGATGGTATAAGCTATAAGCCTGACAACACACATGTCCAAGCACAGCTGCACACTCAAAGTAAGAGTTAAAGCAGACCCTATACACCATTTCGTTCTCTAGGACAAACAACAAGATTGGTTTCCTGGCTTAGGGCTGGGAAGCTTCCATAGCCAAACTCCACCAGCAATTTACCAGCCTGTGCAGCAAGCAGAATGTAGGCCACTGCTGGCAAATAATTACTCTGCAATTTGTAAATACAGCCAAAAAGAGCATTCAGCTCAAAAATGCTTAGCACTCAGAGCTACAGAGTGATTATTTGGTACAGCAGGTTCAAGCAGCAGCCACAGTTTGCATTGCACAGCTCCATACTGCATTTTTGTACATATATTCCATTTCTGTGTTGGTCAGCAGAGATCAGCACTGCCTTGAAAACCAGCTACCAGGGCTGGTAGCTACTCCTTTGGACATGAATGCAATTAATATCCTGTCTTGATTTTTTCTCCTTCTTTCTGCTTAGTCTTTTTTTAAGTCTTCTGTCATTATCACTGTCCCTGATCTGTCTTTACTCTTCTGTTTTCTGTCTTCTGTGTTAGGAATTCATATAGTGACAGAACAGATCAACCATTGGTATTATCAAACTCTCAGACTGTATCAGGCCCTAAAAACTAATTGATCCCCCCCGCCCCAATCTAGTTCAGCTACCTCCAGCATGTAGTTTAGCAAGTCTACAGCAAGACTGGCATTCTTCTTCCAAGCACTGTTCTAGAAGAAAAACTGTTGTTGTACTGAAAAAAAAAAAAAAGTACAGTCTAGCAGAAGCACGGCTGGCAAGGGGCTGTTCACGATGGAGCTTTAACTCCAAACACCTTTTTGGCGAGCCCATTTGGCTGCTCCAGTTTATTTGCTGGTGTTGTGTCTCCCCTGCCCCAGTCATCCTATGGTTTAGTGACCAACACTCCAATAAAGATGAGCCAGACTGCCTGCCAATTTATTCAGCCCCAAGGACTCAGTTATTGGCTTAGTCCCAGGCAACAAAGCCTTTATCCTTCACATACTAATGTTTTCCATAGGCAAAGCACACTAGGCTGATCCAGTACTGCTAGACCATAAACCTGTTAGCACATCCAACATGAAAGCAGCCTATTTTTCCATTCTTGGCGACCAGGGGTTTCAGGGAAGGAACTCTGGGAAACAGTGTTGTCTCTCACAGCAATACAGATAGCACATGGATAAAAGCACATCACCTTCTCTAACCCCAAGAAGAGAAAACGCTCAAGGAGCAGCAGCAAAAACTAAAACTGACTTTGGAGAGATGCTTGTAACTCAGAGCACACAAATTATTACAAGCCATAAACATACTTGTTTGCTGCTTTATTACAAAGCAGAGAAGCTACGCTGCTAACAGGAAGAGAGAAGAACATGTTTGTAGTGGTAGTTGTCTGCTTGCTATCAATACTTGAGTTTTGATTTATTTTCTTTTTTTGTTTAAGATTTTAAATTTGGCAGCTATGCTTTCCACTTCAAGACTTTTTTTGTTTGATCATTTACATCAAGTAAGAAAAAGCTTGCCTCTGTAATTTAGAGCTTCGATTGTTCTGGAGCGGATTATTTACAATAGATAGTGCTGAATACTAAGAGCATCTCTAAACTCTAGATAGTCCCAAGACATGATTACTTGGTTGTTAAATACTATATTCCTTCGATAGCACTCCCACTCCATGGCTGCAGATGTCCAATTTAAAGTTTCACTCATTCAGACCTGTGTAACAATGTTAAGTCACCCATAAGACTCTGAACAGGCTCTGCTGTGATCTGCCTCTTGTCACAGGATACACAAGCTAAGAGCAGCAGGGGATGCAGAGCTTCAAATCCCTACATGGATGGCTGTTGATGATCCCATTCTTTGGCTACGATTAGGGAAACAACACAATCCTTTGAGCTAGAATGAAACAAGACATCAGGTTGTAAATAAGTTTTACTAAAAATATTTGAACAAGGTATTGCAATGTTGGAAGTATTTACAATAGTTGCTGAAATATCCAGCATTTAAGCAATTTGTCCAGGCACAGTTACAACCCACAAAAAGGGTAACAGCTTTTAGACATATTGCATGTGTTATATGAAGAACCAAATCAACTTCGAACTCACTTGTAAGATCTGCCATCGAGGTACCTCTAAAACAGGTTCTAGGCCATTCTGGTAAACGAACCAGGCATAATAGAGTGAGTTACTTCTGGACTCAGCTCAGCAAAAATCAACATGAGAAAGACACGTACACTTACAGTCAGGATACAGCAGACAGAACGGTAGTAACATCAGTCAGTTTTCCGTCAGGATTTAAGAAGTTACTGGGTTTGCAGTTCTGTCTGTAAGAGGCATCACTGCACAAACCGTTTCACAAAGTGAAAGGATTGAGGACAGCTGCTGAGGATGTAGAGACAAGTTAACCCAGGTTTGATCTTTTTCAGCACTGGAGTGCAAGTCATCCTAGTGAATAAACCAAAATGATGGTCTGCCTGCAGAACACGCTGTAACTTCATCAGTTTACTCTTAACATCCAAAGGGACTTTCAGAGCTAAAAGTGATTGCTACCAGAATACATGAACCTGTTGCTTTTAGATCAATTATACAAACCCCAGGAGGTACTGGTGCAATGTTACAATCCTAGAAGTGTTTTTGCTTCTTCACTCTGTGCCATGAGGGTTTCACTGGCATACTTCTGAAGAAGCTCCATCTTCTTTCTCCGTACAAGAGCTTCCTCAATCTGCAAATATAAAAATAGGATGACATTCAGCTTAATTGAGATACTGAAACCTAGCATGCTTAGCTGTTAAGACAGGAGGAAGAAAAACACAGGAAACAGACTGTGAAAGTTAGAAGTGTATACTAGTGTAGAAGTAGTTGAATTAACATGAGTCAGGAGTATCTTTTTTAATACTCAACTTTAATACTCAAAAGAAGCAGTAAAATAGATGCCTCCATTTCAGATCTATGCTCCTACCCTTTTTAATGAGGACATTAGCTGCCATTTTATTTTACTCTCAGTACAGTCACTTGAATTTTGTTTCAAACAATTGTCTTGGATATGGCTTGAACCAATGCAGAACACGTAGAGTTATGCCACACTAGTCCACACCCCTGAAATAACAGTCCAGTGAGTGTGCCTTTCACATTAGCAATGGCTATGAACCTCTTACCTAAATTTTGCCTAGAAGCACCAGCAATACATGATTCTTTAACAAGCATGTACTTTAAAGATCTACTAACAGCAATCTGCAAGACCTGTTTTAATCTCAGTAATGATTTTATATTTGTCTAAACTGCACACAGCATCTCTCAAAATAAGTGTTCTGAACGTTAGCTTTCTGTAGTTTAGAATCTAGAAGGCATAATCCTGTAGGCATAAGGTATGGAGTGATTTGCCACTACAAAAAGAGAAAAGATTACACTGACTACTCTCTAATTAGAAAAGGTTGCTATGTACATCAGTGGTTAGGTATTAGAAAGCCAGTTTTGACTCTCTGTTATGCTCTCTCCATTAAGAGAATACCATTGGCCAGAGAGCAATGTTTTTAATCATTATTTCTCTCCTGCAGTTTTCACAGGCCATTACATGTATATTTTGTTGGATGTGCAGCATCATGACTTCACAGAAGAACACAGCATTCTTATCTGACAAGATGGGAGCAGGGCACAAACCACCACATGCTATCTGTGTGATGTAAAGGCATACATACCAAAAGATACGTAACTCCAGAACCTTCTTGCCTGAGTTATATTTCAAACAACCTGTCACTGTTAAGGTAATATAAACCCTACAGCAGTTTCAAAATATAATAGACAATTCAAGGTCACGCCACCAAAATAATTTTAGAAAACTTATGAGAGCAAATCCTGCAATTCAGAAATCATCCCATTAAATAATAAAAAAAAGTTAGACCGCCAGCAGAAAAGCACAGTAAAGACATAGTAGGCAATCAGGGTTATCTTGACCATAACACCACAATACTTTCCAATTTATGTAATACTTATGAAGGCTTTGGAAATTCTCAGGTGAAAAGGGGTATAGTGATGGTACCACGATTCTGGCCACTTCCACAGCATTTGCAAGAGGATTAAACAGCTCCAGCATCAAGTCACAGAAATAACAAACTGAAGACACTTTTACTGATGACCTGCCATAAGTTAAGATCTCTGTCTTGCAAAAGCTAGAGTGCATCTCTGTGACTTAATTTTGTGACGTCTTACCTCCTGTTGAGATGGCACTGGAACATGTGCAATAAATTTCTGTTGCCCTTCTTCACCGTCTTTTTCCTTGGCACCATCCTCATCCGACTAAAAAAAAAAAATAAAAATTAAGCCACATCAAGTTTACTTTCTAAAGAGGTCATCAAAAAACCCTTTTTTACTTGCTTTGCCAGAAGGAACCAGATAGACCACGATCAACGCTACAAACACAAGAAGTGAATAGGACCAAACAACACAGGAGTACGATAACTATCACGTTCAGATCCGGCTCCTTGACATTTTCAGAATTATTGCTTTCATTCTTCATACAGCTTTTCCTCTGCTGTGGCATGGGCATGAATGTAAAGCTGTATTCCCTCCTCTTCCATATCTCTCTAGCTGCCACAGCAAAGCTATAAACAAAAGAGGAGCCAGCTAACCAAGAAGAAAGCAAGTGCTCTAAAAATATACGTACCACTTCCCTGTACAGCTCTGTACTGCTTTGTTCTCACACCTGAGAGCTGGGCTTATGAATCATGAGATAATACAAATAAAACGGTACTGAAGGAACCACCAGTTTTACGTTATGGGCTATCTCCTTTTTATTCTTGTGACAAATCCACTTAGGTACAGACTGTGAAACAAGAACTAGTTTCCACTACCCCTTTTACAGATCTTGGAGAGCGGCAGCAATGTCCCTCACTTCCCTTACTGGCATTGGGAGCAGGGAAGAATAAAGAAATAAGAGCCACGTCACAACAGTGACTGCAGCATCAGCAAAGCCTTGCTGTATTAGGATTTGACTATAAACAAGACCCTGGCAACCCTTGGTTTTGCTATGCATTGACAGTGTGAAATTATACTGTACACAAAACTACTTGTGCTGTTACTGATGTAGATTGTACTTAGAAGCAAGACTGATCAGTGTTAACAACACACTACCTTACAAATACCAGCATTTTAGGCAGTGATGGTTATTTGCAACAGGGACTCAGAGGTTAGTTGTTTCTCACTCAAGTAAGAAGTCTTCCCTAGTTGCCAGCTTTCATCGCTCTAAGCTCAGACCAAGTTGACTCATCTACTACGGATTTTTACTAAACAGGGACAATTGTCTAGTAAGTTCGGCAGAGAGAAGGGCAGAATGCAGCAGCAGACAGGTTCTTGGCAAAATAACTCAACGTCCAAGGCAGCAGTGTAAAAGACACATGAAATGTTACATCACCTTAAGCCATCACATACCTCATCATCGTTGACAGCATAGATATTTACTTCCTCCTCCTCTTCCTCCTCACCTCTTGCAAGTCGTGCTTCTCTCTCCATTTTCCATTTTTCCACTGCTTCTGCTATAACTGGTTAACAAAGGAAAACAGCAAGTGTATCAGAGAGCAAGTTAAAGCAGCATGGTTCCATTTCCAAAGCTTCTCCAACAGACTTAAACTTCTTGCTTAAATCCTCTACATCGGTAACGCACACTTACTGTAGAACCTTGATGTAGTATCTAATAAAATATATCAATGTAGTCTGAGCAAAACCCAATACTAGCATTGTGAAAGTGTGGTACTTGCTAATGCCTTCATTTGGGCACATTTTAGACTCTCAATGTCACAGGCAAGTATCAACCTACTTTCTGAACTCAGTAACAGGGAGTCAACATAACCAGGCTAAGTGGTTCTTACAGCTCCATAGCATGTCAACAGCTAGAGCAATGTTGATCACCATGTAGTTAATTAAACATGATTACACTCCTTACAGTGACCACCCGCCTCAGTCTCTCTCTTTTCAACTCATAGTGTATTTCTCTTACTATGTAGCATGATTCCAATTCTGTAACTTGCTGCTAGCTAGGAGCTGCTGGTTGCTCTCTCTCTACTATACAGCGGAGTGCTAGTAAGAGCACTAAAACAAGTTTTAAGAACCTTAATCAGTGACATTACCAGTGTATAAAAATCCTAGGGAGGTGTAAGACTAATGCAACTAGACAGTACGAAATGCCTACAACAACAGAAGTCAGCAGTCATTCCCCCTAGCTCTCAAAGATTAAACATTAAAATGCTCTCCCTGAGAAAGCAAGATCTAACTAACTAGTGGCACATGGGTGTGTGTTTGTGTGGTTTTGTGACAGAAAAGGTACCCCAAATTAAGTAGTCTTTTCAATACTTTGTTTGACAAAAATTTAAACCTTCTGATAACAAGGTAAAAACCACAAGAGCCCACCAAACAACAAATGACCCTAAGAGAATCTTAGCTGTTGTGCATTAATAGTATATTAATTGGATATTAACAGTATACCTATTGGTGCTGTTAGCATCTCTAGCCTTGTTATTTCAAGTGGCATAATTACCAACCATGGTAATTGTCTTAAATAATCACATGAATCCGGATGAGCTACCTCTCCTGCCTGCATTTAGCAAGATGTGCAAGATGAACACCGAGTGGAAGGCCTTTCTGGGAGCGCTGCACCGCACAGCTTCCCTTCTTACACTATCAATTGTCTGCCAGCCAGCTAGTGTTCACTTCGCCCTAACGCTGCAGGGCACAGATAACTGAAATATTTCCTTTATTCCCTTCTTCCCCCCTGTCCTATAACCTAACCAACAAGGCATGATCTCCAACGCACAATACTATGAAGATCTCACACACGGAGAAGGGATAAATGTAAGAAGTGGATGACCAGACCAAGAGATACTACGTATTGGTAACAGTTACAAGCTCAACAACTTGTAATGATTTAAAGAAGTCACTTCCTGCAGTTTCGTTTAAAGTTCTTCTAATTCCAGAGAGATAATCTGATACAAAAAGAAGCACCGTTCAAGGGAAGAACCTGATGGTTTTATCTGCTGTGTTCTGTGGAAGAGCCTGCCAAGGGTTCCTATACCAGGACATTTCCTGATGAGCACTGAGGATCTGCCTGCAGTTGAAGCTTCAGAAGCAGAGATCATAAAGCAAACTACAATGCAAACGGCAGCAAATTGCCAGGATCAGACAACACTCACCAGAAGCACTAAGAGAACTATTTAGAAAACAGCTAAGCTCTCAAAGGTGGTGTGTGGCCTCCTGCTTAAAGCTACACAAATACCAGGATACGGCACACAGTGCTGAATTTTAAAGAGTGTTTCAGGAATGAGACTCATAATCCTGATGTCTTTACTGGGCAAATCAGCAGAAACAAAGCTAGAGAACTAAGGAAGCAGAAACATGGATAAATACTATCTACTGAGAAAGTATGGGTTTTAAAGGAAAAAATATTCACAAATGTGTTGAAGTTCCGAGATAGATGACATGAAGAAATTATCACAGGCCACCTAGACTTCAGGATTTCCAGAAGTTCCCCTCTAATCTCCAAGAAAACTAAGCAGCTCTGTTTATGGATAAATAATTAGGTGAGACAGGAAACAGATGGTATGGTCAGTTTTCACAAAGGAGGGAGAAAACCACTTGAGTTCCATAGCTCTCCCTGCTGCAACCTACTCTTCTACGTTCTTAGAAAGGTGGGGAGAAAAGGAGATTTTGCTTCAATAATGAATCACTTGCTGACAGTATTAAAACATTAACAGTAGCAAGGATGAAAGCAAACTCTAAAGCACACCCCCTCACTCTTGAAATGCCTTACACAATAGTGATTTGGATACCTATGTGACAGATGAAATCTGACAGCTAAGCACAAGACAACACCTGCAGGGAAAAAAAAAAGATATCTTAACTTCAGAGTCCACCATCACCCCTTCTCAGACTGATTTATGCAGGTTTTGAATCTCACATACCTTTCCTTTCATGTTCTTGTTCCAGTGGCTCCAGAATACCATCATCTTCATCCCTGTAGCCATAGTATTCTGCATCAATGGCTTTCATAAGCTCAGCTCGAGTTTTCCGAGGTGGTGGGAGGGCTGAAAGAACACGACTGTCATTCATCCTGGTCCATCTTGATATCTTGCTCTGCATTCCCGGTTCCTATCAACCTCACAGCAACTACAGCTACTCACTTCAGCTAATAAACAATGCATGATCTGAACTGCTGTCAATAATGGGAGTATTGGTATTTTACTCTGGTCTGCACAAAACAGTTTGAATACATGACCCGATGCTTCATATTGCACAGTTCCCACCCCGTGGCAATTCTACCCTGTCATGGATGTCGTTGTTTTCCCTTCTCTGTACTGCAGTCCCAGTACTGAGCAAGACTACTGTATGAAAGGAACTAAAAAGCTGTTCCAAGCTCCCCCAGATGATGTAGTACTTCCCATCATTTTTCTCTGCAGATGGCAAGTAAGAAAGAGCTGATTCAGTAGGCCTGCCTCACTTTGGGTCCAAGTAATTCCCACTCATTCTATGGCAAAGCAATAAAGTTTTATCCACTTAGGCCTAGTTTTTCCTATTATGAAAGCTGATTCCTACTTCTAAAATTACGTTCAAGCGAACTTTTTTTTTTAAATTCAGAACTCAGAGTACTATTTAGAACTTATCAATAAAATTAACCTGTTATGCTGGAAAGTTTCTGTAGAATATCAGTCCTTACCATTTGGAACTCCCAGTCAAAAACAGTTTACACTTTTCTACATTTCTTTAACTGCAAACAGCCAAAGGTGTTCTTTGCCCAAAGAAACAGCATTTAATTAATTACTTGTGTTTAGCATTTCGTTTAGCTGATCCCAAGATGCAGGCCAGAATATGCTGTTACTAGCATTCCCCACATACTACAGCAGTCATTTTACTCAAAATATACTGCTATGTAGATTCATGTCTGGGAAGAGTTGCTATTTACTTACGTTCCTTTTCAAAAAGTTCTCTAACTCCTGGTAAATCCTTTGCAGCTCCAAAATACTTGTAGCCTCTGTTTCCTGGAACTTCCTTCCCTTCATGATCTAACATTTTTGGTCCAATCCGCTGGAAAATAAACAAAGTTCATTGTTTAAAATTTTATTCCTCTTGCATCTAGTATTTTCTGTTTTCCCGGGCATCTTCATAGATTACAGGATTGAAAAAGGAGATACGCTATACCAGTTCAAACTACCCCACAAGTCAAATGCCCTCATAGCTCATTTTTATACAGGTTCTCTACTTTTACTACAAATCACACGTATAAAATGACCACACAAACCATAGAGTGTCCATACCAGATTAATCTTCACAAAGTATCTAAACCTGTCTTATTCTCTGTACTAGTATATTTGGGTATCAGATAAACAAGCACTACTAAATCTGACAATAAGCACACATTTGACATTTTGGCAAGTGAGAGCTAGTATCATTATTTCATTTTCAGCAGTAACTAGGTGAGCCAAGTGAAAACCCTTCTACAGACTGACAGAGTACAGTAGAGAAAAACAACACCTACTGATGGGTAAAATCAAACCATTGCTGCAAACTTGTAACAGGAAGGCAAGACCCCTTGAACCGGTGTTCCAGATGAAGAATCTGACTTGCTCAACATGGGAACAAGTATTTCTTCTAACACAACATAACATTTTTAGGGGCTGAATAAATTTCCTCTCTAATAAACATTGGCCAAGCAGTACGTGGTTAACTAAACATTGCACAGATTTTTCTCACTACTTTACCTGTAAGCAGAACAACCATGTAGTACAGAATAATTTACACTTACAGCATAATCAGGACCTCCTAGCTCCTTTATTCTGAATTCCCAGTGTCCTTTCTCCCTCAGAAGCTTGTTTATTTCATCGTTCAGGTCCCGAATTCTGAATTCGCCTAATCCAGCTGTTAGAGGGGGGGGCAAAGGCAATAAATTAGGCAGCTTACTAGAAGCACCAGAGTAATTTCAGAATTTATGCAATGGAAACAGTTTAGTTCACGTTGGAACTAGATGATCTCTAAGGTTGCTTCCAACCCAAACCATTCTATGATTCACATGAAATGTGATTTTTACTGTAACTGCTTAGGCTTGAAGATTCAAAAAATAAAACGTAATTAGAAAAATCTTACCATTTTGAATCTGCGCCACTTTCTTGGAAATTTCCCCAATGATCTAATTAAATAAGAACACAGAAGTGAATTTCTCAAAAAAATAATAAAATCCTAGAAATAGGAAGATCCAACTTCTAAGTTGGCCTTTTGATCTAGAAAATGGACCTGAGCTTATCAATTTCAAATATCAACACAGATTTTATTCAGACACAAATATAGTACCTTCAGAAGCTTAAAAAACAAGGAAACATTTTTACAGCTGTACATGGGATCAGGGCAGGAGCACATGAAGTACAGAGAAAGGCTGAGAGAGAATGGGGTTTGATCTGCCTTAAGAGAAGACAAAGCAGGAATAACCTATTGCTATCTTCAACTACCTAATCGAGGGTATAGAGAAGACAGAGCCAAACTGTTTTATTGTCATGCGCCTCAGACAAGTAGCAGCAAACACAAGTTGGAACTGGGGAAATTCTGATTAAATTCAAGGGAAAAAAAAAAGATCATTGAGAAGGTAATCAAACACTGGAACAGGTACCCCAAAAAACTGTGGAATCCAAATCCCTGAAGATATTCAAACTCAGTTGGACGTGGCCCTAGGCAACTTGACATGGTAGGACCTGCTTTGAACACCCTGGTGAACTAAATGATCTTCCAACCTAAATTATTCTGCGATTTAACTGTCAGCATACTGAAGAAGTCTGAAAAAAAATCTGTAAGCAGGCCATCTAAATAGGAAGTGCTAAAGTTCTACCTACTATAATTAGAAAAATCTATAGCTTGACATTACCTGTCGCCTCCATTTCTCAGCTTTAGGCAATTCATTACACTCTGATGCAAGGAAAGGTCTTCGTTCCTGTTTGACAGAAAGCCACACACCATGAATTTTTAACCTAGCATCAATATATTCACAGCATTTCATGCAAACTTTATTGCTTGATTAATCCCAAACTATGCTACCGAGCTCCAGTGTCTTCTGCTCCCACCAGTTTTTAATAAGTGGAAAACAATGACGATTTACAGCCTGGCCAAATAAAACTACCACAGAATATAAGAATCTACTTAAATACACTTTATTCAAAACAAAATCTGTCACCTGTTTTTTCAAACCACCCTACAATCCTCTCCAATACAAATAACATTCCATTTTGGACAGTTGAATTACAACATTATTTTCAATATACTAGCATCTAAAGAAAATCCACTGTCTTCCAAGCAGCTATTAAGTTTAGGCCTTTCTTTCTCAATTGCTACTACTTAAATAATGTAATTTTTTTCCAAGATGATTTTGTTCTGTACTCTCCCAACTACAGTTTATCCAAAACACCTTTTTCCCAACCTTCTTCATGTTCCGCTGACTTGCTTATGCAAACTAATACTTCATCTTACCTCTAGGACTCTGTGTGCAGTTATTTTGTCCCTTTCCCTACAATACTTCTACAGCTCTACCTTCTATATATTAAAAAGCTTTCCTTCACATAGTATACCAGAAACTCTATTCCATCTTATTCTCTGGCCGTTACTCGTGGAATCTTTTCCACTACACTTTCCCCAAACTGTTATTTTCCACTGTTTCATATTGCTTGCACTTGTGTGTAAAACATCATTTCTTAAGGTGCAAATGTAGGACACCTCAGTTTCCAGAATTCCTTTGTCAGTTACTCAAAATTAAAAATTGTAAACTCGTCCAAAAAAAAGTTATTGAGAACACTCTGATCCCCACATAAATATTCTTGCAAGTTATGATTCAGTGAAAAGTGTACAGGAATATCCAGAGATAGCTGAGAATCAGCCTCTAAGGTTCTGTGTGGGTTTAGGGGTGCTATTTCTTTCATTATAGTGGTGGGGGATTTTTAAATTACAAAGTTGCTAAGTCTCTTTTTTTGTCAATCTTAAATCAATCAAAAAAAAGCTGCATGACAGTGAAGACAATTATGAACAGATGCACAGCTATCATGTGTTGGGTTAATAACATGCCAATGTTATGTATCATGCAAACCTTGAGTTCACAATGATCCCGAAGGCCCTCTGTTTCATGGTTACTGTTTTGTCATAATATTACCAAAGAACAAGATTACGAAAAGGACTTCTCTACCTTTTCTGGGAAGAAATCCAAACAAATCTTATGATTACTGTCAGTAAAAATAAGTGTATGTGCATCAATTTACGTAAGTAGTTGCAGAAGGAGATAACTTCAGTCTCAAAAATAGTTTCAATTTTCTGCCCAGCATGCTGCCTCTATTTATAGCATTATTGTAGTTTGGTGTTTTTTCCAAACTATTACATATTCTACCTACATTATGTAAAAAAATTAAGTGATGTTCAATTTGCACTTTCTTCTCAGCAGCCAAGGCAGCATACCTCTGAAACAAAGATATACATAAGTTTTTAAACAGGTTATTTAGTTAAGAAAATTCCACTTTCTGTTTTGTGTCACTGTGAAATACAGTCCCTACTTCAGCTGCTTCCCAGATGACTTATGTTGGACTCCTACAGGATACCTGTACCTGGCATATGACCTTTCTGATGGCTGTCACACAGCTCTGTACACGGCTTGCATTCCACTCTTGACTAGAGCTAATGAAGCTTTAGTTTTTTTACATCATACCTTAACTTTTCCTTCCTCAAGCTGAGCTTGCCGAAATCTCGCCAAGGCCGTCCTAAAGAAAAGAAAGGAAGCAGATTTACTTTTACAAATCTACATTCCAACAGGAATGAGTTTTGCTCTGGATATTTATTATGGACTTAATTACAGCCTGTAGAAAACAAAGGTTTCAACCTATCCGTTGACTAGCTCTTCTGGCTAGCTACTTCTTCAACACTAGAAATCCTCAGTGGTAAACTTCTGCAATACATATAAATCCTGGTAAGCAGCTAATTATTTTTTCTGTTCAGCACATGCCAGCTTGTTAGATATTAGCGGCAAAAGGAGATCAACAAGTTATAAGCACAAGCATTAAGTTTACATATCTTAGCAGGGGAAACACAAAAAAGCAAACAAACTCAAGAGAAAAAAGCTTCAGTAAGGAAAGCAGCAGTTAGTAATCAAGTTAATTAACATTACCAAAATATTCTGAGTCTCTTACAACTGAACAGAGACTACACATACTACAGCTTTTTAATACACTGTTTTATTTACTTACCAGACATTTAATAGTTACGTTAAAAAGCACAAAACAATTGAGCGCATTTAAAACCTTTAACAGCATACCTATGCCCTGCAGCTAAGCCAATTACCGAGGCTCCATTTACTTTTAAGAGGCACTTCCAGAATGAAAATCACACCATCCAATCCAGCATCCCAGACGCGCTGGATGGGATCACCGTAAGAGAGTACCTCATGAGGTATTAAACAGCTGTAGTCTCTTCAGCCTCTCTCTGAGTTACTATTACAAGCTCGGAAAGTATTTTAGGAAAAAGAACAAACGTGAGACAAATATATTGAAGAGCCTCTAATCTAGTAGTTCTAAATACGTGGTCTGCAAACCTTTTTGAAAAGTACTCAAGAAAGTCAATACAAAAAACAAATACGGTAAAACCCATCAGTTTAGCCCAAGCCACTCCTGAGCACAGACAGATCCCTATCCACCCTGTTCCAAAAACGGGAACCGCCTAAAACCGTAACGGGCCGTTAGGATGTATTTCACCACATTTATCACCCAGCCCTTGCTGTGGCCTCTCCCCTGCAGCGGTCAGCCCACCATCCCCCACCACAGCTCTGCAAGCTCCACACCACCGGGCACGCTGTGCGCAGATGCCTTGACACCCCTCCTGCTCCCACCGTCTCTAGACCAGCGTAAGGTGTACAGCCAAGTACCAAAAACCGTTATTAAGCTCCCGGTGACTTTAAAGAAGGCTGAACGGCGAGTCCCGCCGGCCAAGCGCGGCTCTGTGGGTGCGAGCCACGGCGCAGGGGGCACGGACGTCTCTGGAAGCGCGCACAGCCAGGGCCTCGGCCAGCCCCACGCAGGAGCCCGACCACGCTGCTTCGGGGCCGAGCCGAGGGAACGCGGGGTCGCCTCTGGAACCGCCGGGCCGGGCGGTCTCTGCCCCGCGGCCAAAGCAAGCGGTGCTCATGCCCAAGCGCCCGCCCCGGGGAGCCCCCCCCGGCACCCCCAGCCGTACTTACATGGCCTTTTCCGCGTTTCGAGCCTGAAAGAGAGAAAACAGGCGCGGCGTTACCGGAGGGCGCCGGGCAGCGCCTCACCGCCCGCCCCGCGCCGAAGCGCCTGGAAGGGGGCAACGGACGCCAGGCCCCCGCCTCGCTCCTCGTCCTCCGGGGCGGCGGAGGGGCACCCGGCCGCCACGCACGGCGGGGCCGCTCTCACCCGCGGAGCCCCCCGCGGCCGGGAAGGACACCGGGACACTCACCATGGCGCCCACCGGTCCCCTGGGCCCACACCGCAGAACCGCCGCCGACCGCGCTCCGGGCACCCCGGAAGGAGACGCCCGCCCC
>NW_010973420.1:2261593-2273347 GCF_000737465.1 Haliaeetus leucocephalus
CGCTCCCCGCCTCGCCCCACCGCGCATGCGCCATCCGCCCGGCGCGCCGCCGGGAAGGAGGCGGCCACGCGCGCACAGCCCCACACACACCGCGCATGCGCAGGGCGTCCGGCAGGCGGGAGCGGCGGGCCGGGCCCTCGTTGCCCTCCGTAGGCTTTCCACAAAGCACGATTTGTAAAAAAATAACTCCGTAATTACAGCCCGGGGGGCTTCGGCTGTTGCCCACGGAGCAACGGCGCCTGTACCTCGGCCGTCGCCGCGACAGCGCTGCAACCCCACTGCCCCTCGGCAGCTGGCCTGGAAACCGCACCGGGAGGACGAGGACGGGGGCAGTGACTCCCGACAACTTTAGGAAAATAAGATTTGCCTTTCCAGAAGACGCTAGCCCGGCCCTTTGCCGAAAAGAATCGATCCCACGTTTATCTTCGCCTTCCCGCTCCCTGTGGCCCACCAGAGGGGCGACGACCGCTACGCCGGAGTTCGTCACGGGCTTGGCCTTCTTCGAACGACTGAGGAGACGCTTCGGCCTTAGTGGAAGAGATTAACGTGGCACAGATGAAGCGTTTGGTCTGATTTTTCCAAGTCCCCACAATTTCTGAAATGAGTGCGTGCTCATTCGGCTCGTTCACTGCGACACAACTGATGCTTGCAGCAACAGCAGCAGCAGCAGCATCGCTATCCCGAGCTGTTCCCTACGGAAAGATGTCGGGGAAGGGAGACCTCCGCGGGAGTCGTAGTCTCCTTTTTGAAGTTACATCCTGGTTTCTATTTCTCAGCTTTCAAATCCTGGTTTTTTTGTAAAAAACCTAATTTCTCAGAGAACAATACTACTTTTCAGACTCACAAAAATTATTCAGCGATAACAGCGAGGCACCAGAGGAGCACTAGGAAGCAGTAGCTGCAGGATCTCCATAACCAAGCTTAATTCCCAGGCCCTACAGGAATGGAAAAGTAAGACTATGGCTGTCACCAGCACTGCAGGTCCTTGATGCAGCATTTTTTTAGCTACAGGTTAAGTCCCAAAGACTTTCAGCTCTTTGTAATCACAGAGCTTCAAGCTTTATTACTGTTTAACTAAGATAACTATATGTAAAGATTCTGTTAATTTATACTTGCCTACCACAAGGCTGAACAAGAATATGGTACAATTAGGCCATCTCTACTACCCCAAGACAACCCACTCATCTCAAGTGTGGATTTTATGAGGGTTTTGGCAACTGTGTTTAAGACTCAAAAATACATTTGTGCTCCCACAGCAGCTATTTAAAAAAAAAAAACCCAAACGCCCCAACTCAGGCAAGAACCTCTTCCTCACCCCTCAGTTCCACCGGAGCTGAAAGGCTTTGTTCTTCAGCAAGTAGGTTGGCCAAGAGGCATCCTGCCAAAGAATCACAACCAACTATAACAACAGTCACCATCTCATTTTGGTTTTACACTCTGTTAGAACCTGCCTTCTACATCTGTATGTCACACTGACCAGGCAGTAGCAAATACTCAGGATTTTTTCCTGCTTACGCAAAGCAGTACAAGAACATTCCCTCTTTTAAGTGCTTCAAATAAAGAGACTTCTTCCGGCAGCCTGCTTCCTTCCATCTTCACAGCAGGACCAACTCAGCCTTTCTAAAACCTGCTCAGGTTGACTGCTGCCAGCCAACCGATCTGGGCTCCAGTCACCTTGTACTTTGTATTCTTACCAAGAATCTTCCTTTTTCTCCCTGAACTACAGCTCAACATTTTTGCACAGGCTTTGAACATCAAACCGAGGCTGAACACTTTAGTTCTTTATAAATCTTTATTTCATTAAATGTTATGGAACTCTAAATTGCTATGGCAGCCCACTGCAAAACAGCAGTAACCTGATCAGACTTCAGCCGACATGACACAGCAGCTACGACAGTCACAATTTTCTTGGACGCACGTATTTTAGGTATCAGATTTCCTGAAACAACAGGAAGATTGTATCAGGCGATATGCCTGCTTTTACAGTTTCAAGCAGTGCCAGGGAAGACCCCTCATTGGGATCTTCTAGTTCACCAACTGAGGAGTTCTGACCGCTCTTCTGTAAGCCTCGCCTATTTGCTATAGTCTGCTGAAAGCCACAGGCTTAAGTTGTTTCTGAAGACCACAACCTTCAGGGGCATTATTGCATGACTGTGTCACACTTAACAGCCTTGCTTCCAAAATAACTGCAAACGTTAACGTGATACTTAACTGGTTAATTATAACACAGATCTAGAAGACAAGGCATAGTGCCAATTCTGTTTTACTCCAGCATAGCTGCAGATTACCAGTCTGGTACTTCTCTCTGAAGAGATCCACAAACCATCCCAACATCACAGGTAATTTTTTTCACTGCTGTAGCGTACGTAGCCTATGAAAAAACACTTTGGGACTTCAAAGTAAGGAAAGCCTTTCATTTGTGTGTGAAGATGCAAACACAAGCTGAGTACACTACCCCTCATCATAAACAGACAGATTCCATCTGATCCGTTCAAGCTCCTGCACAGCCCCAAGCTCAGGAGGCACACCAGCGGAAGCTGCCCTCGGCTGCCTTCGACACCAGGTGTTCAAGGCACACCTTCGACACTTGCACCATAGGTGAAGCACTGATCAGTCAAGAACACCTGCCCTTGCTTTTCTTGCACATCAAGATGACTTTATTCGCTTACAGAGCAGATGTGCTCAAGACACACTCTCAGGCAGCTCCCTTTTCATCTGTGTAACTTCCTAACTGTTTACTAACCCTTAGTCAATCAGCAGAACAATGTAAGGGAATAGGAAGCGCCTGTCATACTAGATGGTTTTTTTATGTGATAGTTCTTAGGGTAACGACATCTATGAAGGCTGAAGTACTGCTAACAGACCTTTAAACTACTCCGGATTTGGAACTTGCTGTACCTTCAACAACTTTTGTGCCTCCTTCAGTGATTTTTAAAGAAAAGCTTTAACTGCATCAGCATAAATGAAACAAACCCACTGAGACCACACACTCCATTCACATGAACATATGCAGTTACACAACGGTCTGGAAGGACTGCATACTTCATGTATTTACAGTTTGATGCTACCGCATGGAAACTTAAGACAGTACAAAAGAAAAGTCCAAACTAAACTTTTTACACCTCCACATACCCCTTTTTAATATGTTATTTTGCACTGTGTACATGAAAACCAAAAATAAACAAAAGGAACTTTAGCCAAACTCCCCTTCCTCCTCCAGCTTTATTGATAGTTTAAAATTACATTTTCTATGTTCTAGGACTTCAATTGCTTTTACCATCTTACTTTAAAAACTGATTACAAGCAAATGAAACTCAGTTGTCTAAGTGATATAGTATACAAAAATAACATCTTGATTTCTGTGAAAATGCATTTATTTGCAACTCCTGAATAGCTCCAAATTGTATATGCTATGAGCACGGATGTCTGGGTTTCAGATTTACTTTGAAATATTTATTCAAAAGCTTCCCCTTACGTTCTATATCTCCAACATGAACATTCATTGACTGAATTATTGTTACTTTTAAGTTTATTCCTGATTTCTCTCTCTCTCTCTCTCATGGCCATTAACAGGCATGTGCATCTTGTTTGTTTACTCCCACTCAGCTATATGCTCTAGGTAGGGCCCGATACAGATATTACTTGGTGTTAACAGCTACTGAGGTCAGACAATCCAAGGCCATTGTAATAAAATTAAAGTTATGAGGAAGTTTAGACACTTCCAGAATTTCTTTCCTCCTGCATAGGATCACTTCCATGTAACCCAGAGAGGGTTTGCTGGTCTGACTCAACTCTTCCCACTCATCAATCCCTATTCACCAGTGGCACGGAAAGGGGGTTCTTTAACAAAGCATTATACATAACACCTCTACCAAACTAAACATAAACATTTTTGTAGTTAAATGCAGAAAGTTGATTTTTCCACCCCTTTCCTCCTTTTACACGGCAAGTAAAGCTCACTGGCCTGGGAGTAGCCTCTATCTGCCAACCTTTGGCCAGTGAAGAGGATTCAGAGAAAAATAATACAACCATCAATCAGAAAAAGGAGGGGCGACAAAGGAAAATAATTAGGCTGTAGCTTCAATTGTGCATTCCCGTGCAAGGTGCCCTGACTCGCCGCAGCGATAGCAGTTGACTTCACTGGTCTTGCTGCAGTTGATGGCTACATGGCCAGTTTCACCACACCTGGAAAAAGCAAATGATTTTATCAGAAGCATCCAGAACAGTTACTCAGAAAAGCAATCCTATTCTGTCAAGTACATGATCTACTTAAATTTCATGCAACAATGAGTTCCACATCCAAGACTTCTGCTTCAATGTTCCAGAGTTCTTTGACATGAGGCAATTTTCTGTCTTCACCAGAGCCAGGAACTGTCCTCCAAATGATCAACTCACATTAATCACTGTATATGCCAAAACCACCACACATCAAATAGAGAAGTGGTATGTTTGGGGTTTTTTTTTTTTTACTGTCAGGTTTTGCCTGCTCCAATGCGTCCGTCTACAGTTTAACCTTGTTTTGAAAGTAGTTAGTTTTAACTCAAGTGCACCGTGTTTTCCCTCTCCTTCCTCCACAGGAGGGAATCTTGGTGGGGGTGAAGAATACTGCTCAGGAACATGCTGTTTCTGGTATAGGCCTGCATTCAAAAACTAGACAACATTTTGAAGCTGGTGTTTAAAACTGATCTAACATCCCCTGTACGTTGCAGTTCCTATAACCAAGGCATCTTAAGCAAATTCCTGCTGGATGTGCCAGTCAACCCATTTGTACAGCTGGAGTTTGTCAGTTCCAGCTTAAGACACGGGGTACCCAACTCTAATTTAAGTTTGTGCTACAGTCAAGTACTTCGCATCACCTTCTGCAAAAAGATACAGCCCTTTCTCCTGTACAGCTTAAGTGATTTAACATCTGCATTGTTCTGACCACCTAGAGATGCGCATCACTGAATCTATTACTTGACTTTGCTAACAGGTGTTTAAGTCTCAGTTTTGCACAACAGTAGGTAAGTGTTTAAGAAAAACTACCTGGTCAAAGTTTCAGCTGCATTTCCTAACCAAAATTAAATACAGAATGCATCTATCGCTTAAGCTACATTTTGCAGTTGCCTCTTGTCAGTTCTTACCTATAGCATTTCACTTTGGTGCAGTCTTTTTGAATGTGTCCAAACTCTCCACAAGAATAGCACTTCTGCTCATCTGCATGGTCACAGTCACGAGCCAGATGGCCAGGTTTGCCACAGTTGTAGCAGCACTGCTCTCTCTCCCTCTTCGGCTCCTTGCAGTCCTTCGCAATATGGCCACCTCTACCGCAGTTATAGCAGGCTTCCACAATAAGAAAAACACACCAAACAAGACTATAAAACCTTGGTAGAGTGAGACATAGCATGCTTCTAATGAAGGACATGTACAGCGTGTTTCCAGTGAATTATGATCAGTGTACTGCATCCTTCTCTTCAACCACAGATCCCTGTTCATATGATTGAAGAGATAGAATATTTAGTGATACTTACCATCCTCCTGAAGATCACAGTCCTTGGCAAGATGGCCAGACTCACCACAGCGGTAACAGATGTCCGGAAGAGATGAAGACATGAACTGGAAGCCTGCTTGAAATGGGTAACAGGAGAAAAAAGGCTTCAGGATTAAGTTCAGAATATTCTCCAACAGCTAATCAAGGACACTGCCAGCTCAATTCACAAGTTAACTTCACTCTCAGATGCCCCTGGCAAAATTCTTATGCAGAGGCAAGAACCAGTGAAATTGATTACTAATTTGTGTCCTAAAT
Source organism: Haliaeetus leucocephalus (assembly GCF_000737465.1). Taxonomy (NCBI): domain Eukaryota; kingdom Metazoa; phylum Chordata; class Aves; order Accipitriformes; family Accipitridae; genus Haliaeetus; species Haliaeetus leucocephalus. The sequence goes on from NW_010973420.1 coordinate 2,267,379, forward strand.
TCTTCACTTCATTCAGACTAACAAAGCCAGTTTCACACATTATACAGAACAGTCAAGCTAGAGATCTTACTATACAAATAAAGTGTAAACCACAGTGATCAATCACCTCTGCCACGGCTTCTCATCCCACGACCACGGCCAATTCCAGTAGGGCACTCCCGAGCCCAGTGGCCGGTACGTCCACACTTGAAGCACTCGTTGCTGCTCATGACTGCAGATTACCTGCCTGAGGAAGACAGACATTTTTAGAACACCTTCCCCTACCCCAACCAAAGGCTACATTAAAATAAGAGATTTAGAGGTTTCCCACCCTCCCGGCAAAGGCAACGAAAACCAAGCAGGACTTCTGGCTAACTCAATACTTTCTTGTACAATATCCGATCATCGCAATTAAAACAACTGTAGCAGATAAAAGCCTTACTGTTGTTCTCTCCTTCAGTAACACACCTTCTTCCTTATTCCTCAGAGTTATACTCAAAAGCCAGCTACTTATCTCTACAAATTATTTCTTCCTGGTAGTTGCTACACTTTCTCCTGAAGTGTCTGGCTGGCAGCTACTACATTTATTGACTACTCAAGCTTCTTTCTAGAAGCTAATTTTAAGAATAGGCAGTATTAAACCTAAAGCCTTAAAGAGCACGTTAGCTTAACTTTTGAAGACTTCAGTTCTTTCATGACCTAAACAGCAGTTAAACTCTGAGAAACAAGAATGACAAACTTCAATATATTAACCTATAGCTCAGGATGCATGCTTCACTCCCAGGTTTACATGAAAGAAAATGTTTAAGACATCCGACTTCCCTAAAAGACACCAGACACTTGCCAGATATCTAGAAGGCTAACTTGGAAAATATCCTTAGAATGCTAGGGAAACATCAGATAGGCATGCCTGTCCGAGACAGTATAAACCACTTCTTTTGCCCATATTGGGGAATGGAGGTATGCATTTCGTTGAGCAGAAAGTCAGCCTGTAACAGGCCACTGAAGCAGTGATTAGGACGGGGTGGGTTAAACAGACTGCAGTCACAGTACCTAACTCCCCTAAGCTGTAAAACAGTTACGCAAGACTTCTAGAACTAGAAAAGAACAAGGAAGTTAAACATTTAAATTGGAGTCTTTTTTTAAAGGGTGCTTGAAGACAAGCTTAAAGTACACTTATTTAAAAACACGCATGTCAAGGAGACTTCATCAAAACAAAGCTTGAGTTTAAATACGTCATATGCTCTCTCCTAGTTCACTGTTCTTAATCCAACAGAAGTAGAATCATTATCTGGTATGTTTGGTCAGTTTACCTGATCCCTCAAGATAATCCTCCTGTAACCCTACAATTTATTTATGTTACAGAATGCTTTCTTCCCCTCCAAACCACCCAGCATTCCAGATTACCAGGAATGGTCATGAGTTGCATCTTCAAGAAAGCCACTACAGAAGCAGTAAGAACACAGGACCACAAGAAGGAACCAGAATTAGCATCCTGATATACACTCTCCATTTAAGAGCTAAATATCTAAACATGAATTTTTATTTAGAGTTATTTTTAAATTACTCCAATGTTGAACAAGTTCACTGTGGCTTTTTAGCCACTCCTCCCTCAAAACAGTTCCTCTCTCTCCAATCATCATCAGTATAGAAGTGCTTATCCATCCTTCCAACCACAGTAGAAGCCTGGGAATTCAAAGTACAAGAGAGATAAACTTTAGTATGCTACTTCTGTAATCCCACATCTACCTTCCCGCTGAACTAGATGATGGTATTTGCCCTTAAAATGAAGTTCTGCAACGGTAAGATGCAATAAGATCTTAAACATATGTTAAAAAGAATAAAACAACTGGTTGTCTGAGCACTTAGGAGGTATACTTGGATTTTACACATAACCCAGTCTTCTGTGCTTCATCCCAGTCTTTATTAGGACACCCAAGGGTGAAGAGCTGTCTACTATGGTGGCAGCAGCTGGCACTCACTGTGCTATTGTTTATGTCTGTTTTCATAGCAACCATGTTGACTCTACAGAACAGGAAAAACACAAGCAAAGCCAACTGCAGGAGCTGGGTTCAGGCACAATAGTTGATGCTGCTTTTAATTTCAAGAGGGACAAGATGGGGTCTCTGAATTATATACCAAGATATATTCTTCACTCAACTTCCAACTCTTCTAATCACATGTAAAAAATTATAGAACAACAATGTAAGACCTGTTAAAAAGAGCAAAATAGTATGCCAACAGCTGTAACAGAATTGCGATATGTCTTTACAGATACTAAAAATTACTAGACTTTCATTTCAAGCCACAAACTTGAGATTACAGCACAAAGTGACAGGATTGAATATTGCCAGCAGTTACCCATATGAAGAACCTAATATAACCAGTTAGGTTAACATGTGGTAAAAGACAAATGTTTAATAGGTGAGCTAGACCTGCTTTAGATACACAGTGGAAAAGTTTTTGTACTAAGATTAATCTGTCAGCCTGTATCTAGTCTGTCAGTCTGCCAGTCAGGGTCAGGATCTGCATGATGGGACAAAAGCTCACTACTCACTGCCCCAAAGGAATCTGAAAAGAGAAGTTTTACAGCTGATTAGAAGTTGCTTCCTTTTTAACTGCTCCTTCAAGAGGAAAACCTGAAGTTTCTTTTCGTCTGGTATATAGCAAATTGGCAAAGTAAGATTATGCAAACTGAGTAAGAAAATTAAAGTCAAACAACAGTCTCTGTACAACCATCCTTCAAGACTATTCGAGAAATTCATTTAAAACCCTGTAACTTCAGAGGCCCCTTCCCCCCCTCAACTCAGAGATATTTGAAGGATACAGCTGCCATAGAAGCATGACTACAAAGCACACTGCTCCATCTTCAGATACCTTAAGTATATGAAAGTACCAAACAGTTTGCCTGGAATTTCTCTTTACCAGTATTTTAATATTTAACTTCTGCTTTCTTCCTGTAAAGAATCTGAAACTGAATACAAGTTCACCAGCTATTAGTAGGTGGATGCAGCTGACACGAGTTTTACTTGCCCCACATTCTAAAAAGCCTTACACAGGACAGAACTGCCCACCAGTGTAGACTGTTTTAAAAACCAATATAAGGACTTAGTTTTCAGATAAAGCCATCCGCAACCTTTCAGGAGCAGTATCCAGAAAAGGCTGGTTCAGAAGACAAGTCCTTAAATGGATAGCCTCCAAACAGTTTGGACACCATTACATTTTTCAGTTACTTCTAAGAGAAAAAAAATGACTACAGTAAAAACCACCCAAGTTCAAATTCTCCTCTTAGTCAGTACTACTTCATTTTGTCATCGCAGGCGTTACCAGCAGTTTCTTTTATCTATCAAGGCCACCTTAAAGTAAGCCTTCTGCAAGAAGCCTACTTGTTTAAGTTTGCTTGAAAAGTTTGCACTCAGTCACATCTATCAGTGTTTTCCACAGCTCAAATGGGTTACACAAAGCTTGTCCACCTACCACTGCTCCCCCCCTCCCCGGCTATGCCCTTTACATCCCTGAACTAGATTTCTGCCTCACTGAGACACAAAAAGTAATAATGGAAAACAAATTAGAACTATGGCCTCACCTAGCATTTCCAAGCCAGGTCAAAATTCTGCAAGATATACTAAGCCACTGCCTCAGACTAGATTCCAAAACTTCTGAGGAAACACAAGTCTAGTTGCCTCAAACATTAGCTTTCTACTAAAGAGAGAAGGCACACCATCTACCTGAACTCCTTCTAGAGAGCTCCAGAACTGTAGTTTGAAGCTGAAATAAATCACCTTGCAGCTATTCAGCAAAACACTATTAAGAATTAATTTTAGACTTTACTCTGTATGACCATCCTACTGCTAGCTCATAGGCTGAGAACAGCTCAAAGATCCAAGTGAGAGGTGCCACCACAGCAGTTTCCTGGGTCAGATTTGAAGTCTGAGTGCAACTTTAGCACCAAACTTCAAAGTGACAAAGTTTCTTTGTGGTTCTTCTAGTGATAGGAAGAACTTTGAAGTTTCTTGAATCAAACTTCAAAGTAGAAGATCATGCCATTCTGTGACTTTACAGTTAATACACATTCAAAACTTTTAAAACGGGAGAGGTGCTACTAATTTCCAGTCTTCACGCACAAGCATCTAGACCTGATAATACAAAGAACTACCACTAAGCTCCACTGTAATGCTCCTTATTTTACAGGTTTTAGCCTAGATGCCTTCCGAGGAAGAAGTCTGTTTTAACAAACAAAGTAAAACTAACTTCAGCTCCTCACCATAGAAAGGAAGCTGAACTTCACCTCTAAGATTACTCACTATTTTTCTGCATACTAGCAGTTCCTTAGAGTTCAACAGCCCAATATAACAGGGGCTTTTATATTCTTTATACTTACCAGGTGCTTTTTTTGATCTACAAGTATCACTTCCACTCAATATTAATAGGACTTCACTCCTTCAATCAAAGGACAGACTAGATAAAAACCACTGCTAAAGCCAGCACACTTAAGAGCTCTTTGGCAAGTCAGCTATATCAAAGAGGCGAACACTGAGAAATCAGCAGTTTCCTTCCAGGTTGTCGGTGACCAACCTATAATACCACATCCACATTTGAGAAGCCAGCCCAGAGCCAGCCTGAACATGGCAAAACCCCTATGTAACAGGAAGCATAGCTTTGTTTCCTCTAAGATAAAGAGCTGGAAAGGAAGAAAGGACTGCTAACAAGTGCTAGCATTTAGTTTAAAAAGAGAAATCAAAATATTAAAGAGAAATGCTACCCCCGAGGAGTTTCTATTTCCCCAGGAGCACGTTTTGAGAATTCTTGAACACAGACCACACGTGAGTGTCACCAAAGCTACTCGGTATTCAGCTGGTTGAATTTCCACATCTGTAACTTGAAAACATGCTACAAAGAGTTAGTGATGCTCCCGTCTCCGGCTTTTGTCCTCACTAAAAAAAGATACAGAATTAAGTATCCTGACCACCAGGTAACGATAGCCCAATTCTGAAAGGAAGTAGTTTGAAACGTCAAGAAAACCCACACAAGTGGAAAACCAAGCCCTACACTCCATTTGGATCCCCTCAATACATTCCACGGCCAAGCTGATCCAAGAACGCTGAACATTAACTAAAACTCAATAACTTGGCCCCTACTGAGGGGCCAGAAGCCAGGTCAAAAAGACATGGTGACTTTGATTAGACCAGTAATTCTTGAATAGCTTTGTTGACACAGATCAGAAGGAGAGCAAAAGTTCATCAAAAAGGTGACTCTGTAGCACTTTCTGCCCATCCATACTAGTTGATACAGAGTGGGGAAAACTATTGATTACCCACCAAACATGCACATTCTACCGCCCTCTCCTTTTGTTTTTTCTTGCTATCTGTGCAAAGTTTTAAACTTGGAGAAGTAAACAACATCAGCAACATGCAAACTTTTTAACATAAAATTCAGTCCAGACGTTAACAAAGTCAGTTCAAAAAAGTGGTAGGTTAAGGCTGTGGCTCACAAGGTTGTTGCACAGCCCCAGTGAACTCATTTAACCTCTTCGCTTTGAAGACAGATGCAGGATTCCTTCTCTAGGCAACTTTGCATTGAGGAAGAAAACATGGACTAGGCAACCCTAGCGCTGCCTGGCAATAGGATCTTACTAAGTGCTGAAAAGAAAATAAACCCCACTATTAAGTCTAATAATTCCTTATGACAATTCTGGATACAAAATGAGTAACAGCAGTTACTCGAGAACTCCGCCTGGCTGGAACTTAAATAAAAGGCTGCTCCACTAGTCCGTGATCTGTAGATGTCACAGGCTATTTTTCCTATCCATTTATAGGTCACAGTTGGATTTGGAGCAGGCCACCATCCATGCCTGTGGTCGGAGACCAATAGTTGCAACACCTCGACCCTCTTGTCTCCGGCAGAGCCTCACACGTGGGGAGCCACGTGGTGCGCCCGGGCCACGGCCCCGCCAGCCTCCCCACTCAGTCAGGGCAGAGCAGTTTGGCACA
>NW_010973420.1:2273374-2274410 GCF_000737465.1 Haliaeetus leucocephalus
GAGAAAAGAAAGAGAAGAACAAACAATTTTATTTCGGCCACCGTCCACCCAGTCCCCGATCTCACCAGACCTTCTCCTCCCCAAACCTGCTGCAGCCGCTCACCCACAGAGAAGTTAGTCACACGCCCCAACCCGCGCATTAAGGCCGGGCCGGGCGGTTCCCCCTCCCCACACCGCCGGGCCGGCCACGTGAAGCGTTACCCCCGACTACCACACCGCCCTCCGCCCCCGCGCTGCGGGCCTCCTCGGCAGGACACGTCGTCGCCGCCGCAGCCGGACGCCGGCCAAGAGGCCGAGCACCCGCCACCGGCCCGCGGGCTCGGGCAGGAGACCCGCTCCCGCCCGGCACCCTGCCTGACCGAGCGGACCGGGACAGCCCGCCCCCTCCCCGGCCTCCCTTCCCCCAGCGCAGCGCAGGCTCCCTCAGCGCCTCCCGGAACCCGCCAGCGCCTGACTCACCCGCCGCCACCGCCCGCCCTCGCAGGGCCCCGCTCCCCCCTCCTCAGCGCTCCCCATCCGCCTCCCTCCCCCCCCTCCTCCTCCGGCGCCGGCACCCGGGCCAGAGAATCGCGCCCGAGCCCGGGCGGGCCGCTCGGCGCCACTTTCCCGCGCACTAGGCCGGAGTGCGCCAGCGCCATCATCCCTCCGCGCTCTGCCCTCGCTCCCCGCCCTCGGCCCCGGCAGCCCCCCTCGCCGCCGAGGCCGTCCCGGCAGTTACCTGGCGGACTCCCGACCCCGCTGCGGCAGTAGCCCGCCCGGACGACAGTAGGCCCCGCTCGCTCCGGCTCTGCCCGCCCGCTCCCGGCTCCCTTCTGGCTGCGCCACACGCGGTTTGCACACGGCCCCACGCGCTCTCCCCTCACCCCGCCCCTCCCTACTACTCTGCGCACGGCTCGCTGGAGGCCACCTCTCAGCCAATGGGCGCAAAACGCTTTTCCGGGTGGCCAATCGCAGCCGCGGACGGGGGCGCCCAACCATCGCAGTCGAAAGGTGGGAGGGGCCCGCCTACCGGGCCTCACCGCGCCGGGCTGCCTGC
>NW_010973420.1:2274460-2274727 GCF_000737465.1 Haliaeetus leucocephalus
GGCGGCTCGTTCCCCGGGCGCTGCGGGGTGGCGCGGCTCCGGGCAGGCTCTGCGGCACCTCCCTACCCTTCGCACGGTGACTCACCGCCCAGGCACTCCGGCTCCCTCCCCGCGCCTCCCCCTCCCCCGTCTGCCGGCCGCTCCGGCCAAAGGCGCGGCGCGGAGAGCTCCGGCGCCCGCCCGACGCCTCACGCCGGAGGGGACGCCGGGGCTGCCCCGGTGATGCAGCAGAAGCCGCCGCGAAACGGCGTGTCAGAGCCCGCCCTC
>NW_010973420.1:2274760-2274969 GCF_000737465.1 Haliaeetus leucocephalus
CAGGCGGGGCGGTCGCCGCTGTGGGTTTTGCCGCCCGGCGAGAAGCGGCTCGGCCCCGCGCGAAATCGAGGGGATCGGCGGGAGCTGCCGGCCCGCCTCTGCTCCCTGCCTGTCACTGCCCTGCCTGCCCCCGCGCAGCCTCCTCCATCTTAGGCCGAGGGAATGAGCTCGTCCCCCGCTCCTCCTCCCGCCCAGCCGGGCAAGCCGCA
>NW_010973420.1:2275022-2342118 GCF_000737465.1 Haliaeetus leucocephalus
CCCCCCCCCCGTCCCCGAGCAGCCTTCTCCGACCCACCGACGCCGGGGCCGTTCCCAGCCGGAGCTTCCAGCTCCCCGCGCTGCCCTGCCTGTGCCGCCCGTACCGCGCTACGGCTCTGGGCACCACCCGGCGCTGCCGGGCGGGCGGCCGGCGCAGCCCCGAGGCGCTGCGGCTGGGGGCCGAGGAGAAGCGGGCAGCGGGCACCCGGGCCGGGGCAGGGCGTCCGTGCTAACCGCCGGGCGGCGGCGGCTTGGCCTCCGCACGCCAATGGCCCGGAGCAGCGGCAGCCATCTTGACAGGCCGGCGTGGCGCCCGTCCTGCCGGTAGCACCAGGAAATGGTGGACGGGGGATCGGTCACGGTGCGGTCCGGGGAGTTCGGTTTTTACCAGACTCCCGGGACTTCATTCGCGCTGGCGAGGACGCCAGTTAACAAGGCTTCTGATATTTTGGCGTATTGCAGCCAGCAGACGCAAGAAGGAAAATGGTTTTCTGAATTACTGGGCAACATTTACTCTCTTAGAATCTATGTCTTACGCAAGTCTCACAAATATTATTACTGCTTAGTTTAGTACTCAGCCATGAGGAGTTTTACATAAACCCTGTCCCTTTTGCCTACGAACTTTATAAACGAATTAACAACTACGTATTGCACCCAAACCACTTCTGTGTGAATATCCTAGGGAGTACAATACACCAGCAATATCCACAATTACTCTGCTCATTTGGTCGTCCTCATCATTTTGTTTAAAATTCCACCGTTTCAACATTATGTTGAAATGTCTTTCCCTTCCTGCCCGTCAGTTACAAGAGCAAGAAAGTCCCACCGGGCCCTGGGACTCGGGGGTAAAACGTCGGTGTGAGGCTGACGGTGGAGACGCTTTGGATTGACCTTTCCTCAAGCTTGTAAATCTAATATTATAGCACTGTAGTTAGGTTTCTTTTATTAGAATATGAGTAACAATGTATGTCTTTTGCTTGGTGTTGTTAAGTGCAGTTCATTTAAGATGGACTTTATGTGGTTTTATTTGTATTTTGTGTGCTGTATTTGCATGTCTGTGCTGTGTGTTTTATAACCTGCTGTATTTTCTGCAGAACTAAACCAGGCTAGATTGCATCAGCACCGAGGTTCAAAAAGGGGACGAGCCTTTCAGGCCTATCTCTGCCTGTTACGCTATAGTGTCTTACTAAAACTTCTGCCAACTCTCATTCTGGTATTTGTTTTACAGCAATGTAAAAACATCAACATTGCCAACAAGCTTTGAACTCATAATAACATTTCTTCCCATTAATTACTTTTTTTCATCTCTGCTGTCATAGTTCAGCATAATTTTCATGGACTTTGGTTGCCTCGGATACATTACAATCCTGTTCACAAGTAGTCATACTTCTAGTTTTAATTCCTACTCTTTTCATGTGATAAAGGGAAGAAAAATAATGTATGTAGCTAAGGAAGTACTCAGAGCTTCTAAATCATGAGTTTGCCTACACTGCATTAAAAAACCCAGCCAAACAACAGATCCATGTCACTAAGAAAGAATGCAGAGAGAAAATCATATAACCTCTTTTTTTTCATCAAATCTTTACTTTTTTTTTAAAGTACCAAAACATGGCTTCTGTATGAGTCTTTGTAACAGGACTTGGGAATTTCAGACTGACAAAACAATTGTAATACAACTTTTCTAACTTTTTTCTTGTGTTTTGCTGGTTGTACTTCTGGTACTGTCCATGAGGCTAGGAAACTCAAAGTTTATTCTTGGTGGCAATCTGTAGACTTACTGTCATCAAAAGTTTTTGTGACTGATACAGCCAGTAAATGCCCCTGAACAAACCAAAACTGTTTATTTGAAGAAACTTCAAACCATATCCTGGACTCTCCCTTAGCTGAAATGGAAATAGGGTGCAACTGTGAGTGAAAATGCATTACTCAAGAAGTGTTACTGCTGGTGACAAATCAATCAATCATCCTCTGTAAGTGTACTGCCTCAAATACAGTTCCAGTGTTCTTACAATAAGGATATTTTTAGCTATGTTTCATTATAATGGATGAAAATTTCCCCCAGCAGATAATAAGAGAGTCTTCTAACAGCATTTGGTTTGTGTACGTACCTCAAAAATTAATTTGGCTCGTATCTTAATAAAGCTTGCAATTCTTGTTTTGCAGGTTTCTCTGATATTTAGGCAAAGGATAGTCTTGCAGTTAAAGAGCAAAAGTGAGAGGCATGACATCTGTTTCTGGCTCAGTACTTCCTATAGAAAACAAAGTAGACAGAAAACGAGATAGAAATACAAAGTCTTTAAATTTCTGATGCGCAAGGAAAAGACAGTTTTATGTCAGTTCCAGACTTCTCATTGTGTTAGCTCTGCCCCCAAAATCCCAGGCCTCAAGAACAATTTATGAATAACAGTGCTCAAAGGAGCTCAAGTACAGCAATAGTTGAAGGTAATCTATTGTTTCAGCAATATATCTTTCCTAACGCAGACAGTTCTTAGAAGGGTTGGATGAAGAGCCAAATCATTTTAAGACCAAATAAAACAACAAATCACATTTTGCAACCAATGTTCTTGCATTGTTTTCCTCCGAGTGGTTGGACATGTGGGTAGAAAACTGTTTCAGTTGCTGGGCAATTGTCATTGCTTCTCAGCCACATATTTTTATTGTTGAAGTAAATCTTACTTCATTTTGTATGTGGGATTTTTCAAAACCAAGGAGACCTAAAATAATTGCTATGGATTGTAAGTGTTAAGAAGAGAAACTGCTTTTGGAGTATGGTTTAGTTGAAAACAACTTGTCAGCAGCAGTTTCAGAACAAGTGGTAGCTGTGGCCCATTCCTTCCCCCATCCCCAACCACTCATTTCCCCTGACAGGAGGCCAGAGCAGAGCAGGAATACACACCCATCTTTGCACAGTTCTGCCCCTGAATGCTTTGCCCTAGCCTCTGCAGTAAATTTAATTCCAATGGTGTAAGAATAACAAAGGGGGGAAGTATTTGCTTTTAAAGATTGACAAGTGATGTTATCCCTCTTAAGATCAATAGATTGTGACATTCTGTATTACAGTGTCGCCTAAGAGAAGCGTTATTTTACCTGGTTTAAGGCCAGTGGGTCAGCAATGTCCACCAAGAATACTTCTGCAAAAAGAGAATCATCTGTTGCTGAAAGAAAGAGAGTGAGTCTTTAGTCAGGTCTGTATATTTATTTCTTTGAAAAAGTCATAGTCAACTGGCTGTTGAAAAGAGGCCTGATAAAACACTCAGTGAAATCAGTTGGTGTATTGAGAAAGGAAAGACTGACTCTGGTTAATACTTGTCCGTGTAAATGACAGGTCGGGAAGCTTCAGTGGTGATCTTAAGAGACTTTTGAAATACAGAAGTGATAAGCCCCTGGATGATGTAACAGATAACAGGAAAGGTTTGCCTGCTTCTTTTATAAAATATTCATATTTATACTCAATCTTCATGACTGAATTATTTCATAGGCTTATATATGCTTTTTTTTAAGAGTCTGTCTATGCTAAATTAGCTACATACAGTCTTCTAGGGTAAAATTATCCTGGTTGAAGAGAAGCAATCACACTGATTCCAGATGCTTAGTTCATTTTGATTTATTGTAATTAGCTGATGAGATTTCAAATAATTACTTATTTAATGTCTATAATAATACAAGAATGATTAGTTAGCTTATGACTGTTGCACAGATATCCGCATTTAGAGTCGGGCAAAAAGAACTTCCTTCGCTCTCTAAGAAGTCCAGCTACACAATATCCTTCTATTTCTCTAAAGAGAATGAAATCCTTAAACATGTCTGAAAAACTACGATATGCTCTCTAAGTATTTTTTAGAGATAGAGGAACATATGCAGCGATGCGTATGTTATTTGGCAGGGACCAGTGAGGGCCAGCTGCTCCCTGGGGCGCAAGGAGCCAGGAACCAAACACGACACGGAGGTGGCGGGGTCCAGCCCCGCAGCACCCAGGCAGGGCAAGCCCAGGGATGGCAGCTGGGGTCCGGCGGGAGTCCGGATCATCAGACACGCTCGTAATGAGGAGGCAGGTCTGAGGTGATGCCGGGAAGTCAGTTTGCAGATCAGGGTCAGGTCCGGTGGCAGTAAACGGAGCGAGATGCAGCCTGGTGACTGGCAGGCGCGTCCATGGTGGCAAGGCAGGGCTGAGATGAAGGCAGGAGGACCAGGCGTACGTCAGGGCGGTCCGTGGCTGGGCACAGACGTGGCTGTACCGCAGCTGAACGTGGAGCTGGAGACCAGCACCCCCACAGCGTAGCTCAGGCGGCGGCTGAGATGGGCCCGTGGGCAGGGCCGTGGGTGGAAGCGCCAGGAAAAGCTGGTCAAAGCAATTAAAGTGTTAGTACACTCATGGCCCTGACATAATTAAATGTGCTTAGTGACTCTGCCATGTCTTTAAGGTTTAATGTATTTTTAAGTGAGTTACTCCATTGATTTTTCGCTGATGATACAGATGACTGCATTAGCCAGACAGGTTTTCTAAGTGTGCAACGAAGTTTATAAATTACATGAAATTGGTTACTCAGAATGTCCTGTGGAATAAAAAGCTAGAGCTCACATGGTACGAAGGAGGGCAGAAGTCTTCAGGACTCGGGGCAAATGCTTGAAGCAGCAGATTGGTGTCACATGAAAATGGGAAGATACAACCTGCATATGAAGGCACCGTGAGGTCATATCCAACATAACCAATGGCCAGTGTACCAGGCTGAGATACAGTGAGAAAACGTCTCAATAAAGTATTCTCTAAAGCATGTTCTTTGACATGAAAAAAACACCCAAACCTCTTTTTGCTGTTCTTATTTTTAAAACAACCTATGGACTAACCTGTTGGGTCCTAGCTGCTCAGTATACTTTAATATTTTGCACTATGTCCACCTTCAAGCTGTCATTTCCTTTTATCACACCAGCAATTGTACCATTGAGCCAACTGTTATGTCTGTTAAGCTGACTACACTGTTAAAAGTTACACTAATATTTGATGGTCTGTCTGACACTTCAAAGAACTATATAGTGCATATATAGTGTAAGACCACACACATAAAAAAGATTGAAGAATAACCTATATAACCTGAAGTGTAAAGTAGCTTAGGCACTATACCATGATAATAAGAGTAGATGTTTATGTGTACACAGTCTGATGGAGTTCTGGTACCCCTCTAAAATGGGATATTCAACTAAAGGGTCAGATTTTGTAGTGCTGCTGCTTCTATTTTTGGGCAGTGCCCTAAGGTTAAAACACTACAGTGTAAAACCAAGGTCAAGAGGTACCCTTGATTGTACCAGGGAACGCACTGAAGCGCACTAAGGGATATTATCAGCTGTCTGATCCTCAGGCATCTGCTGCAGTCAATCTGCAGCCCTGGGTGCTTGCTTGCTTGCTTTCAAATGCTTTTCTCACTTCTTCCAGTGATTTACACAAGTGATTCCAAAATTTAAGTTTTGCAGACAAGGAACGAGTGACAGAAGATCTCTACGTAGTGTTTTATTCCACTTACAACTAAAAATATTAAGTATTAATTTAACATAATTGGACTGTATGAGCCCGTGCAATTCTGTTTACTTCAACAGGGTGCCTCCTGATCTGTGACTCCGGAGGCGTATCAGATCCAATAGCTAAAACTTTTCTTTGCTGGGCAATCGTACTGAACTGTGTAGAATGGATTATGAAGTCTACTCTTGAGATTCATAATCAACCCATCTTGTGTCAGCATATGTTTGCTGTCAGGCAACTGTAACCAGACACCAGAGATTCTACCTTGTTTAGAGGGCATCCCCACATGGCTATTCCAGTTAACTCTGGGAAAGAAAGAGATTCTTAGGAAAAAAGAGTATGTCAAGAGTGCAGTGGCAGCCCAGAGATGCTAGAACAGCTTTTTTAAGTTTTCAAGAGGCAACTGTAAGCAGAGAAAATAGACTGTTCTAACGACTTGACTGCAAGACAGCTAGAGCCTAGAAGAGAAGTACAAAAGCAAAGCTTCTTTGTCCTTTCATACTCCCACCTCTCCTCAGTATCGGGTTCCTAACCTAGTTTGGATGCAGCAAGACTCAGCTTGGATCCAAAAATGAAATGAGCTCTTTATCTGTACTTGACTAGACTCCAAATGATTTCAGTAAGAGGAGGCTGAGTAAGGACTTGGCTGTAGGTGGATCAGAGACTTTGCAGTGCTTATTTATTAAATATATCCCATTTGGTGTCCTGTTTGCAGCCTGCCAAAGCAAAAGGGATTAAAACTTTTGTTCCCCCCTACACCTCATTACTGAAATAATGAGTAGAACCTTTTTTCCCCTCTACATTATTACTGGAATAATCTGTCAAGCAAGCAATTGAGTTGTTTCACCTTATCACAATCTTTGCCAAGAAAGATTTAGCAGCATGATAGTTTAATGGAAAATATTATAGCCACATTCCTTTCAGACATAAATTCTATGTAGAAAGATAGACATCTAATGGGAAAAAAGTTTGTGTTAATACAGAGATTTATCTGCTTTATTGTTTTTCCCAGTGTGGTGTTTTACCTGAAGTACTGCAGAGCATATGTGAAAGCGAGCTAAGTGAAGCTATCCAACCTGTTATTGAAATGTGGATATAAAAATGACAGCATCCTTTCAGCTTCATTAAATATTAAGTAGAAGTACAAACATAATTATCACAAATACTCTTTTGATAACCAAAAGATGATTAAAAGAGATGTTCACTTAAAGTTGTGCAAAGCAAGGTTAGGGGGTATGCCTGTCAGGCAGGAGCAGCATAAATAACTCTAGGCAGAAATTATGTAAAAAATGTACACATTATCAACAACAAAAAGATAACTGAATTTCATGGTAATTTCAACCAACTAGCAAATGAAAACAATCAGGCCTTACCAACAGAGATGACAAACAGTTCTGTAGTTCCTAGAATATTTTTATATGCTAAAAATAGGCATGTCTCACTTTAATTGCATGAGAAACTACAAGCTGAGGATGAGTAAAAGGTCATAAAAAGGTGCTTGGCTTGAAGGTAGAAAAAGCATCAGAGTAGACATATCAGAATTAAAAGTTATGTTAAAGATGTGTGTGTTAGATATTCTGCAGAGCTGAGTTAATAGAGTTGTTTTAATTATGTCATAAGCTAGAAGTAACAGCAATAATACAGGTGAGGCAATGTTAAAGGTTTAAAAAAGCCCAGATAGTGTGGGGTTCACCGTCAGTGCAAACATACTGTGTTTGGAATTGTAAAGGTGAAGATTTACAGGTAAAAACCCTAATAAGTCATCCTGCCTGCCACTCTTTTCATGTCAATTCCGTATGAATTAGATAGAAATGAAACAATATTCTCCTCATAATTGTATAATAATATAATATTCCAGCTGTTTGTAACAACAAAGCTAAGTTTACAGATCTAATTGTTTGCTTCAACCAAGTAGAAAAAAATCATCAGCTTCGATGCAAGCTCTTAGAAAGTGACATCATCCTAAAAACATGGAGCATCTTTTTCTCCTTCTCAACGTGTACAGCCAGGTTCTGTTCTTCTCCTGCTGAGATATTCTCAAGTTGTTTTAAGGATTTCAGTCCCAGAAATGCCAACAGACATTGCAAAAACATATAGAGTTCCTGGGGTTTGCTGGCTGTTAGAACACAGGGAAATGGCCCTGCATCCCTAAATTCAGAGCATAATGCTGACTTAAAGCCACCTTTGTAAGCCAGGCCCTCTGGAAGCTACTCATAAAGCCTCAGCTCAGGATGTGCTCCGGACTGCTTTTGCACTGTGGTCGGTGCTGTTTTTATTTCCCGTGAGTGCATTTCACTGTTGTAAGCAAGACTTTTACTTAGGAAGGAACGATCTTCATTTCCTAGGCTGCTTCTCATCAACATGTGTAAAATTTAACTTAGTGGATGGGTACCTCAGTCTTGAGTTTCAGAAAAGGATTTACTTGGGAGCACATATGGTCTGCTATATAAATTCATAGTTTGTAATTCATAATAGGTGTGATCTGCTCTGTATAAATAAATAATGTTCTCCTCTTTTCCAGCTTCTTGAATTGATTATTCATAAAATCTTGTCGTGCATTAGTCTTAGGGAATCTAGGAATAGCTCTCTCAGGAACATACAGTTTACCTTAATACTTTTACGTAAATTCGTCTCTGGTATGAGTGCAGAAAGGGCTTCCATTTAACATTTGACCTTTCAAGATATGTTTGCCTGTGCACTTTCTTCTTAAAAGACCTTCCTTCTCACACTAAATACATTCAGCTCTGCTACTCAACTTGAAAACTGTTTGGAGCCACAGTTAGGCATTGGATGTGTGTGTAGGGCCATGGGTGCCGAAGGGTTGGTGGAGATGTATAGCAAATAAAGGTGTATAGCAAATAAAGTCTAGACAGGAGCCATATGTTGCGCAATACACATTGCTCTTACATTGCTTGGGCAGAAGCAGGGGTTCTATGGGATAAAATGAAACGTGATGATACAGTTAAGAACTTCAGTTCAGTTCCTGTGATACACACAGGTTGAACACACACTACCATCACTCTGGCCTTTCATATCTCAGGGTGTTTGGACATCTCTTAAGTGGGTATCTGCATGTGTGAAAGCTAAGAGACTCAGCACAGCCGGCGTGGTGTTTTTTACCCCAGGGGCTGTGTCAACATAGCACATTAAGAAGGACAGTCCTGGATTTTCATAGGTTTATGACATCAGCCTCTGTTATATGCACACCTAACACTGGAATTCCTTAAACCTGTATTCAGTGGAAACTGTGGTGGGTTTCCAAGCATCAGGCCTATAGAGAAGCTGGTTATTTCTATTTTGTAATGTTGTATGCAGTGACATTTTGTTTCCCCTGATGTTTTTTCTTCCCATGTGGTCTCCCTGGAGTGGCTGGAAAACCCACTTACACGTTTTTTATGGCTTCAGAATTACACATAGTGCAAAAGATTCTTGTCCCAGGTATTGCACGTAGGTTGTGATCTGTAACTAAACTCCTACCTTGCTTTGTCAGTGCCACAGCAGGACATTGTATCTCTGGCCCTTTACCTCAGAAAAGTGGCTTACATGGCTCATAATGGAAAAATACTATTATTAAATTACAGGATTAAGCACTGTTATATCCCAAACTGGCAGAAACAAATTACTAAAAAGAAAGATGTTCCTTCTTGCATGTTCTGTAGCTTGACCAAGCTGTATTATAAGGAACAGAAGTGAAGAGTCACTATCCAGTCTACGGCTCAAGGAGAGTTCATTCATAGCAAGGGAAAGAAAATAGTGCCCAATAAAAAGGGATACCCATTTGGAAAAGAGCAGGAACAAGTCTGCCTGAAGTATCGGTTAAATACTAGATGACTTTTTAATACAAAATATTAAGTGGTTTTTTGAAGATCTTAGTCTTAAGTTAAGACTGGTGGAGGAGTCAGAATAAATCCAAGTCTTTCAGAACATGTGGAAATGCTGTTTGAATTTCTTACCCCACTACATGAGCAATGAGACTTCACACTGTTAAGGCATTTTTTTTCCCCAGTGGTTCATGACTATTAGCCCAACTTTACAACATCTTGGGAATGGAAGAAGATAAACAGGAGGACTGCTGAAGTATAGTCTCTTGGGTAGAAAACAGGATCTGCTTAAAAGCTCTGTTAATTCGATTTGGCCAGTATTTTAATTCTAGTTCTTTTAGGAGGAGTTTACAAGCATAGTAAAAAGCAGGAATACACCACCTATAATGTAATTTTTAAGAAAGCTGCCAGCAAAGTTTCTTTTTCAGTATCAGATACAGATGGGTGGAATAAAGTGTTTATTTATATACTCCAAAAGGGGATTCCCAGTCAGCTATGTGAGTGATTTAAGCATCACTGGTATATTTGGCAAATTATATCAAATTGTGCCTGTGGACTTCAGAACTGCAGACACTTGGTTTTCAAGACATCTCTAATTCCAAGCTGATGGTACAACATATACTATATATGATGACTTTCATAATTTATATAAAAGCTATAAAAGTAAATAGAGTCACCTAAGAGAATGATACAGAAATGGTATTTGTTTACAGCCTTCGTTATTCAATAAAATGGAGTAAAAAGCCTGTCTTTGCTCAGAAGTATGGTTTGTTTTTCCTCACTGGCGTCCTACTTGATAATATCATATTACAGTAATTAAATATGCCAGAACTCATCTTAGCCTCAGATTATTAGTATTATCACTAGCTTTAATAGGTACACTTCATATTAAAGTCTTTAAAAAAATTCTTCCTTGAAGATTCAGGCAACTGAAAGTCTAGGCATAATTATGTCATAAACATCCATCTCCAAGGTTGGTCATACTAATAAAACGAGTCATCTAGAAGGATGTTTCATCCATGTGAGCCTGAAAATGGCACAATACTGGTATTTAGCAAAAGGTAGGAAAAAGGAGGTTGTATGGTGAAATTAAGAGAAAAATCAGGTACCCCTGAAAACTGAAGAATAAATAAGAATAAATAAATAACTGAAGAATAAAACTGATTTCTGTCTTTGAAGAAAGAAGACATTATTTTTCAAAAATTTGCACATGGTTTTGTAGTTAGGGTGTACCAGGATGAAACACATTATCTGATAGGGTCATTATCATTTTCTTGGAAGCAGCTCTCAGTCAGCTTCAAAGTGGGAAAAGTGATAAACAATAGCAAGTGGAAACTATATCAAGAATTTATTTTCATATTTTGAGTTGGGAATGACCTTGGGTGTTGCCTGATCCTTCCATTGTTACAAACCTTCATACAGTGACTAACGTTGACACTGGAACGTTCAGACACAAATACGTTAGTCAGCTTGATGAACAGGTTTGTGGTCATGAAACTCCTGCCAGCCTACATGACTAATTAAAAGCTCTATGTATTTGGTTTGAAATAGAGACCTGAATGAAATGCAGGACCTCCATTGTACTGCCAACTGTAACTTACTCTTTGTACATCTGCAAGTTGTGTTGTAGATGGTCCTGATGACTGAAATCTCTTAGCAATACCACGACTTATAGCCAGACTGTTTCTGCATGGAGCTGAGAATCTGTGCTCCCTAAAGGCGATGATTCCAGCAAGTCTGGACAGGTTTTCAATTTGAAGGAAGAACAGGGAGGCATGTTAATCAAACAGCTCATCATTCCTCATCTGGTGGACACAGAAATCTCTTCCCCTTGGACATGTATAAAGGGAATGTCTGAGTGGGCTCTTCCATTAAATTTTCATTTATTGAAATGAAACTTCCCGCTACTAAGACAGGAAAGTGCCTTTTGGCAAGTCCATTAGTATTGGTGAATATAATTGTTAATTTTTCAGGCCCACATATCTGAGCACTGAGACTGCTAGAAACAGTAACTGCAGAATGTTGATGATGCATGTGAATTTCTAGACAAAATCCATCCAGAAAACCAACACCGTTATTAGAATAGATGCAAAAGATTGCCAACCAGGCACTCAAAAATTGGGACATGCTAGAGTTAAGTTTGCCTATACAACCTTAATTTGGGAATCTTGTGGACAGAATTAGAACAACCTTTAGTGAAATAATTCAATGCTATTTTTTCCCATCCTCCTTGGAGTGAATTGTGGTTGCATGCTAATGGAACATTTACCTTATTGTAAAAGCTGGGAGATGCACAAGGAAACAGGAGACTACAGGAAAGGGAAAGGACAATTTCATGGCTCAGAGAACCGAACATTGTCCTGGGTAACTGAATTCTATCCATGCTTGTGTCACGGATCACCTGTATGATACCAGACAGGTCACATAAACTGAACTTTTCACAGGTGGTGACTATGTGTATATGCTTCATTTTCAAAGATTCTGTATTTGCAACACTCAGAAGTGAGGAATGACCATAGTTGTAGGCAAATCCTAACCCTGAAGCATGGGAACACTGGAGTTATCAGAAAAGAGGTCACAGGAACTTCTTCTAAACCAAGGGTCGTCCCTGGAAATTGTTGAATCAGTTTTATTAAGTTGTCCCCATGTAAACTGAATGTGTGTCACCTTGACAGTCATCTTGAAAAATGTTTGAAAACAATTAAAATTTTGTACAGTCACAAGCAACCCACTACAGAGTCTTCCAGAGGAAAACACTGGTAAATAATATATGGTACTCTATCCCTCTTTGGACTACCTGTAGATAGATAAGGGAGCCAGTGGGAGAGACGACAAAGTAAGGAAGACAGGGAAATTTCTGTCTTTCCAGTTTTAAAAAGTGTATCATTAATACAGCATAGGCTAAACAACAAGGTTTTAAAGAGTGTAACAAACTGCTCACACAAGTGTCTCCATGCTAACCATTCATTTGAAACAGAGGTTGCTCAAGTACAGTTTCTGCTAATACAGATCCTAAAAAACATTTAGATGCATTGCCTGCATCTAAAGGCAATGTTAAGCTTTGCATCTGCTTCACATGCTGCCCCATCCTACTGTTATATCTAAGTCTACTGACTCTTCAATTCTAAAAAGTCCTTTCTGAAATTTACCCCACCCCATAACTTCGAGAGGAGTTGTGCAAGCCAATCAGCACATACTCAGCTCTAAGGTTATGACTTAATCCATTGCTGTCAGCCTTTCTGAGTCTTGGGTGTGATGCTGACCTCAGCAAGATCACGGTACCTCGTTATTGCCTGACGTACTTGTTGATATTATTCTTACTCCTCCTCCACCTCTCTAAAAAATTCTAGGTCTTAGTAGAGTCTTCGCTGACATCAGCAGCTACTTTCAGTTGCATTGGTAAGGCAATACAGCTGAGGAAGCTCACCTGAGACTGTAATGAAGATCAGTGTTCACAGAGTCATGATTCCTCTATAATCTTGTAATGATCCACTGTTCCATGTAGACATCATGTGGAGCTCTCAAGTTTTGATGACAGCTTGCAAGACTCCTCAATTTTGCTTTGTTTCACTTTCATTTTAGAGAATAACTTGTTAGACTCCTAATTATTCTAGAGTGCTTGGACACTGATCAAATGTAATGCAAGTCAATGATTTTCTGTCTATTTATTGCAGTACAACTGGAAACACAGACTCCTTGGCAATACTAAACTTGTCAAAACCAAATCTGAAACTCCTGTTTAGTTTTTCTATTTGACTCTCTACAAACCAGCCTACCTCCCTTTATGTCTCTGAGAACAAGATCACTGTTCATATGTCATGCCCTTACTTTTGTGCTTCCCCTGAAAATAAGCAATTTATTTCTGAAAAACTGGAAGAGAGGATACTGAGAGAAAGACTGTCTCTAGCTAGCCACTGGCTTCCCCATCTAGAGTAAGTTTAAACAAACAAACTAAAATCATATCCAGTTAAAGAAGTAACTTTAAAAGTGTTCTCCTAAAATACAATCCAGCTGATTTTTATTACTATATCCTAGAAAGCTACTGGTTTAACCAGGTCAACATTTTGCACTTGCACTTGGGAGTGTGACTGGATTGGGGAAGTAATTCTATATTTGAATAATGACAAGGCAGAAGCCACACGGTACGTGATGTGACAGTGGTCCATGCAGGATGAAATTCAGAAAGTGCAAGGGCCATTTCACCCTGTTCATACCATGTAGAACAGGATGTGTGAATTCCAGCAGATCTAATTTCAAGTTAACTCCATATTTATACTCCTGGTGCTCATCTGCTGCACCAAGAAAAGATCATCTGAAAAATGTGATCCCTGTTAATAGTAGCTAAAAGGCTCATTCAGCTCATCAAGTAAAGCAAGCAAAATGCTTACTGGCAGGAACAACAGCTGTATGCTTGACCTTTACCCATTCTCTCTTTTCTCGCTTCACATTCAGGACCAGGCTCAATGCATTCTTAGGAGGCACATATTTGGAAAGAGAGGGCTATTTTTATTCACTGTGTGGTTTCTCAGCATAGTGGGTCTTTAGGAATATTTCCTTTCACGTCAATCCCTTTAAGCATTTTACAGAGCATAGTCTGTTCTGGGAAGTCAGTAAATTTGAATTCATGTTTTGAAGTTTATCATGACTTGGAATATAACGTGCAGAAGGCAGACAGCACAGTTGATGAATAAAGCAAATGCAGACTATGTAGTCCTGCTGAAGCTATTACCAGAATATTTTACATTTTCCATGGACCCAAATTAAACCTTTTATACAAGCAAAGTAATCCAAAACCATCTGGCGCTAGAATTTGGGATTTCATAATGCTTTAATGCAAACCATGTGAGCAGGATGTCCAAAATGTCTGTGTCAGTGGGTTGAATTAATACATGTAAAAAAGATGAACTTTGCAATAGTTTTTTTTGGTTTTCATTATGTCCAGTCAATGAATACCTTATACCACTGCTGTTCAGCAAGGATAACTTCTGCACTGTTACCTTTCCTTGCCTGACACTTGTCACTTCACTGTTCCTGAACGCGGAGGAATAACCAAGATCAGAGAGGAGAAGCCTGAACTATGAAGCCAGATGTACAACTCCAGCATAAAGCTAAATAGCCACATGATTTTTTTTCTGTCTTGTTACTGAATGACAGTAAGAATTTGTTGCTATGGGTCATCAAAGACCTCTTTGGCCTTCAGTGTGGAAGAGACGCTTCAGCCTTTACCTAGCTGTTCTCTTGAAGTGCTTTCCCACCCTACATTTCAATTTAATAAGCAGTGGGAGTAACTGTGACAAAGGGAACTGGGGATCACTTTGAATTCAGTGTCCTTCTCTCCTTCTCTCCGGGCTGAATCCTACAATGAGTCACCACTGGGTGACCAAATACTGGTTCTGCGTAATGGAAGCCCAGTGTTTTCAGAAGCCTGAGAAGATTGCAGCCAAACTGACTCCTTACATACTCAACAAGCATAAACTCTCTCCTGACCATGCCTCTCCAAAACGTCCTATGAAAAGTTTTACCAAGATGCACTTTATCTTCTGTCCTGGCCTAAGCTCTGCAGCAGTACTGCTCAGCCACAGCTGTACCTGCCATGGACCCCACTGATCCTCACCTCTGGACTGACCTACCGGACCATACTCTCAGGAGACCTGATCCCGGCCCTGACTTGTGGACCGACCTGTTGGCCCTGCATCATCACTGTGAATTTGTGGGATGATCTGGACTCATGGTTGAACCGAGCTACTATCTTTGGGTCTCGCCTGCTCACCCTGGTTGGTTGCCATGGGGCTGGACCTTGGCTGTGTTACTGCACTGGGCTTCTGGCCCCCTGCCTCTTTGGCAGCAGCTGGCGTTTGCCGCTCCCTGGCAATGGGCACAGTCTCGTTAGACTGAAGGTGTTCACAGATCCCCCAAAGTTCAGAAGATCCAAAATTTGGTGACAACGTAACTGAAAATAGACTTGGAAGAAATCTTGAGTAATAATGATTTCAGAACTTTGATTATTCCAGCAACCCTGCTGCAAAACAGAAACACTTTATCCTGTGTTGATTATTTTGCATTAACCCATGTAATGCCCAGTTTGATTGTGGCAGTGAATTCTGTTGACTGCTGGAAGATGGCTCTGCACTACTCCTGACCTGTGCAGCACACTGTTCAGCCTGATCTGGTGATGTTTCTAAAGAGCATCAATGACCTTGAAAGTCTTTAATACTGGCCAGTTCTGGTTGGTCAGTATTTTGAGAACCAAGCAACTGAAGAAAATCCAGGCTATTCTTCACTGAGCGTTCGCTTCTAATTTACATCAGATTTTACCAGCATAGGAAATAAACTACAGCTAACTGCTGATTTATGAGCATAGCTCATAATGTAGCCGCTCCCATTAATGCCTGTGTTGTCCCATGGTTGCTCATGGGTGTGGGATGTCTCCTGTTTGGCACAGGAGCTCCCAGCTGCCCTCCTAGTCACACAGCTTCTGCCTCTGCCACGAGCTGCCTCGCTGCTGTAAGGCAAGGTAGATGAGTTGCTAGTGTGTACCACCAGCATATCAAAGTGGGGAATTTTAGAGGTTAGTCCCATCCTCTCCTCGAGAACCGCTTCCTGTGCCACCACCTTTGTCTTTTCCCCACATACCTTTTTGTGGATGACCTGAGATGCTAACCCCAAACTCAGGGGCACAGGAGTACTTTCTCCCCACGGCACAAGTGTTACGTGGTGCTTTTCCTTTTCCCTTTCCCTTCCCGTGTCCTGAACCTCCCTGCCTCTAGATAAACTTTATTACATTCCTCAGTCCTGGTGCTCTCACAGAAGAGGTGGATCCTAACAAGATAGGATTGTTGCATCTTTAATGAGAAGAAACAGAGATGCCAGCTTTCAGCTTGCACTTCAAAATGTGCACAGTATGCAATAGGCAAGTGCTGTGCCTGAATGTAAGAGACAGCTTTACCCTGGTGGGGTGGAGCAAGAGAATAGAGGACTCATCTGGCACCAAGCCTTTTTAGGCAAAATTTCAAATGAGAAAACCTTGTAATAGTGTCAGTAAAGTAATCACAACAATTACATTAATCTGGGAATGCAGGACTGAGATCCTTACGGCAACTTCAAGCCTCCCCTAAGCATGTTGAAAATCACCTGATGGTTGCCCAGTTACATCAGGTAATCAATCAGGCAAAGACCAAATAAAGGCAGGAATCTATTTTACATAATTTAGCTGTACTTCTACTGAAGCCTTGGGCAGCTATTTCTTATTGGTGAGAAGCACAGCTTACCCCACCCAGCAGTCACCCTGATTTGTATTTTCATCTTTAGTGTCTGAATGGGCAGAGCAGGTTAGGAAGGCCAGTATCTCCTTTGCATCCAGCTTTTCAGCCACTTGTCTGCTACCAGAGGACGCAAAGGGATACTCAGTTTAGAAATGTAGTTTCTGGACCATCTCTCAAATCTGCAAGCCTTATTCCTCTGCGCTGTCCTCTGGAGCTTCTCTCCTTGTCCCTACCTCGAACAAGCCACCCTCAATTCCTGGTTATCCATCCTTGCCAACTTTCCTTTTCTAGTACCCTCCCAGAGCACAAGCTATGCTAGTATTAGTAGTATATGAACAGTAATATACTATATTAGGATGCTATACTAGTAGTATAGTATTTTACTACTAGTAGAGTAATTTTAACAGAAAGGATTATTGCTAATTTAGTAGTTACTTTATTCCAAAACAATTATAAATTCTGTTTTTCAAATTAACAACTTCAAGTATTTTGTTATTCTCTTTCTATAAAGCTGTGTTTATATATATTTGAATACCAAAATAACTGCCAGTTTACTGTCCCTGTTGCCAGGTCATGGCTAAGGAAAGCCTAATCCATTTTAGGGCTTTAATGTGCGTTCCCCAATACTGTGAATGTTCACATCAGCCACAAGAGGGAGGACATGACATGCAGTACGCTGAAGATTCCAGTTTACCAAGGAAGTTTCCAGTTTACAGGAAAGTTACACTAGTTTACGTTAAGATTATATTTTAAATCAGTTTAGTCAAAATCGGTGCAAGAAGTTGGCTGACATTTGTAGTCAAGTATAAGAATAGCTTATTTTGGGTTGCCATAAACAGATTCCAAATTGACATAAACTAAACTAAGAGTCTTTACAGAAGTGTTTATACCAGTTTAACTGTATTGTTTGAAACCTCCATGGAAGATTAACCAGTGGGACTTTTGTGTTTGGATAAACACTAAGCCTGAAATACACTAATTTGGCTTAGAATAGGAATGAAAAAGTCTGGTTTATTTTCAAAAGTAAACTGTGTACTATATTCATCATCAGCTTCACAGGAAGTCCCTCTTTAAGAAGAGACTATTCATCTGTATTTGATTGTTTCTATTTGAATATTTTGCATTAATTATTTTTGTTGATTCAGCTTCATACGAACAGTCTCTTAACACTGGGGCATTCTGTGAATGCAGTGACACAACTGAAGACAAGGGAGAAAAGATGTTCTAGCACTTGGCCATTTGAGAACTTTGTATTTAAAGCACAATTTGTAGCAGACTTCCTGGTAGCTCGCTAGAAAAAATTTACTCAGCATTTGTTTTAAAGGTGGTGCTGAGGCATTGCTGGTTTGTTTGTTTGCTAGGATAAAGGGGGAAATCAATGTTCAGAGCAATTCAATTTTGAAAGGTCTGGATCTGTAGAATATCTTCTGAATATTTTTTCCATCACATGCTTCTCACAGTTAAGATTGCCTTGTTCCTCCCTTTCATACACTTCCTCCTAGGCTTTGTAATCTACATTGCCCCAAGGAAATGCAGCTGTCATGATGGTTCACAGATCAAAATTCAGCCTTTAATGTAGCTAAGGCTTGATCCATTAACTACTTTGAAGATTATGACCAAAGCCTTAAACTGGCATCTGAAATATGAAACTTCAGCATGAGTTAATGAGGCCCAGGGAAGCTGCACAGGAGGCAGCTATTGTATCCAATACGATGTGATTACAAAGAGAGACAAAAGCAACTAGCACTGCAGCAGAAGTAAGTAGCAGGGCAAAGTAAAGCCTGAGACAGTCTGAAGCAAGATTAAAGATGAGTAATTTTAAAGGTAAGAAGGGAAGTTTTGGCTACAATGTTAAACAGACATAGAAGATAGTCTGAAGACAAGAGTGACGTGACTTTGCTCAGATTCACAAGTCGTCAGGCAGCAGCATTCATCATGTTCAGGAGTTACTCTGAGCAATGCAAAACACAGAGAGAGGTTGCCCTGGAAGCGAAAGGATGGATAGTGGTATTCCCAGGATGCAAAGGAGCCACTCGACAGTGGGAGACTCTAGTGATATAAGTGGCAATGGTCTAATTCCTACACCATGGGTCATGTCAGCTGACAGTCAATGGAGGAAAATAATCTAGACTGAGAAGGGATGTAGCAGTGACAACCACGTGTTCATGTCTGTAAGTTTCTTTTGAGTAAAAAACCCCAAACTTCAGTACTTGAAATTACTGTTAAAAAAAGTTGTACCTACATGTTTACTAGCACAGCACTAGAGTGCCAAAGGTGGACCTGCAGTTTTACTGGGTCTGAGCTGAAGGAGAAAATGAGCAAGAAGGAGTCATCCACAGTATCAATTAAGCAGGATACATTTCAACATCAGCATAAAGAGAGATGCTAAGATTAAGGATCGACCAGAAATAGCCCAATAAGTTTCCACTGAATCAACATTTTCTGATGGAAAGCTGTCCTGGCTGGAAAAGTTTCAGCAAGCTTAAATTGTTACATTGAAAGTACTAGTTATCACTTCTCCATTCTATAAATACCAAGTGCTCATGATTGCTGGCTTTTCAAGTTTATTATAATTCTATATGATTATGCTGTGTGACTCATTGGAACAGACCAAATGACAGAAAATGTAAATTGACAAAACTTAAGAGATTTAGGTACTAGAATTATCCCATTCAGCATATGCTTCATGGAGGCTCCCATTACAAAAATACATTAAAATTTTGTTTTCAAATACTTACCACTACTTGTGCAATTCAAAGTAAAGTTACAACATCTTGGTTGTACTCTGCATATTCACTATCTTCTGTTTTACACATCACCAGCTGAATGAACGTATTTCCATCTGAATATTAAAGAGGACAGCCTAAAAAGCAAAAAAATGAATTAGTCAAATTTTATGTTTTCAACTGGGTGATATTCATGAACAAACAAATCTTTTATCAGCTGACACAGTGAAAATGGTGATAGCCTTGTTCATACAACTGGTCCTAGGTTATCCTTCAGGCTTCCCCACCGAGTCAGGCAGGATTCAAAAAATAATGAATTTGAGATGGCAAGTCATCACCCAATTGATAATGAGCAATTTTTTTGTGATAGGAGGAGGACTGGACCTGAAGTCCAAGGAATTTCTTTCTAGTTCTATGCCCTACTTTGGACAACACTATTGATTAACTCAGTAATTCGGTTATTGTGAATGAAATAATCCCAGCAGAGTTAGTTCACAGCACGTTGCTAGTGCCAGCACAATTACATCATATACAGGCACACTGTAACCTTCTGTTGAGGGGACAGCTCACAAATGACTTCCAAGAAGTGGAGCTCTAATTTAGAATTAGATGGTAACTGCTTACTGGTAGTACTTTTGTTTTGACCAGGTATTTGTTTTGTCTAGTTGTTTGGCAGCCAGCTGCTCTGTCAGGCTTGACTCCCTGCAGATGAGAAGCAAAATATGAAATGCAGCTCAATTTTTCATAGTGACTTTTTTTTTTTTACTTCTTTACACTGGTTGAGGTGTAGGTATAACGGTATAAATCTTTGCGCTCGTTTCCCAGGCCTCATCTCACAGTTCGTTACAAATATACATACTTTGGGTCATGAACTCTACAGCTCAGTAAGCACAACTATGACAATGTCTTTGAACAGCATCTACGTCCCTCAAAACAGCTCAGCCAGTTGTACCATGGCAATGGCTCATGCATGATGCAG
The DNA here is from genome assembly GCF_000737465.1 of Haliaeetus leucocephalus. Lineage (NCBI taxonomy): Eukaryota > Metazoa > Chordata > Aves > Accipitriformes > Accipitridae > Haliaeetus > Haliaeetus leucocephalus. Next base: position 2,295,323 of record NW_010973420.1, read on the forward strand.
TCCCAGAGGCTCCAAAAAACATCTTCAAATATAGAGTCCTCTATCTACGTTTGCAGCTGTGCTCACTAATGAATTGCAGTGCTTCTCATCTGCACAAGCCCAGATACAGTTTGTGGTTTATGGATTGCAAGCACTTGGCTGCAGAAGCTTCCACATGTTCTTCATATCCTTGTAGTTGGAATTTTTTAGTCTAGAGCCATGACATGCCGGCTCCAGCACTCCCATACTACCAGTGGACACAGCACTGAGACTCTAGTATTAGTTTGCTTTTTTCAAAATGTTCTGACTTAAGCATTAATGAACCTTTGTGATATGGGATTTGAATAAAGAAATCTGAAAGAGTGGCTTCAGATACTCAACCACTTAACCCCTTTCCTCCACCCAACACATCCACATTATTAACTTTACATATAGCCATCAGAAGAGATACTTGTTACTGCTTGCCTGCTAGCTGCAGAAGAGGTTTTCAGGTGCCCCCATGCTCCTATACCATGGTAGGTATTTGTTTCTAGCTACCTGCAGATATTTTGCAGGAGAATTTGCTGCAGGGCAGCAGGGAAATTATTGTTAACTCTTTCCAGGCCAGTCTGTAATCTAAAAGTGAGCCAGAAATCTTGAATTAATACAAAAATGTTTAGGAGCTCCTGACAACCAAAATCACGTTGTTGGCCTTTAGCACCAAACAAGGCTCTTGGCATTCTGAATGTTCAATGTAAGAATACATGGGAAGTTGGCACTTGCTTTGAGTCATGAGGAGAGAGGGCAGGATTTGCCCTCACTGGTCCTCTTGTTGAGCTCAAGTCTGAAACTATGCCACTGGAAAAAATCTAAGTCCATGCAGAATGCATGTTTTAAGTCAGGCAATGAATACAATCTCCAAAATGATACAGCATATGCTCAGGACAGCCTGTAGTCCCCATTTATTTGATCATCAGCCTCTGCTACATCCCAGATCTGATGTGCTGGGACTAGGTTCATCAGATCGCACCGTTACTATAGCAGAGTGCCTTAAGGGATCAAAGTCCAGCCAAACTCCTATGAGTCTGGACGTGCAATGCTGCTTTCCCCATACAAGCTGTGGACACTTTAACTAATATTTTCAAATTGCTACTGATGTGCATAGGAAAGGAAATATGGCAACAATGAGAACATGATGCAAGATCCCTTGTTCTGACTTTGACAGAAATTAAAGCCTTGTTCACACTTCCCAAGGGAGAAAAACTTAAGAGTCTGTCACCGGGGAGTCAGAGTAACATCTATAAAAATAATCGTGGAAGAAATTTGAGTGTACTGAGTGGTACTGACATATCAGTACAGCATCTTATATCTTTTGTTGGACAAGAAAGTAGGAACATTTGCATTTTAGCTTTATTATAGCTTTGCAATTAGTAGAAGGCAATCTATTATTAACTGTACAGCCTCATTAAAGTAATCTTTGCTTACACAGATGTATGTTTCTCTGTCTCAGCAATGGCTCTCTAAAAAAATCTCAAGTTTATCCACACTGGATCCTTGTGTCTGGAAGGTCTTGTTCAGTTACTATTTCTGATTTCTAATGCTTATTCTGAGTATTAAAAATACCCATTCACTCCTAAGCACTTTACTATAGATAGGCTTCGAACCTTTATTAAACAACAAAGAATAATACAAAGCTGTTACCCCCAAGTCTATGTAAACGCAAGTAGGCCAGTGTCCCCAAATGCCTAATTTATCTGTTAAAGACATTTGATTGTTTTGTTACAGCTAACAGGCAAAATAAGAATGAAACTGAAGAGAGTTGTGGGTAGCTATCCATATTCCTGTCATTGAGTATATGCCCCACAATCTATTTCAGAGAGGATCCTTCTGTTTTCTTGGGATACCCCATGAGTCACATCTGGCTGTGCAGTGTTCTCATGCCCCATACGCTGTATTTGTACGCTCACGTCACACTCATCCTGTTTCATTAGGGAAAGTATGTTCAACAGAACTGCCATCCTATGCCCAGAGTCACTCGGCGGTGGTTAGGAAATGCACTGACTATTGCCCAGCAGTGGGAGTTTTGCAAGGGGGTAACTGGAGGTAAGCATGATGGGCTCAGCAGGCTTGTTCTGTTGGTGTTCTGGCCTCGCCACAAGCAATCATCTCCTCCACGATCTTCCTTGCGAAACTTTGGAAAAGCAGTGTTTTCAATGTTTTTCATTGTACTGCTTTGTCATGGTGATGCATACCTAGAATGATTCTTTGACTTAAAGCTCAAGAAGCTGGATATTTGGGGCTCTGAGTTTGGCCATAGGTCAGGCTTCACAGTCAGGGAACTGGAAGCTCTTTCAAGACCACATATAAAGTCCTTAGCCAAAAATATTTCCACTGAAATTCTAAGGCTAAACTAGTACACCTTTACAAGTCAGTTTAATTTTATCTAATTCTGTGCAGCACTGTTCTACACTTGGTGACTGTTTACGACGTTCTATATAACCGTTAAGAATAAGGGGGACAGCAGACTTGATTTGGAGAATGGAGACTACAATTTCAGGGCATCTGTTGTTTCAGGGAGTCTGTTACTGATTTTTCTGGCTCTCTGTACATTCAGACAGCATGAGTGAAGGACATAAATCCCATTAAACCAGCCAATCAGTTAAAAAATGGACTAATACCAAGACACCAGTTTCACATGGGACTGTAAAACGGAGCCACACAGAACCTCTCCGAACCTCATTCCTGCTGAGTACAGTAGTGTGCACTGTGCTGCTCCGCATTCTTGGCAGGAAGACGGGAATGGCTGTGATGGTAGCACAGACACTTCGACACATTGTGCCAGACTGCTTCCAGCTGGTGGAGATGCTGCCTTTATGCACCATACCAGGAAAAGAATCCAAGTTCCTTGACCAGCTGGTGCAGACCAGCTCAAGTCTGTACTTCATAGCTCTGGGCCCTGTGTGGTTGTCCCGAGATTACTGTGATCATTGTTTCATTTTTTTCCTCAGCTGGAAATGCACAAAATAATAGTTGGCTGTGTTGCAGCCTACCACAGTTGTGTCTTTATAGAATGACACCAAAGGTGTAGATCTCTTGCCTTGAGTCATTTTGAAGACGTAAGAACTACTAGAGAAGTATTAGAACAAACTTGGTGCAGTTCATGTCCATCTCTCAAGGTTGAAAATTTCCCCTGGATTCCTTTCAATTCTAGAAGGAAACCCAGAAGTAAATTAACCTGACTGGGGCCCTAGGATGAAACAGCAGTTGAGCCACGTTGAATTTGTACATTCACATCACTGAATCTTCAGTGGAGTTTAATGATGTAGGAATGATGATCTGCATATTTGTATCTCAAACTGTTCCCTTGAAGCTTTTCAGCATCTCCCTCTACATAGGAACCCCGTCTTCTAGGAAAGAGTTCAAAGGCAACTAACACAATGCAGAGGCTAGAAACTTCCTCAGTTTCAGACCTTGGCTGCCTATGTCCTAGGACACTTAGCCAGCTACAGAACTTCCACTGGCAAGGGGAGCAAAGGGGCTCAAAAGCTGTTAATAAATGAAAACGATTAGAATATCTAACTCTTGATTTTGGGAAGCACAGAAGAAACAGCTCCAATAAATACAGTATTTTATGCTTTATCTGTAAGTTGAAGCTTTATACGCAACCTTAGCAAACTCAGGCAGTAGCCTTTAAAAACACAGTGTTGCTAGTCAGTTTAACACCCTTGCTCCTATTGTTTCTAGCTTTAATAAATACATTCCTCCTGGGTCAAAGCTCTCCATGCGTAGTTCTAGATCAAAGGCCAGCTTTCATGTTTGAAAGACCAAGTGAAATGAGTTTTCAGCTGCAAATTATTCAAAAGTGGGAGTAGGAAGGAAAGAGACTTTAATGTGATAAAAAATGTTGCCCTCTGGTTACTAAAAATTTCTAATCAACTTCAGCCATCTTTTCAAAAGTCTGTTTGGACTGAGGAGAATCAGCTCTCAGTGACTCTCGATTCGCCCTGACTGGTTAAGGTTGCTTTGGGAGACATTCTCCTCAGAGATTCTCATAGCTTTATTGGGGTCAGTGCAGATGTGCCACAAAGAACTGGGGATCAGATTTCACACAGTCAGCACTCCTGCACTAAGCTTATCTGCACAAAAGAGAATCAGGATATATAAACCAAATAGCTCCTTCCTCAAGATGGTGCAAAAGCTCTCCCATCTGAGTATCTCTACAGTTGTGTGAAGAAGAAGGTATGGGAGAAATATGAATGCCCCTTAAACCAAACAGACTGAGCATGCAAAAATTGGTGAATTTCTAAAGGTCATGTTGCTCTTATTCTAACTTGGCTCTGGCTATGCATTCCCTTTGTAAGGTAAACCTCATCTGTTACTGTTATTTGCTCTTTGCATATACTATAAAGCACGCAGGATATGAAACATGGAAGATTCAGAGGTGCAGGAACACTTAGAGTTAAAGAGTTTTCTGATTTAATACTGAAGTTAAAATTTCACTTCTGGTTTGGTAGTTGCCCTCAGTACTTCGCAGCACCTCTTTCACCAGTGAATTACCCTGTGTCTCTTCTGGGTACTTGGCTGAAGACACAGAACTCCTACAAATTGTAAGAGATGCTGGGCCTGAGTCAGCAGCATGCCTTTGGCCTTGTTAGACAGACTGACTGAAGAGCAGAAAAATGTGTAAAGCAGCATGTTTTACCATATACGCAAGAGCTCAGTTACCTTTATATAAAAAGCCTTAGGGGTTGGTGTCATCCAGAATTTAGACCCAGCCTGAAACAGCCAAAACCGTTTAGGCAATATAACGAGTCATGGACAATGACTTTGAAAAAGACTTCATGTAACCACATAGGAAGGGCAGACTCAAGCTTCAGTGCTCCAGGTACCTGTGCCTTTAAAGGAGCTGACATTCACTTAACCTCCCTGGTATGCAGTGTCAGATAACCACTGCTCTGCTGAACAATAGATAGAAAGCTGACAGACTTTCAGAGGAGCAAGCTAGGTTTACATTAGGCATTTTCCATAAGGTCTTTTGAAAAGGTATACCCAGATCTGAGAAAGAGAGCGAGCAATAATAACTGCACTTAGTAATGTGTACAGTAAACAGACTTGAGAGCAGGTGACAGGCTCAGCTAAAGTGCATTTCTAATCTTAAAAGTGACATTGTGGAGGACCGCTTCAATCCGTCTGTCTTTTGGTCATTTTATAAACAAGTTTTTCCTTGAACTGCCAAGTCTGCCTGTTCCCCAGAGAGGCTAAAGTCAAGCAGGGTTCCTCCTGACTCATGCTTCATAGACAGCAATTGAAGATGTGTAAGTGAAACTCATTTAACCCTACCCGTGACGGAAACTATTAGCTCAGCGGTACTTTCCTTACTAGAAAGTAACTAGCACGGCTGAACACACGTACAGCTCTTTCCTAGGTACCCTTCATCTAGCTGAAGAACTTCAGGAATGGTTTGAGGTAACTTAACTGAAATCCTCCGGAGACATTCAAAGCGTCACAATTAGACCAGAAGATGTGTTTTACAGTTATAGTCACTGTTAGAAATATCAAGCTGTCACTAGCATGAACTAATCTAAACATTAAAAATTATCAGAGGCTTTTGATATCACAAGTTGTTTTTCTGCTCTGTTCTTCTTCGAGCTTAAAGAAAGCTCACTCTAGTTAGTATTTCTTCCATTATTTTCCAGGATTTCCTACTTTTTGTGTGGTAAATAGCAAGGAATGACCAAAAAAAATTCAGGCAGTTGCTCATCTGAACTCGAAAGCTGCAAAAGGTTCCTTTTCTCTTATGTATACTACTCTTGCAGTGCCTGTACAACTTACCCTCCCCACAAGTTTTCCTCACTGAAAGGCTTCACTTCCCACCTTCTGGTGTCTGTAAGGAAAGTACTGGGCAAGACACAGAATCTCATTAAAGTCAGGCTAAAAAAATAAAGGGTCTGTGGCTTTGTATCAAATTCTCTGGCTATGAATCTGCGCAAGAAGCACTGTGCTGAGATGCCAGTGGTGGCCCTGATTGTCTCGTTATGCAAATGAGGGTCTGTCTGTGGTTGTATAGTTAGACTATATTATTCCAAAAAGTAAAGTTCTTGTTGTTATTAAGTAGTTAAATGATTAGATCTGAAATTTAACTGCTATTTTAATTTGGACTAGAGTTTCCATAATCTCACTGTCTTTCCAGAGAGGGAAACTAGGTTGATTAACAGAACTCATATCCACTGAGTTTCAATTACTAATACCTTTGCACAGTTTTGTTTGGTTTGCAAATAATGGAGGACATAAATACATGTTCAGTTATATATATATATATATAAAGAATCAAAAAGCTGTTTTCATTGACTTGATTTTTATTGTTGTTTCTGCTTCTTCCTAAAAGTAGGACACTGAATCCAAACTCCTTCACAAAGCAAACTTACTCAAGAAGCTTTTTTAGCCCTCTGTACAAATTAGAGGGAGCCCCATCAGGAGTCAGTCTCCACTAGGAGAGAAACTCAAGCACTTGCTCCCAGCTGATAACAGGAGAACATGGAGCCCAGGGACTCCTCCCACCCTACCACATAAAACAAGGCACTGAAAATCAAGGATCCAGTTTCAACCACAAAGCAGTCGTTATCAGCACCAAGGAGCGTCTTTTTTCTCATCCCGGCTCTTGACCTGTATCATGAAGGTAAATATGCTTTATGGCTGCTTTTCCTATGTATGTCTGTTGCGTGGGATAAGCAAGAATGAACAGCCGTGAAGGCCTAAAGACCTTGTTCCAACAATTTCAGTTGAAATCCTGGCCTGATCTAAGTACGTATGCCACTCTTTATGCAACATTGTCTTTAATGAAACTTCTGCTTACCTAAAAGGACCTATAATGGTAATATTTTACATCTACCATACATACGCAGCAAGTACACATTTTTTAGAATTCTAATTATCTATATATCTTTACTGCTGCTCCATGCAGTTTGGATGGCATGTTGACCATGTTGATAGTATAACACCCAACACTATATTATGTGATTGTTATTAATGGCATCATGGAGAATTCGCCCATAGTTACCTGATGGTGGAGGTCTGAGACTAAACTGCAGAATTCTCTCCCACAAGTCCTTATCATAACTCCCCGCCTGTAACTGTTGACTCAGAGGACTCTGGCGACTTCTTCCTAGTTTTGCCTCTGCTGAGATGCTGAACTGCTATTAGGGCAGTTTATGAAGCCCAGCAATTTAGTTCTTCCTGCTGCACTCATGAATGAACTCATGACACCCTAGCTCACCCAGAAGTATCAGAATCACCAGAATTATTCCGGTCATCAGTTTTAAGAGGTAAACAAAGGGAAAGCGTTTTTTCTCCAAAATGATATTACTTCTGCATTGTCTTAGGCTATCATTTTTAGACTCAGCCCTGTCCTGGACATACCAAAAATCCTGTTTGCTATTTAGTAATATGGCGTGACCGTTCTCTTCTAAAGAAAGAGAGAGGCTGGTGATACTTCTAAATGATGTAATAGTCATATGGGAGTTCACTCCCCTGCTCAGATTTCATTCCTGGTTTTCAGTGTCTCCATCTATAAAGCAATATATATATTACATGGAGATTTCAAGGGTGTTGAGAGCCTGTGTAAGAAAGGCAAATGAAATGTTAACTATTACATCATCTTAAAATATCAAAGTGGCCAGGTACTGTAATTTCTCTAAGAAATCCAGGTTTTTGTTAATGTTATTTTGCTTTTAATTTTGTTGAGTGTTAACCCACAAGAATGAGGGCATAAGGCATACTTTAGTCAATAAGGAGAATTCAGTTAAGACTATCAGGAGATAAAAGTGATGTAAAAAGAGACCAGATAGGGTAGCTTACTTTGAATTCAGATAATTTCCCTGCACATGAACAATTAGGTCAAAGGAAGTACAAAGTATACGTCATAAATGAATGTTCAATCTATTGATAAGTTCAGATCATGATACATAAGAAATAAGAGGTATACTTATTTCCCTGTATGAAGGAAATAATACTCATGAAAGTAGATATTTAAGCTTTTTGGCTGATGGCATAAACAACAGGCACAGTCAGCTATGATTTGGAACTGCATTTAAAAAATGTGTCAATGAAAACCATCTATTGAGCAAAACAGCACTCTAGCTCAGAGATCTGAATCTGGTTAACATTTGACAGACGCATAATCTTTCACTCCCAGTGAAACAAAAGAGAGGAGATCACATCCTTCTCAGTCTAAAGCAAAATCCTCACGTTGAAGGAATTAATGTAAAATGGTTTTGCTCTGCTTATCCTGGCACACTGTACTCAAAAGAGAGAGACAAGTTCTTCCAGAAAGTAACTCAAATAAAAAATGAGAGTCCACTTCTTTCCACAGAGACCCCAAATTTAGATACTGCAAGTTAGATAGACTGCGTGGATACTCTCATCCCTTCTCAAAAACATAATCAAGGTTGCTCTCTTTAAAGTTACAGGACTGAATAAAAACCTTCGGGTTTGAACTTAAATTATCTATGCCTTCCACAATTATCTCCATATCATTGGTTTTAAATTCTGCCTTCTCCACAGTACAGATTCCTAGACTAACAGTTTCTACCTTGTCCAAAAAAAAGAAAGAATAAGTCAATGAAGGCAAGAGCAACGTGCCTGCAAGAAACATGTCAGGGTAGGTAGGAAGCAATCTTTCTCTAGAGATTAGTTGAAAAGAAACTGTTTATTAGTGGCAGCTACACAGCACACAGCTTAGGGTTCGAATAAAATACACTTGCATTTGAGAATAAAACAGAAGAATTTATGTTTACTCTAATGCACAGGACTCACTATCTCCTTTACAAATATTTACATGCTAAGAGCTTAAGGCTTCTTGTGTGTCCTGCTCTCATGGACTCGCTCCTCTATATTTCTTAGTGACAGAAATACAAAAGTTGATGAATCTTGACCAGTAGTGGCAACTCAGTCCTTACTGTTAAGTCACCTAAGTAGCACCCCATTTTCTTTTTGTAACTGCCTTAGGCTACCATGTAGGCTTCCTAGAATAGCTGGCTGCATTTCCTGCCCAGCACAAACATTTCTGCACCACCCATCATATAAAAAGTACCGCCACATGCATTCAAAGCTGTATACAAACACAGACCACACTTAAAATCACTTTTAGCAAGGTAACTTATTAAACAGGATATAATATATACCCCCAAATTATACTTGGGTCTCAACATTGTAAGGGCTTGTATTGCGGCCATCCATGCTTTCTCATGGAGGATTCTTCCCAAGCAGGGAAGAGCCCTGCTGACAGAGCCCAGTGTGGTGTCACACATTTTCTGTCCTGGTGGTCACACCTGCTTTTCAATGCCAATTACATCTTGGGTTGTGCTAACCTGAAGAGGCTCCTTGGTGGTGGACAGTCCATAGCTGCTTCCAGTTCTCCAGAGACCAGCCCACTCTCAGCATTCACTGGACTTTCTGCCTTGAGCGCCTTCTGCAAGCCCCATGGACCAAGCAGAGAGCTTTCTAAGACAGTCTTAATATTTCTGAGCTCTCTGACAACTGCTGTGTCAGCTCACGCTGTCTGACATCATCTGTGTACATCCTGAATGTTAGAAAACGGAAAAAAATAAACGTTAACAAATCAACATTACTGTTTTACTGATTTTAAAAAACCCCAAACTAAACGGGCAAATTGCCAATAGGCAAATTGCAAGAATCTTTGACTCATCATTAAGCTATGATCTGATGCACTTTCAAGTAGGTGTATCAGGCTGCTAGCCAGCAGCAGGAAGAGAAAGCTAAGGCTTTGGGTCATTTCAGGAAAAATCTTGATGAAAAGAACAACTCTATGGAAAAGTTGCATCAATATGGGAGACTAGCAAGTTTTCCACTTTAGCTATGCTTGACATGATGAGACACTGGAGCATCGCAGTGGCAACAGCAGTTCCTAAACTGTGATATTCAGTGCTGGGGGTAAATAACCCCAGTTTTCTTGTGTTTCTTTTTAAGGGTTTGCTAATCAGGACAGTGAGAATGAAGGGTTAACGAGGAGGATCAAGGAGAACTAAGAGGAACTGTGATACAAAGAGTAACTGGCAAAATTAGAGGATGAGAATACAGCAGGAGATTACACAGGGCACGTTTTTACAACTTCTTGCCAGATCATGCCACAGCAAACCAGAGAAGGCAGAACTCTTCCCGCGTGTATGTAAAGTGGCATCACTTACAGCTGGCAGAACTACTTCAGACTGGCTGTCCAAGTTTCGAATTAGTTGAGCAAATACGAATACCAAATACCATCTAAGCCAAGGAAACACGCTCATGTTACATAATGTGTCCAAACCAGTTTTAAATATGCCAGGAATAAAAAAAAAAGATAGAACTTTATGCAGTGGAGAAAACTCACAGACAATGTTAGTTGCTCTGTTCAAGATCTCTGCTTTACAGTTCTTTTACTCTGCATTTGTTACTTACAAAGAGACCAAGAAGCTGCCTTGCAGGAAATCAATTTTCAAGCAATTTCAGTGTTACACACAATCTATATATTCAGTGTATTGGCAGACCAGTGTTCTTGTTCTCTCCAAGTAGTTTTGCTGTTGCAGTGTCCTTTGTTCCATGGTAAGACCAATGCTTTCTCTGTTTTTCTTGATTGCGCTCTTTCTTGGCAACAAACAATTAAGCCTGCCAAAACTTAGATAAGTAACAAGGTGAAGTGCGAGGGCAGGAGTTGAGCATTTACCACCTAGCTAAATGAACTTTATTCCCTGGAGGCTGCAGGAGGAAGAGTGGTTTAGTGAGCTGCATATGGGATGGGCAGTCTGAACACTGTATTCTAATCTGGGCCCTGCTGCTGACTCATCATGTCACCTTTGGGAAATAACTGCCTCGATACACTTGTTTTTTCTTCCGTGAAGCAGTCACACTCCGTTGTAGACACTGTTACCATAGTTACAGATCCTAGAATAGTTAGGATGAACAATTTCTCAATCAGATAAACTGGCAACTCTTCATTTTGTTCTCTGCTACAGGAAGAAAGGGCCAGAAGTGATAGAAAATTAAAAAGTAAGTTCAGGCGAGGTAATACAGCTCCTTAGTATCAGAGACCAGATTTATTCCAGCTGCATACCATGAACGACTAAGGTAAAAACCTGACACCTACTCACCAAAGGCTGGGTGGAAGATGGTGGCCCATATTAATCCTAAACAGAACTGGTAGTTGCAGTTACGTGTATATCAAACGAGCCACCATAACTTGGAAAATCTGACCTGTGAGATTATTGTCAGCAGCGACCTGCTGCCAAGCAGGCTATTCTTATTTATTCCACTAAAGTCAACCTTGCTGACACAAGCCTTTTTTAAAGGCAATCTGCTTTGTGCATGCCTGTCCTGTTACTAGGTTACTAGAGAATGAAATATCTCTGTTTTTTTGTAAATCCCTGTTCTTGCTTTTAAAAGTCTGGTCACACAAATCTGTTGTAGAACAGACCTATTTGCATCTTTGATTTCTATTTACTTACTCCTAACCCTTCCCAGCTATTCTTTACATTTTGATGAACTCTTCTTGCCTCGTTTCCCAAGCCCTACCGTAAGATAAATAGAGGATTCAGACTATTTGGTTTTGACCAGTGCCAAGGTTTGCACTCTCGGCAGCATGCTGATCATGGCTGCAATTCCTGGCTTGCAGGGACTTGGGATCCAGTTACATTTGCTGGCGTCAAGCAGACTCTACAGACCACTGTGAAATACTGAATCTAAAAATAAAAGGGCGAAAAAGTACAAAACTAAGGAGAGTGGGATTTTAAAATTCCAGGAAAACTGTAGAAAAGTTTGGAAGAGGCACATAAGCAGTCTCAGGGGAAAACACTAACATATTGGGGGAGTTTAAATTAAGCCTATGGGTTTGCCTTTTTTAGCTCTGTCACCCATGTGACACTCAAGAGTTCAGCCTGTGGGTCCAGGTATTTCTCCTAACACAAAGAATGCATTAGAGCCTTTCGGAAAGGCAAATCATACTGACTGTCTCCGCTTCTTGCCTTTGCTTTCCCTAAGAACTGTTAACCCCAGGTGCACTTGGTTTCTGTTTGCACACATCCTCCCAGCCGGGGTCCGGTCTCAGCCTTTGGACTTCTCCTTCGGATCCAAAACCGCGACTGATGGTGCCAGCGGGCTAGCTGGGTGTGGGAAGAAGTGTCAGGCTCTGGTGAGTCTCGGGGGGACGGGCTGGGGGGAAACACAATTTTCACAGCTTTTGCAGCGCTTTTAATTGTACAGTGACATATGGAAGATTAGTGAATCTGTGAATCCAGGCTAAAGGGTCAGGATTAAATACCTGCTGGACCTGTTCCACAAGGTTACATTAATTAGTCTGAGGTGAGATAGAAAAGCCCAACAGCTATTTCTAAGGGGCATTCTATGAATCTCATATAAAGAATTTGGTAGGATTTTCCTCATTTTCTGAGGAAAAATCTAATGATCTTTGAAACTCTCTTTTCCTATTTAAATATTAAACCAGCATAAGAATTAAGTTTTACCAAGTACAAAGTTGCATTTTTAAGTGCAATATTTGTTGTGACTGTCCGTTCCTGACCAGCACGGTTCCATTTTAGGGTTTCAGACTGCCTGTTTTGAATTGTTTGTAAAAATTCTTTCTAGATTTAATCAAGGTCTATTTGCAGGAGACTTTATTTCTGCCTCCTTTTTGACGCTTTGAAATTAAAACCACGACGACTGTGAAACTGAGGTTTAAAAGTAGATGTGTGTTTGCATAACAATGTATTACATATACACAATACTAGAGCTCCATGGCTACTTGTAATTGCAGTGATAGTGTATCTGCAGTGGTAGCTCCTTGGAAGTTTGCATGTAGGTCAGAAGTTTCCAAACGATGATTGAGGTTATAGGTATTATAGATTGCATTTTCCAAGTATGCCACAGTTTAGTCATGGGACTCATTAGCACTCGTGAGGGCTGCGAAGTTCTGCTCCTTCATACTAAACTGAAAGTTCAGCTCTGTGTACCTGAACCAGCCCTGCTTCATGTTGCTGAGCTATTGCAATGTCTTGTCTTACCTCTTACTTCAGTTTCTTAATGCATTGCTGCAACAGAGTCTATTGCAGTGGATGAAGCAATAGGACTTAATACCTTGCTTCCTTGGCTTTGTGTGTTATGCAATTTTTAGACGTGCTTTGGTTCTTGATCTTAAGTACAGTAGCTATCACTATACATTCTAAAGAAACCTAGAAGGGATCTCCTGACAGTATTAAGTGGATGTTTAAAACTGCAAGGATATTTTCATTGGGGTTCCTTCTAATACTCTAAGACAAAACCTCTGTTGTCCTAACTGCATGACCTTGAAAGTACTTCACATGTAGCACTTTATGCAAGTTAATTGTTTTTTAATAGTATAGCTAAAATGAAATGTTGTAATAACATATAACAATTTAACAAATATTTTAATAATCCAAATATTTTAAAAACTGTACTGCTAATTTACATTTCTTCATTTCCCTCATTAACTTTGTAGATGAAATTTGGACCTATATATTTTAATTTACAGCAGACAAAAAGCTAATGGAACCATCAGACAGGCATTTGAAGCTGTTTCACTGTGTCTCAGGCTGCGTGTGTTCTAAACAAAAAAACACCTAAAAATAAATATGCAAAATGCCTGTTACTTATGTATATGAACATGGCAGATTCCTTTATAGTTTTGCAGCACATCAGGTTTGCAACTTAATAGCTGATTAAGTGCACCTTACAGTAAGAGATTCTGAGAGTACAAAGGAACTAAACACATGGCTCTATTATCCTACGCAACTCACCAAGTCAGTGATTTAGTGTAACTCAAGGCAGAGTTTGTGTGAGGACTCACAGCCGTTATGAAATAGCCAGAAAGGTAAGGCAGGATCTGAACCCCGTTGAGGCAGGTACTGTACCCATATAGCAGAGGTTCACCTTCCTGCTCTTCAGCCCTGCTTGGCTCCTGTGATACCTCATCTAACCATTGTTTCAGCTATAGAACAAATCCTTTGAAGCCTCTATTTAATAAAGATGAGTGAATTTCTCATTAGCACAGAAAACTGTCAAACTCACTGCCCAAGGATTTGGGGGTTACATTTTTTTCCTAGATAGTCTGAGGTTTAATACATTTCAGCTATTTATTTGGAATTAATTTTAAGGAAATAACAGTCACTCATATCCTCTGATAGAAAAAAAATCCCAAGCTTTTTCATGACTGTCCACAGTTGGACAATATCTGGCAGCAGGTCAGAAGTCGCAAGAAAAGCAATAATATCCTCCTTTATCAAAGCCTATGTCAGCCAGGACATTCAGCACACAGGAAGGTCTGGAGTTTCTGCTTGACCCTTAAATTCTTCAGCTGCCTCAGAATCATAACTTCTCTTAACTCCCTCAGTCTTGTATGTGTCCAGGTTTTCTCCCTCTGTGTGTCCACATTCTTGTGAAATCCTTCCTCTCGCCACTCAGTAAAAATAACTTATTACATGTGTTGTACAAAACCCTACCCTACCTTTTCTTATAACTGAAAGAGAGGTCAAGACAAAAGGTAGAGGACATGAAATACCAATTCCTCTTTTCCAAAATGGGGAACTGAGGCAGAGGCTAAGTTGCTCAAGGACACACGGTTTCTACTAGTGGTGAGCGAACCTAAACAGACTCACTGAAGCTCACAGGAAGCTATGAGTAGCATAGAGGAAGAGACAAGCAGGCTTTTGTACCAGAAAGATCCAGTGTAACTGCAGGATAGAATGATGTCAAAATAAACTGATGTTTAGGAGCGGCAGAAAGATACAGTCCTGAAGAAAGGTCAAGATCAGCAAAAAAGAATTGCAGAAACTTGAAAGATGCTTAGCACAGTCCCAGATCTGTTTCAATGTAGTAAGGAAACTAAGTGATAGGAATATCACTTATCTTCTTTCTTCATCTTATCTTCTTTCTGATGTACCCTCTAAGTAAAGAGTAAATGTGTTAAAAGTCTCATGCAAAGTCTGGGCATTGTGTTCTGCCTTTATCACATGTCTCTGAAAGCACAAACAGTGAACATGGGGTATGCTCTGGGGAACATGGAAAGTTTCTTGAGAGGTTTGACACAGGTGTTTTAAGTTTCAGGGCTTCAACATTTAAACTGTCTCTCCACCATAAGAAAGGATAACAGGCACAGCCTTGGCCCCTTGCAGCCCATGTAGAAGCCCATGTTGTTAATTATTTCAGTTTGCTAGGGACCGTAAATGAACAAGTCATTCAGCCTGCAAATAAAACCAGTGGATGTCCAGCAAGGGGAACTTTATCAGTCTACAAGATGTCAACCTTAACCAAAGCAACTAACTCAGCAAATTTGAAGCACTGGCTTGAAAGGCTGGGCATGCTTCAGCTTCAAAGAAATAGCTGGAAAATGCTTAACAGAGTAAAGTTTACTATTTTTCCTTCTTGAGAAATTGATTGTTGCTATTTTATCCATATGAACGCACACACAGACAGTATCACCTTACGGCAGAGACCCAGCATGAAAATTTACAGGCCAAATAATCTGTTGGCAAACTAATAAGCAACAGAAATCAGGATTTTATGTTTGGAAATGTCAAGTGGGCATGGTTATACCACTTGGATGTATAGTGTATATTACATGTCATGTTCTTGGACAGCTTTAAAATCTAGCTTACTGTCTTTATAGGCTTCATGTAACTCCATCTATTATTCTGTATTTTTCTTTTGGTTCTATGTAGCCATAAGTGTTTCACAGAAGTCAGCTAAGTTTTTGTTAACAGAGTTGTCTAATATAACCCAGGTGTCTCCTCCACATGCATTTTCACTATTGTCAGCAGCAGGTGCTAGCCAAACTGGCACTGACAATTTAAATGTGTGCGCAGACTGCAGTGTGCTATCAAAATTCTTTGGTTATGGGATGGTCATAGAAACATTAGTAATTCAAGATCTGCAGTGCTGAGCAATGTTTATTGACCTGTACACTAACCCTGCTACCTTTACCTGTTGCTGTATTTTAGGCTCACATAACCAGTATAGCAGAGCTCGGACTAGCCCTCCAAAGATCCAGGTCACAACTCACTTTTACTGGTTTCTGAAGTCATTAACTAAGGTAGCAGCAGAGTTCATTTTGTAAGGTTGCCTTTATTTTTTGCCTTAGTTTAAAGAATGATTGCTGGAGTAAGTTGAATGTGTTGCATCTTGAGTATTATTGAGGCTGGAAAGTAGCCAGAACAACAAAGGAGCAAAACTTCTAGGCAGTTTTCCATATCTACAATAAAACTCAAGTCTCTAGCAAAGTTATCTAAGGAATTCAGGCTGAGAACAACAAATGAAAAAGGAATGACATAGATAGCCATGCTATAAGGAAAAAAAGTTGAGCGTTTTATGATTTTGGACAAAGCTTCCTGCACAGTTATATCACTGCATTGCTTTTATTCCTCAGAAAAATCTGAGTCAACATACAGCCGCTTCAGCAGCTGCATTCAGATTCTCATTCTCTGGCAACCTGAGCAAATCAAAATGATCTTAGAGAGACAGATCAAAAGTTATTAACCACCCTTGCCTATTCATACATGAAATAAACTATGGTCCTCTAGCCAAGGACCAAAATGTTGTGTATACTTCCACCCAGTATTTTAATTAATTGGTGCCTCAGCTATGGTACAATTTGTTGAGTATTGTACCATGCTTTGTTAAGAACAAGAAGACCATGCTTATTGTGTTTTGAATGTTAGAGTACATTTCAAGAAAAAAAAAAAGCTCTATGAGCAGCACAACTAAGGCAGCTTTACTACAGATTTATATGGTCTCATCCATAAAGCACCTTTTCTCCCTGCTATAATAAATAAGGATATCTTAACTGTGTTTCTCATTTCAGTGTCACCCCCATAGGGCAAAAGCCTCACATACTGTGGCTAATTCAGCTTTAGATAAATGCTGACTGGCCAGCCTGCTATTGTAAACAGTAGAGTGTACAATGGTTGGTTTCTGAGTTCTTTCTTTCCTTCAGTTGGGGAATGAATATGGTTCCTTTTTCTGTCTTCAGTTGCTAACTTCCAAGAAACTTGTAGAAATTTCATTATTTTTTAGACCTTGGCTCATGCATCAAATATGTTTGAAATTTGGAGAAGAGATAGACTGAACCATTACATAAGCTTCCTCTCCTTAGGAAAGCAAGCTAATCAAGATTGTTCCATGAAAAGCCCCACACCCAAATGACTGGAAGTGCATTTTTTTTACAAACATAGACCTATGCCAAACAACAGCCAACAGAACCCTTGTGCCCAGTGTCCTTTTTCTTGGCAGTGATACATGCTTGTGTTTGACAATGAAGCATATATTGTTTGTCATCTGCTTTGAAGAAGGAGTTTACAAGTTAACAGTAATGTCAAGTTGTATTCCCAACTTCAGTTCAGTTGAAACTAGGTCATTAATAGATTACCATTAATCAGGCTGTAGGAGAAAGAATAACAAAATGGAAATGTAGTAAGATTTTTTTTCCAGAATGTTAGGTTACTGTACTTTTTCCCTTTAATCTCCAAAGCTATACTATATTTAATTTCATTGGCAGATATCCCATACTTCTTCAAAATCTGAAACAAAAAGATTGGGATGAGTATTCTGGGCATTCATAGTACGTTAGATTAATATTGTTGGCTATCTACTCTGCATACCACAATGAGGTTAGCACTCCCTCATCTGCTAGCTAGTCTGGATTCTGTTGTTGTAGTTGGTGTGGTTGCTACCTACTTCATTGTTGAAGCCCAAATGCTATCTTTTTTCTGTTCCTATAGTATGGATTGTGCTGTGTGCAGTGCAGGGGTGCTCTGTGCTCCCTTCTCGTACCTCTGTCTAGGTAGAGGAACATGAGAATATTGACTGTACTTTTCCTCCTAAGCACAAAGATACTATATCACTCCTACTGGGAAAGCCAAATGAGGGTAGTGGTGCCATACCTATAAACAAGAGCAGCAGCTGCATGCAAAGCCAAAGGATGGACCAGCGTTTGCAAGAAAATAACTGTGTTCCCTTTGCCAGTGAACTGATCCTTGCACAAAGGATTTACGCAGTTCTCCCACAAAAGATGTGTTTGATTTTACTCCATTTTTAATCATCCTGCACTGGAAGTTTAATTCAATACCTGTTCATTTTGATACTCAGAATTATATTAACTTTTACAATCAATTGAATACAAGTACATTCAGTTTGACACTCAAATTTAATATTGAAGGTGTACAGAAGTCCCTGCTTAAAGAATCTCAAGTCTGAGGATCCTTAGTTTGTTCCCTCCTTTGAATATTTCCAGTGAGGGATCATTCTTTTCCCCTGCCTCAAATTTGGTGAGAATCAGCTTTTGTTACCCTGGAATGTATCCGGTAGCAGTAAGTGTCAGGGGGTTAAGACAGAACCCTTCTTACTTTGGAGGCAGCAGAGAAAGATGCCAGAATTCTGTCACAAGGTTTTATTCTACTCTATCTTGTACCCTTATTCATTTGCAGTACAAGAAGAAAGCATAAGTAGTTCCATAAAGAATGTGGACTTTTATTGAAATGGAAGAACACATCCCTCTGGTGCCCAAACACTCTGGTATGTGAAATGATTGTTTGGTTAGGGGGGAGAAAAAAAAATAAAATCAAAGTTTTGGCAAGCCCTCGTTTTGCATGCCCCAAACACCAGATAGACACCTGCACAAATACTGTTTGCATACAAATACAACTGTGTACACAGAAGTCTGGAAAAAAAATCTAAAAGATGAACCACACTATAGAAGCCAAGCCACAAATCTCCGTCTTTTACAGTATGTCGTTATTGAAATAGTGATAGTTTAAAGTAACTGTATTAAAGGAAAAAATAGGATAAATATTTTTGCTAAATGATGACAGATTCACTCCCTCTGACACTGGGACTTTACTAGCATTTTTAACTAGCTGACTGAATATTATGCACAGGTATTTTTAGCTGTACCTGTAGGTTGTTTTTGCTTTTGTAAAACGTCTACGCACATACCTGCAATCTTTTAAACTTTCCCACTGTACCACGTGCCAATCAAAGCAGCATCATACACATAAAGAATAGTCTCATAAAGATCCTTGCCAACAAGCTATTCGAAACAGATGATTCTGCTTTATAATATCCACAAGATTGACAATGTCCTTTTCTCTTTCTAAAAACGGGGAACCTGTACATGGACAATGCAGAACTTTAGTTGTTCCTAAGCAGAGGTCACAAACATGTCAACTAGTGTTGAAAGCTCTTCCAAGCCTGGCATGTTATGTCAGAGACTGTTACTGAACCACAGCCTGCTTCCCACTGTATCATTTTTAATCCAAGTCTGAACTGCAATGGAGAAAAATTGCTTGAACTAAACCCATGAATTTATGGATACCAAGACAATGTTTTCTTAAGCTGAACTGAAATTAAATCCTCCCAACCATCAGCTTATTTTTTCTCACTTTTACTTGAGTTACTTCTTATCATATACATGGGAATAATTTTTCTATTTTTACTAGGAAACTAGAATTTAATCTGTTTGTCTACCAATTCACTGGTACCTAAAAAAGCTGGCTAAAACTGAGTATCTTTCCCCAGTTTTCATATGGAAAATTATTCAACCTTTTTTGTTAGGAAATCTGTAGTGGATTTGAAATGAACCTTGTAGTTATGAGAACTAAATGACATGAAACAGTTATGAAAACAGAAGCTTGAAACTTCAGGCAGAGAAAGCAGTGCTGCTATCTAGAGTAAAGGCTATCCCAGACTTTCTATTATAAATCCTGTAGTTTCTGTGCCTTCCAAAAGCCAAACTTCAAGTACTTGGGATTATTTATTTTTCTGGTGTCTAGCTCAGACTTTTTTAAAAAAATATATACTTAAAGATATAAGTGAAAGTAGTTGATCTCTTGATGAGAACCATAGTTAGGAAGGTGAATGTTTTACCAGAAATATAAAAGAAAAAATTCACGAAGTTTACCTGTGTGCTGAAATGGCTTCGTGCTTCAGAGCAAGACAATGATATTGGCAGACATTGTCTTAGCATGTTTTGCAACATTCATTCTGCATTGTCTAGATTGTGTGTGTGAGTTCTGAATCTAGTTTCTTCACTGCAGGATTTTGCATTTGGCTTACATGCAATGTGTTATTTTTAATTTGAATCTGCATGGATATACACCTGCATTAGTAAGTGGAGACTTGCTAGTAGTACAAAAGAGGGATTGTCCAGAAGCAGAACAATGCTATACCGTGGCATACACAGGGCCTATCTGATGACTGACTACAAATAAAAGGAAATGGTTTACTGGGGGAAGGCTGTGTATTTCTAGTACCATATTATCTTGCCCAGTGGACCAGACACGTAACATTTTAGCAAAACATTTCATCTCCACACAAGAGAATGAATTTTCTTTCTTTCTACCCAAAGCTCATGTATATTGAGTGAAAAGCCTGGTTTGTCTTTGTCCTATACTATTCTCAGGATTCTTGCCTACTTTCCCACCTGTGGAACAAGGCAGAGGTCACAATGAAAGAATGGGCATAATAAAAAAAAAAAGAAAGAAAGACAGCAACCTCTTTGCCTCCCCTCTATGCTCTTGCAGAAAGGAGAAGTCCATGAACTTGCTGCACTGGAGAACATAGATCTTCAACAGAAGAAACAGCTGAAGAAAAAATACTATAGTGGTCACAGTGGTTCCACTCCTTGAGAATCTGCATGTTTACCTTCTAAGTGAGAGGGCAGACTTTTGTCCACTGACGGACAAGTAGGCCGCCCAGCAACCACTGTCTTAATCTGGAGAAAAAAGACAGCTGGTGAGGCCAGTAAGTCTCTTATCTTCCATTCAGTATGCCAGCAGGAAGAAGAGGCTACAGGAACAGCTGAAGGAACAGAAGGCAGGACAAATTCAGTGTTTCTCAAAATGAGGAAAAAGGAAGAAAAGTTAGTATTTTAGTTCAAGCCCTTTTTTTTGCTGCTGTAGACCCATTATCACTGCATGCTAATTTGCATTTAATACTGCAGCCTCCTCCCCACTTTTATATATGCATTGACTTTTAACAGCTAGACATATTAATAGCAGAATCTTTTCACAGTGGAAGATACTTTATTGTTATGCATTTGCCTAAGTGCAAAGTGCCAAATGCAAAGTAACAAGAATAACCCTGATTTTGCAAAATGAGGAAGAAAAAGTGGGTCAAGCTTAAGTGTACTCATTGCTGATATGCTGAATTGCTAAGCACCTGAAGCTACTGGGTAGCAGCAGCAATTGCAATTGCTCGTTGAGGTTCTTCTTGCCTTATTAAATCAAGTCAATACTTGCTCAATGATCAGAATCTCTCTCAGCTTCAATCTTGTGTTGGAGCTCAGGGGAGGAGACTTGCATGCAGGCTTCACTATTCTTCTTATAAGAACTAATAAACAGTATAAAAATGGAAGCATGAGCGATCTGTCTTGCCTGGGGATATTATTGAAACCTGGTTACATGTAGATTCATTCTTATTTGGTGATGGCAACTCCCAGTCCAAAGTCACCTGTAGCAGATGAGGAATTCCTTGGGTGTATCAGATACTTCATTTACCTTTGGGCAGATACCAAGAAAAATTACAGGTTAGTTAGCTAGTTCAAAAGGGAAAAAAATGCATTGCAATTAGAGAGCCCATTATAAGCAGGAGACTAATACCTGCCAAGCTGCATTCTGGGATGTTGGGATCTGTTCCCAATGCCATCAGATGACATGCAGAAGAAGATGCAGTAAAGTACAAGGCTTTGATTTTGAAATTATATACATAAATATATATAAACATATATTATTTTTTTTTTATCTGAGGGAAGATTGTAATCACTATTTAATCAAAGATAATGTTTTCAAGGTGCAGAAGCAGCTCTGGTCTTCTTCAGATTATATACTGGAGCTAGCTATACATTTATAAATCTTGTTTTGTTATGAGCAAGGGTTTCAAATTGTGTATATGGTTTTACTTTGAACAGTATATCATATATTGCTCACTAAGTACAAAAATATATGGTTACTATCCTGAGACAGCTAAGCACTTAATGTATGATAAATTGGTACTATGGTAATTGTGAAAAGCATTACTAAGTTTCCACATGGACTGGAGACAGCTCTAATTCTTTGTTTCCACAAGGTGCATAAGAGACCCTTGTGACAGTTTTGTGTCCTTTTTGAAGGTATTTTGAATGTATTCAGCTCATACATTAAATAAATACTGTGTAGAAATA
Organism: Haliaeetus leucocephalus; assembly: GCF_000737465.1. Lineage (NCBI taxonomy): Eukaryota > Metazoa > Chordata > Aves > Accipitriformes > Accipitridae > Haliaeetus > Haliaeetus leucocephalus. The sequence goes on from NW_010973420.1 coordinate 2,317,488, forward strand.
CTTTACAAGTATGCAGATCTTGAAGCCTATGTGGCAATAGTGACTCGAGCAACCAGAACTCGGGAATTTACAGAGTCCCTGCAGTTAGTTTACAAACTAGTGGATGTGCAGCCTAACTGGCTATTTTATCTTCCTCTGCTCAGATTAACTCCTTCCCATCAAAGTTTCCACCTCTATACTGTGAATAGTAGGTGATGCTTTGGGAGTATACGGGCATGTAGAAGATGGGATTCTTGCAGCAATTTTATTCCTGAGAAAATACTACTAGATTCTATTACAGAACTCAATGATCCTATGCACTGAGATTAAAAAAAAATAAATACAGATTTGATAACCATTCCTTTGTCCTAATGTAATTGAAGGAACCTGTATCTGAAAGACTACTAAGAATAATCAAATTAATGATATGCTACACAAGAATAAATTCTTTAAGAGGAGTTCAAATCTGTCTAGAACCCAGAGCACTGTAGTTTTGTGTATGTGAGTGAATGCAAGGGAAATCACTTCCCTATCACTTTTCTATTCTATCAATAAAAATCTTTCTCTGAGCACATTCTAATACACAGATCTCTGAGATCACATTAGGATAGTTAAAAGTATCCTGCTCCTATGTTGTCTTTCACATTGCTGCTACTTTCTATTGTACAGAAGGAAATAGTAGCCAAGGGATGTAAGAGAGCAACTGAACCAGATGTGACTTGAACATCTATTGTAGAAAGTGGCTGCAATGTAAAGGAACCATTTCCTCTGGCTACAAAAGTGAGGGATGATAATAGCTACCTTTTTGCAGATAGGCAGCCCTCAATTTCAAAATCAAGTTTATAGTATCCTGTCTTGCTGATTAATGACATATCCATCCACCAGAATGAAGCTGTGAGAACTAGCTTAGTGTAGTGCCGTGAAAAACAAACCAAAACCTGCTTCAGTTCCATCTAACCCACCCACCTCAGTCTCCCCGCCAGCTTCCTGGATTTAATTGTTCTCTCCGATCTTGCAAGTGAGTGCCTCCCACAAAGTGTTTTCCAGCACCTTTCTGAATCTGGTTTCTTTCATGGGCTTTGCATTTGGATTCCTTCACATATTGCCAAAAGTTCATAGTCCTTTCCTCAAAGTCTCAAAACCCAAAATAAATGCTTTGCCTACCTTTTTCTGGTTCTTTCTTTGACCCAGTTCTCCTTACAGACACAAAGCTGAAAGAATGCCATGACAGCCTAATTTCCTTCAGCAGTATGCAAGCAATTAATATTGTTTAAAGAGCTAATGAATCTGTGAATTTCTAACTCATGTGAGCATATGCTACTTCCATTCAAAGTTTATTTGCTATCAAGGGCTTATGGAAAATTTGTTATTTCACCAAAGAATTACTCAAATTCCTGAGTGCGGGCTAATGAAGAATGGTTACATAAACCAGAGCCAAGTTTTACACATCTAGGTCTTAATCAGAAACTTGTGCAATATTGTTTATATAATTGTCCAGATTAAAATTTGGTTGTTATATCACTTTTCTTAAGTCTAAATAGATGCTATGGCACATAATAAGCACTCATATTCTGATCAGGATTATTGTAAATGAAAGAGATTACTGACTAAAGTGTCTGTTTATGGACAAAGATACTACAGATGAACCATGGAGTCAGCAGGCCCATCCTTCTTTGATACAGAATTTGGCAAAGTGAATGCTTTGTGCTTGAAGTACAAGTGTAGCCTTCACACTAATACTTCTTATCCAGTGTTTGCCTCTCTTCCTACTTTCCACACCCACTACATCTTTATATTATTATCAATTTATATGAAAAATGTCACTTATGCTATTGCACCCCGCCCCTTTAATTATGACAATCTGCCCCAAGTCCCACCTTTCTGTATCCTGTATCTCCAAATGTGAGTCGATGCATACTCAAAAGAGACATTTTGTCTTCAAGACAGGTTTTTTTATTCTCCTGGTTTCAATTACACACTAAATTAGGAGATTATAAAAAGATTATGATCTCATTGCTTAAGTGTCTCCAACTACCAGCAGATTAAAATTATTTTTCTTATTCAACAAGCAAAGTGCAGTATTTCACAGCTCTTTTCAACACGGTTGTGGAACTCTTAATGCAATATTGGTAGCTTTTACATCCACGTTGTGTTGCTTTTTAAAAAGGCCAGATGGCAAACAAAAACATACTGGCCATGTTAAAAAAGCTTTAGTGGTCCCTCCTCTATACTGTAGTAATAAGACATAGAATACTCAAGTCCATCTTCCACTAGGAGAGTGAAAAATTATTGGGAAACTGGGTATTTAGTGATGCTTGTCTTGTTTACAGTAACTTTTCTGCAAATGGTGACCAGAGACTATCCAAGAAAAATGTATTTCAGAAATCTTAGTGCCAGTAACTATGCCCAGAGATTGATATATCCAATAAATTCTGTTAGCAGTAACTTCTTGAACAGTTCCTATATCATAAACATTGAACCTCTTCAAATGTTGCACTTCGGTTTCCTACAGAGGGTGTATCAACATTCCCAGTGAAGGTTGTATTAGAGGACTGGTAGGCATATCTTTCTTTAATATTGTTACATGTCTAAAGGTCAATAAAACTGACTGGAGTCATCTTAAGCATAAATATTTATAGTAGCCCCCTGGGAACATGTATATATTAAAGTTGCTTTCTAGGTTGACATCTATAATAACTTATTTTAACTGTTATTTTTACTTGTTCTACCTACACTAAAACTGACATGGATATATTGTGATCACATCTTCTCTTGCAATGTACATATATTGTCAGTACTCAAATGAAAAAAGACTTATTATGTATCTGGTTTAAAGTAAGCACAAAGATAATTCAAAACATTCAGATTCCCTTCTGCTCATATAATTTAACTGCTTAGAGTCCCATAAATTATCACTCAATGGGCCTTAAGATTCTGCTTCAGTGGAGTTTGTTGGATAATATCAAAAGCAACTGAACAAGTTAAGAATGAAATACTGCTTCCAGTCTAACTGCAGCATTCAATACTGAATTGCCCACATAAATTGTAATTGCTTTCTAACAGGACGCAAAAGATGTTTAATCTCTTTCAGAAAAAATAGAAATTTATCGTTCACAGATCAAAATCTATTCATATGTAAATATTACTCATCTATAAATTGCAGCTGCTTTCAGAGGCAGTGTTAGATTACTCACTATACCCTGAAAATAACTGCAAACCAGTAGAGAATGCTTATGTATATTTCTTTCAAGTTAATTACTTAAGCAAAAATGCATCTGTTAGATGACACTGATGAAGCTCATGATTTTCAAATATTTCCTTGTCCTACACAGTGATTACTCAAAATGTATGTGTTCAGAAAGAGAACTCATCAAGAATCTTTCAACAAAATGCTTTTTTATTGGAAAATGAGATTCAAAGCCAAAAGTTTTGCATGGAAATTAATTTATCTTGGTGAAGCTTTTGTCAGGGAAGGTTTTGGTGTTCCAAGACAAAGTTTCTGGCTTGGATGAGACATCCTTTCATTCCAACTTATCAAATAATGTAGGCCAATTGCTTGTGACAAAATAAGTTCCAGGGTTTTACTCCTATTCCTGTGTATTTATAGAAGTAAACCAGTTCCATCAGGAGAGACAAAGTCCTATCGCAAACCAGCCACCAGAGCTGGGTTTGGGTATGCAACTCGGTTATGGCAGAACCTGAGGGCCTAGCATGTAGATAAGAGACTCTACCCCTAATGTTTGTTTTATTTTATTGACAAGCTTCAAAAATGGTCTTGGCTCTATCTTCTAAAACTTCTCAGGGTGCTTTTCCTAAAACACTTCCACCTCATGATTAAATACCTTCTAATCCAGAAAGAACTGTTTTGCAGATTCCAAATACAGCTGCAGTGTTATGGGACTCAAGCTAGGAAATATATGTGCAATCATTACAGCTTAAATAAACCTGGATTCCTTTCTTTGGATAAAAGTAGTAAAAGAAGTAAAACTAACTTTCTTTAGAGCAGAAGCATCCTACCTGAGCCTTTTGTATACAGCACCACAGTAATCCTCATTTTTCAAGGGTTTCCAACTAGCTCTGTCTCCCCTAGCACCATCCCCTTTCATACGAAGTAGAATCTGAAAGACCAGATTCCTCCCTCTCTAGTATGCTTTGTGATGGGAAAACAAATGGATCATGATTCATTTTCTCTTCTCCCCTCATGGTCTAGTCTTGGAGACATCATTAAAAGGGAGAGATTAAATCTTTTCTTTTCGTGGAGGGGGGCAGGCAGCGCAAAGAATGCAGAAAACCCAAACCCAACATGTATATTGTTTCTGAACTCTTTTCCTTTATCTTAATGACTGAGTTCTGTATCTATGACTTCATGCCACTTTCTGTACTTTGATTACTTAATCTTCAGCTAGCACTTTTTATACTAGCTATGCGTAGGCTCTCAGTGTTGAATAGCTGGAGAGTATCTTCAACTATGAACTTGGTGCTGGTATTGCAGAATTAACGTCAAAAAGCACAGGCTGGATCCCAAAATACCTCGAGGAAGAAAACTTCCACAACAGCAACAACAAAACCAAGAAAAGCATATGGAGAGTGTGTGTGTATATCTATTTATTTAATTATCCCAAGCACTCTGAACTTGAGTCTGTAATGTTGCAGGTTCTCCTAAATGTATAGAATGCAATTTGCCTTTGGGGTGCAGGAACTTTTGAAACTGCCTCATAATAAAGGCTTCCAGTAATGCCTCACATTCTGTTCCACCATCCTATCTGCTTACATCAGTTAGTGATCCACCTGATGACAACATCCCTCATCAATACTTACGGTAGCCAGCTTTCACTTAATCATGGTTTTGATGTCCTTATTTACATGTTGCCCTGATTTACATTTCTGTTCCTTGTGGGTTGCAGTGTGCACCTGCTTTTATTACAGGCTTGAGATGGCTTCTAGACTGGAGTCCTCCAGTCAAACAGAGGAAACCCCAAGTGTTCTGCAGTCCACCTCCACACTGAGAGGGAAAGCAAAGCCCAACTGACCCACTGTTTGCAGGAATGGTAGGGAGAAGGGACGAGGGCTGGCCTGGACTTCTGGGCACCTTCTGCTTATGCTCTTTCTATGAGGGCTGTATTAATGATTCTGTTTCCCATTTAACCTCAGCTGAAAAAAATCATATTGGGTACTGAAGGAGAGAAAGAAAGGTCCATCAGCCTTGTGAAGTATGACCTAGATGCTCTAGCCCAGAAGATGGGAGTAGCAGATAGTCAAAGGAGATTTCCACAGACAGGGCTGAAAATGATGTGAGAGCTGGAGCTGCTGGATTTCCAAAAGACTGGCCGGATCACAGGACAGAATCATTCTGCTCTTGGTAGAATAATGAGAATTAACAACGCTGTACTGTCAAAGTTCAAAGGAATTGGTCAGGGACTACAGTCTGTTCCTCAAGCCAGACCAAGATTATATCATGGATGAGCCATACCACTAATGATATGTGGAAGAATTTCCCTTTGCAGGATAAAACACTGAGGAGTTGTTGTATGACTGGCTTCAGGAGATCAGAGCTTAATGCAAACAAAAACTTGTATGTAGCTCTTGATTTTAAACTTCCCACTGGAAGTCTTCATACATTTTCAAAAACAATTTGTAAGCAATACTACTTGCTATTCTCCAGAACGCCTGGAATGTTATATCTCAGCAGTGTTTCATTGTCCTCCCCATTACAGATTAGATGAGTCAAAGTAAGAGAAAAACTGCATGTCACAGGTCAGCTTGGAAACAAAGTGGTTATCACCTATATTCTTTAGGGAACTTGCTGATTTGTGATGGCATTTGCATTTGATACTTCTCAGACACAATTTTTGACCAAATAGCCTCTATAAAATAATGTCAGAGGGGCAATTAAGGATCTCCAACTACTGCAACATGAGCTGAGTGTTAATTTTCTTCCTTCTTTTACAGGCCACGAGGAAAACAGGGCTGCTAGCCAGAAAAGTGCAATGTTCATAATATTATAATGTCATCTCAGTATGCTGAGAAGTGAGTAACTCTTAATTTTTATTCTGTTTATGTTTTGGACAGCAAAAGCAGACTGTTTATGCTGCAAGCACACTAGTGAAACTCTTCCTAGGTAGACATACAAGATTTTACAGATGTCTGGAACAAATGTACAAATGCTATGAGTGCATGAATGCAAAAAAATTATTAAATTTAAATCAGAACCAGTTTTTCCTAGTGGAAAAGGATATGCATGTATATGCTTTTGGAGAGCATGCCCTTCTATGATGAGTTTCTCTACTGGTGACTGAGAGTCTTTTTCCCTCTTCATTCCCCATGCCCCATAGCAAAGAAGGGAGGCAGATGCTTCAGATGAAGGAGTATGTTATTTGCAGGTGGGACATTCTCTTACAGGTGTGAAGTTTACTGTGCATGGACACCTACATGGCCCAGGAACATCAGCGAGGCTTACTCCTGCCTGACTTGCATGGTTCACTTTGCCTCTCATCCACCATAAGTGGAATAACACTTATATAGCTGATTCATGGCTGAAGTGGAAACTTTATGTAGTAAATAGTTCTGTTATACAGTAAATAGTTCTATTTTCTATTTGAATATGCTCTTTAATCCTTCTTCCTGTTCAAAATTTTAAAGGGGCTTTTTGTTGTTTTCCAGTGTCTCACTCTTCATTAATACAGTTTGTTGGCTGGTTGTTGGTTTTTTTTGGTTTTTTTTTTTTTTTTTTGCTTTCCAGTATTAGTAAGCATTAGAGATATTTTTCTTGTCGATATTGCAGTTATGTCCAATGCTAACAGGAAGTCTGGCTTATGAATGAGTATGTCCCTCACATAACCAATGTTGATGCCTCATATACAGTTGAAAGTGTTGAAAGAACAAGGGATGCCTGCCTGTTTCCATTTCAAGGATAGAAAAATGAGGCATCAGGAGGCTATGGACCCTTACCGAACAAAATATTTTCCAAACACATTCCAAAATAGTAGAACTGAGTCCTCATTACATTAATGCCTAGGAGCCTTGTGATGTTTAGCTTATCTTTGCTTCATCTTTCCTCACTGAGGTATGGAAGTGTAGAGAACAAAGAACAAGACTGAAAATTGGAGACTAAAACTGTCTCTAATGTCTCACAGAGACAACCTGAGATTGCCTATGCAGCATGACCTACCTTCCAGAGGCTTCGAACCTCTTGGTACTGCTTTGGGTGTAGCTGGAGCATATTCTGGTAAACATGCAGTGCGAGCAGCGTGCAGAAGGGCAGCAGGTATGGGTGCTCAGATGTGTTGTGCTTATAGCTGCTCTGGAGATGGCTCTTTCAGAGCCCTTTAGACATAGCCCAAGTACATGAACATGTGCATAACTCACAGCAGAGCTGACTATTTCATCTCAGTCTTTCTAGTTCAGTGTCGCCAAGTCCTGTGACTTCCTTGAATCATGCGACTCTGGTGAGCACTGGTATCGGTCTTGTGAGGATATGAGAAGTTCCAGCCCTACTGTGGATTTCAGCCCTCCACTAGACAGAACTCTTCTGAAATGCTGCTTTGCTTCTTTCTGTACCAGTGGCAACAGTAAGGCTAGGACATGAAGCAGAACTAACCCCCTGTTAGAGAGAAGAGTAAAATGTGGGGGTGTGAAAAAGCTCTTGGATTCGAGGTCAAGTAAACTTGAGAATGGTGGTAATGATATGATGTATGCTATCCCCTTATCTTTTGGGGATAGCTGAGGGAGCAGAAACAACCAACCATCCCCAAGGGACAAATCTAACCCTTAAACAGGATTTTAAAAATTTATTTTGGTGTAATATCACAGTTTTGATTCAATTCTTTTGGAGCTACAAGTGTGGCTAACAAGGGATATTCCCTGTTACTGCCTTGCTACTTCACACTTTTTCCCACCTGATGCACTTACACTAACAAAATAATTCTGGCATTCTTGAAAATCTCTCGTGTTTAACTTAATCTCGGAGCCAGTAAAGCATTTAACATCTGCTTAAGTATATTTTATTTACTTACTTAAGTGACTTGACTAAGTCTCTCATAGAGTCACAATTTGAGCCCTTCACTGCTTTAAATCCAATGCCTTTGTAATTGTTGCTCATTATAATCTAAAATTTGCTATAATATTGTAAATATTTTTATTGTGCATTTTATCTTAAAACCACATTATTTCCTTATTAACACCTAGCTCTATGAAAAGAACTAAATGGCACAAAGCATCACACTTGAACATTCAAGTACTCTAGAATAAAAGAAAACTGGCAACAACCAGGAACTATGACAGGCTCCAAAGCCAAATGAGCCTGTTGCTGAACTCATCAATGGTGTTATGATGTGGTAGAAAGAGAAGATAACACAGAATCTATTTATGGGCTAATTTAAATTCAAGATCAATTCTAAAAGATGGACGTGGCAAGTCATGTCCAGCTTATAGCAGGGTCACTTTTTAGCTTTTCTTTTTCTTAAAGGAGATTCTAAAACTTTTTTTTTTCTTTTCTGGCTACATTCCATGCTGGAAGGAGCAATGCTCCTCTCATGTGGTTTGAAATATCCAGCCACTTGGCCAATGATCTCATGCACCAAGGCATATGCAATGACGCTCTTTGCTTGCATTAGTGTATTAGCACATTGCATACAGCTATTAATTTTCTTTAACCATTCACAGCTCAGCAGTGTGGTGTGTGTTTTCCAATATATTTTAATGGAAATCTTGAAAGTTGTTTTATTTTCTTTCTGGCTTCCTTAGAAATATTTTAGGATTACATTTTTAATAAGGTCTCTTCAAAATACTTCAGACTTTGGAAAACCTTATCCTGGAGCATATTACTGTAGGAGTGGGAGTGCAGGCTGGCAAAACTGAAATGCAATCCACTGCCCTCTGCTGTATCTCAGATTTTCTGGGTACCTTTATTTACAAGAACATATGGTAGAAAAGCAACAGACCAAAAATCCTTCATATTCAAGAAGTCATGAACCTCCTTCATGAGGACAGAACCTCATAATGGGGTTGCTTAACACTCGCATATCTATTTCTGTCCTTGAACAGAAGTAATTAAGTGGCTATATGATGATGCATTTAATGCAGAGTAACTTTTCCAGAAATGAAGGTCTTATCCATTACTTCTGTGCAGTGCTTTGCACTGTTATGCCAAAGTTAGTATAAAACTTTTCTACCACGGGGTACTGATGTAAGCATCAAATGCATACAGATGAATGCTGCCCTTGACCTGATTCAGTGCACTAGAGCTAACCTTTTTGTTGGCTTGTGTTTTTCCTAGAGTTGAATATAAATTTTTCAGTTTAAAAAAAGCAAGGATTTATTCCATGTTCACATTACATCATTCCATGTGACTCCTTCTGGGGCTATTTTTGTAGACTGTGGTCATATCACTTAGTTCCTAGAATCAGGATGATAAATTTTAACACAGAATATTTATTTAGTTAGCAAACTTCTGTATTCTCTGACTGCAGAGTTCCTCATTTTACTTCTCTCTTGAGCCTGGCTTTTCTGTAAACTGTCTGTTTACTATGTTGGGTGGAGTCTGCTACAGTTTCCAGAATACCTGCATGGGAAAACGTTATTTCTCTTTCTTCTCCCTCCCTGCCTCTTTTGTTGGTTTTTTTGGGGGGGTGTTTGGGAGGCAGTGTTGTTTGTTTGTTTGTTTGTTTGTTTTTACTTTTGGTGAGCAACCTGGGATAACAATCCTGTGTGCTTTAAACTTGCTTTTTTTAAACATGTTGCATACTTTAATGCTGCTTTGTATTGCCAAGAAAAGTGTTATGTATAAACAAAAACCCTGAGACCACCATCTTAGTATATACTCTACGCATCTTTATTCCACCAGTTAACACCCCAGATGTTTCTTTAGGATATACCTGTCAAGGATTTTTCAGGTTATTTGCAAAATTTTTGTAAATACAGAACAACTTTTTAACCCCTCAAATTAAACCAGATGGTATTTCTGCTTCACTATAAAAACTTTTCTAAGTATTTTTATGTCATATTGCTATTTTTTTCCTCCAGTTTCTGGGTGTTGGAGAAACAACTGTGTGTTTATTCTGCTTAATTAAACAAAGGTCAAGCAAGGCAAAACATGCACTCTCCAGAATTTTGTGAGGATTTTGTGAAGTAACAAAGGCATCACTAAATCTAAGCCATAAGTTTTGTAATATTGGCTGCATTTTGTAAAAGTAGAAACTAATTTCAAAACAACTGTATATACACCTTTTTGTTGGGGATTTGCTGTGTAATTCTATCATACTTCATATACTTACTACATACAGTAAAACATCAAGATCCGTATTTTAATATTTCAGAAATACATGTAAGTTGAAATTTGTTAATTCAGTTCACAGTTGTCTCTAAATGTGGTAGTCAAATTGTGAGAAGTCCCATTACACAAAAGGAAGGCACCCGCTTTGTAAATTAGTTCTAAAACTCTCCAGTTGTACCCTGTCAATAGGGTACATGTTCTGCTTTAACTGTGGCCTGTACTGAGATAATACAAAACCGAAATCTCGATGTGTAAGAATGTCTCAATATTGTTCAACTCTAGCATATCTCATGTAGCTCTAAGTGTTTGGCAGTATACTGAAACTGCAGCATAACTGTTGCCAAGAAGTGAAGATTGTTGTTGTTATACAATAAAAATCATTGGGGGAAGTTGGATATTGAAACAACAGGTTGCCAGCCTTTGCTCCTCACTTTTGTTCCCCATCTCCCTCATTAACTTACCATGTGCCCTTAGGCAAATCAATCTCTGTTTTCATTTTGAAGTAACAGCTAAAAGGATAAAATGCTTACAGATGGTTTAGAGTTTAAAGATGCTATTCTAGGGACTCAACATAATCCACTGACTAATTAAAAAAAAAAAAAAAAGCTGAAAGGATCTTTCCCTCCAAACCTAAGAAGGAGAAACTGCAGAACAAAGAGCACTATTAGCTGCAACAAGTCATTTGTCAGAAAGTGAAAGTTGTTTCTAAATGAGAACTTAAAAGCTCTTGGCTCTGGTATTTTAAATGTAAAATCATAGTAAGGTGGACACAAAACCCAAAAGGCAACTTACAGAAAGCATAAAACTATGAAAGACTTTCAAATGCACAGAAATAGAAAATCGGCCTCCAATTCAGGAAAACTTTCCATTGATTGCTATAACATGGGAGGTCATAGTAGGAGGAAAGCACTTTTTTTTTGTTTGTTTACAGCACTCTTCCTAATCATCTATCATTGCATTCATTGTGGTTTGTGAAGTGCTGTGAGAACCTAGGATAGGAAATGCCTACAAATATACAGCAGAGTACCTACTTTCTCAATTTACCTAAATCTTATTCTTTTTAGTCCCTAGGAGATGACTATATAGGCTTGTGAGAGGTACTTGTCTTATAAAAATAACTTCTTTTTTCTGTGTCATCCTTTCATTTTCCTAGCTGAAGAGTCCTAATCTAGTTAGTTGCTTACCATGCAGAAGCTGGTTTATACCTCCAAAAGTCCCTGCTGCCCTTTTCTGTTCCTCTTAATTTTATTAAACATATATTCTGTCACAGGAACAGATCTGCATGCTGTATTCAAAATGTGGGTACATCCTTAATTTATACAATGCAGTAAGTACTCTCTTCTGTTTTGTTCTCAGGTCTCATCCCAAATTCCTAACATTGTTTCTTGTCTTAACCATCGCTGAGCACTGAGCTGGCATTTTTAGGGACCTATTCACAGTAAATCCCACATCTCTCTATCTGGTTGACAAGAGCTAAACCAGAACCCCTTACTGTTTACATGTGATGTAGGCTGTCTTCTCCCAGACTGCTGCTTTGCATTCACTTGCATAAGATTTAATCTACTATTTCATAATCTAATATTGTGCTTTTTCAATGTATGGTTTTTTTAGTCTCAAGTATAATGAAAAATTATGTTTATCAGCAAACTTCCTTGCCTTCCTACTTACTCCTATTGTTCTTTTTTTTATAACCTTTTGAAGAATTCACATGGGCTTTTTTCAAACCAGACAATACCTATAGCATAAGACGTAAATTAATCAACATATGTGGAATTTATGAACAATAGACAAAACCCGCTAATTTAGCAACTTCAGCTCTGATTGTATATAATAATATTGCTGCTTATGTCAGTGTGATAAACAGATGAGTAAGAAGGTACAGCCTTTGAGATAATACTTTGCATATGCAAAAAGATACTCCTTCTGGGATCACTGGGTTTCCAACTGCTCAGGCTGCAGTTTCACAAACCAAGTAACTGGATCTGTAGGCTGTTGCCAAGTGGGGAGATTCCAGTCTCTGCACACCTCATCCACTAGTTGGGCCTTCCTGCTCCTTCCCTTGCATTGATCGAGAAGGGCTGGGATTGTGAGATTAGTCATGAAAACATAAAAATCTGACTCACCAAGCAGTGTCATGACTGCTAGATCCAGCATGAGAGAAGGGGCAGAAATGTGCAACTTGGGCTGAAAGGGGAAAAAGGGACTGTCCCTTTGGCAGCAGTATATAATTAGACTGTTACAAGTATAGTGAAATTGCCCCTAAAGCATAGCAGTGCTCCTACTTTTTCTTTACAGAGGAGAAACCTGAGGTACAGAGAACTTAACCAAATCCACAGTCTTTCTCCATGTGACAGTCAGGAATGTAGCCCAAATGCTCTGACGCAGTGTGAAGCTTTAACCCTAGACAAAAACCAGGAACTGCTTGTCCACATTACCAGACCTGTGACTTGCTTTGAGCACATCATCTGTGCTTATTATGCAGGTTACTACTCATACTGCTTTGCTTATGCTGGAAGTAAAAGCTTGTGTCAGGAAATTAAGCCAAAAAATGAAAAGTTCTCTGATGAAATATAAAGACTGACTTAGTTAAATCTGTCTGATAGTGTCTAATTCTAGTAAGAATAACTTGCAAAAACTTTTTTAGCCTAATTCTATAACTTCTATGAATCAAAAAGCACCCTGCAACCACTTAATTATAAATAGATAAACGCAGTTGGCATTCTCAGTGGGAAAGCATACTGGGTGGCATACATCTAATGCAGTGCAGGTGGTGCAACAACTTTGGAAGTGATGGCAGTAGTGAGGGTGGGGGAAGAGAGAAATGTATGAAGGCAGATAGTGATTAAGGCTGCCTGATAACAGTAGCCTTTTTACTGTTTGTTTACTGTTGTAATATCAATGGGCAATCAGAATAACAAGTTCAGGTTAAGCTTAAAAATAAGGCAGTTTAGACTGTTTGTAGATAGATGCTAATGTAACTGAAAGCAACTGTATAGCATATCAACAGCTGCTTCAGTATGACATACTGACATTAATAATGACATTCATTTATTCTAAAATGCTAACGGAGACCAAGGGTGTTATGCCTTGTAGTAAATAGCTGTGGTAAGAATAGCATTTATATGGCTTATTGCTTTGAAAGTTCTCTACTGCATTAAGTTATCATGAAAGAATAATTCTATATTCTCTCCTTCTATGATAAAGGTTTTCTTGAAACTGCTATTCTTTCTCTTCCTTGAAAGAGGAATGCAGTATTCAATGTGAAAACTACCTATCTTCATAAGAAAATAATTGTTATTTTTAATAACCTAATACAGTACTAGCTAGTTCCAAGTAGCGCTTTCTTACCACAAATTTGAACTGCAAAGTAAAGGTAATTAGAACATAGTGGCTTTTTGCCAAATTCCAAGGTAGGCTCCCTTGGCAAGCATCCTCTCAAATGTTTCATATAAGTTGTTCTACAGCAGCTCCACTTTCCTCTAGGAAAAGCTATTTTATAGACAGGGAGTCTTAGCGATCCTTACTTCTTGACTATTTTATTATTTATTGTTCCATATCACTATGCAGCAGTAGCATATTTTGTTGTAAATTCTTTCCATTACTCACAAAGCCACAAAAACATCTTGAAGCTTTCCTCAGAGAATTCTTAACTTCCTACAAAAACAAGCAACAAAAAGCTACCAGGAAAAGTAACCAGAAGATTTTTAATCACTTGAGTCTATTTCCTATCCCAAAGAGAAACTAGGATTTTCCACATGATGAAGTTAAATACTCAAGTGAATTACGTGGCCTGTATTAAACTAAATAAATCTATGATTTATTATTTTATATGAACTATATTATGTCAAATATGAGAACGGACCCTATTTCTTACCCATACGCAAAGATGTCCTGGGATTGCTACAGAAATGGAAATTCTTCTTGAATAGGCCTGTTCTATCTTTTGGTCACTTAGATGTGAGATTTCATTGTGTTTTTCAAATGTATGAACTAGCTGCCATCACCCCTTTTGATAAATGGAAGCTTCTTAAATGCCATGTTTTAAATAAAGAATACTGGCTAACAAATGTGTACAATAACTCAAAGTCTTTAACTTGGAGTTTACTGTGGTAACACTTACTACCCTCCTCAAGATACCAGAGGAACTGGGATATTTTGTAATACCAGATTTCACCACTTTGAATATTACAAGGACAAATTGTTACACTTATGGTAGTGCATGATGCTAAAGCTTTGCATTGATAATGTTTAAATACTCTAGACTGCTCTAAGGTGTGTTCAGATGAAAACATAATTGCGCTAAGGCTTGGCACATATTGTTACATATTTGTGCATTTAAAAGTAATGGCCCACCTTGGAGACAAGCCGGAAGCAAAGCGGAATGCCAGGTGCATCTGGAAGAGATGATTTTTCTTTCTTATAGTCAATTTACTAATAGGGATTTTACTAAATTTAGTAAATCCTGTCCTCTGATACTGACAGGTAATTATTATTTTTTTAATCCTTATGTGTTCTAAGGTTGTGTTTGGTTTGGTTTGTTTTTGTTTTTTTTGTTGTGCGATTTGGGGTTTTTTTTATCCCCATCTCAAAAGTCTATGCTAAATCTTGCCTTCCTGCATCTCTCTGAGCTATATGAAGATGGGTAGGAAAGCACAATTGTAGAAGTTAAAGGGTGAAGTGTAGTGATTATACATAAAGTTATAGAAGTAAACAATCTCAGTAATATGCTTTACTATGATAGCACTAAAAATCTGAGGGTAGACCTTTGGTTTCAAAGGAAATATCCTGAACTCTCCTAGATATAAACAAAGCAGATGTGAAATATTAATTTATAATATATTTAATTTATAATAATATATATAAGGTATCCCATATTTCAAATATTCTGGAAAGCAATATTTGTTTTGAACAAAACTGTGTCTATAATCAGCAATACATATTTAAGAATAAGCGTAGTTGACTGTATGTTATCAAATGCTAAATGAAGCTGGGGGGGGCGGAGAAGCAAATCATTTTGCTTGCATTCTTGTCAGCTAAGAGCATGACCCTACTTGAAAACTTGATATATCAAAATCCATTACTTGGGAAAATAACTTTATTGCTTTGTACTGAATGTTGCACCCAAATATTTAGTTAAAATAGCTAATTTTGAAGTCTGTGATCCTGAAAGCTACAAAAAGTCAGATAATTTACCCAGAGAGTGCTGGGTCAAAGGATCTGAAGACTGCATGCACCAACATAAGATATCCTTGGTCATACTGTTTCTTATTCACCACATGGCCCTCACAAGAGGAGGAAAAAATCCACCTTAGTTTATTTTCAAAAGACAGTCTTAAAAGAGGTGTATCTGTCAAGTATGTCCTGGGGAGATGTCTCAGCAATTGATCCTCCTCAGATAGCAATAATGTTTTTGAGTTTCACCCTACTTGCCCCAGGAAAGATTTAACTTTACTTCAATTACAGAACCATCATAAAGCACCACTGACCCTATTACACTACAAGTAATACTCTGTAATAGCATGGCTTATATAAAAGAATTAAAATGGTGGTATGTTGAAGTTGTCAAACCCAAGTAGGAATTATAAGGAAATATACTGGCAACAAGAACTTGTTATTCCTTTCCCTCCATTCAACTTTATATGTGTTAGGGAAAAAAAATACCCTTTTTCTCATTTCCAGTCTGAAAGTTAGTGTGTGAACATAGAATCAGGTTACTCTAACTCACAAAGATGCCAGCAATGCTTACTTTATGAAAAACAGGGATTTAGTCCCCCAAAAAGATTTTGCTTTTTTTTTTTTTTATTCAGCCTTACTATCAAATAAAACTGATGTCTCAGCAATAATGTTTTAGCAGTTACTTAAATTCTTATGTCACTGTTCCGTTTAGGTGAAATGCAGAAGAAAGGCTTACATAATTTGTTGCTGATAGAAAGCTTCTGTCTCCAACAGAAATAAATGTGAAGTTAAGGAACATCTGAATAAATCAATCTAAACACATCTGGGTATTAGATATACATCTTAAAAGTATTAAAAATACTCAGGTACAACCAGACATGTTGATACTCATTTCTCTGCAATTGCTGAAAGATTTAACAAATCTACTAACGCAGCACACTAGAGTTTTGCAGTGAGGCATAGCAATAGACTTGTATGTTTGCATTCCTTTGACCTGATGTCTTTGCTAATTACTGTTCAAGTAATTTAGTTGTTTTGCTCATAGCATTGTTTTGGGTTTTTATTATCTTGCAAAAAGAAATTAAAAAAAAGCTCTTACGAAAATAAGACCAAAATGAACATCATCTTGTATTAGAAGCTTTAAACATAATTAAATTGACTTTTCCACTGGAGGAAAAGCATATCCTGATGCATATAATCAATCCGATTACCACTGTCCATTTCTAATAGAAATGAATTTGTAACAACAGCAAAAAAGCCTTAACAAATGACATGAAACATCTGACAAAAACATTCCCTACCTTTATAATCAGAGACTAAATTAGCTATATACATATGCATTTTTTTTAAAAATACCATACCTCCACTGGTGTATCATCTTACAGAGCTTCACATGGTGAAATCTGCTGATGCGTTCTGCTGCTGACAAGAATAATGCTGATACCTGTAACAGAGATGTGGTCTATTAGCATATACTGAAATTTTCACCAAAGGACCGTAGTTTAGCACTGAAATACTACGTACCAGCATGCTTTAGAAAGATTATGTTATGAACTTATACTTGTACAGCTACCAAGCTTAATCAGCTTAATAATAAAAATCTTTCACTGTTGTCACATTAGTATACTGTTTCTGAAGTTATGTGCTTACAACATAATTTTAAATTTTCATACCCTTCTAAGCACAATTTGTTATATATGACATCGAGGTACAAAGTATCAAAAGCCAGCTAAAACATGGGTATATTGCCAAAGGTAATATGTGCCTTTGATCACCTATCTTTGTTTATCTGAATGTTTGAGGTGAACTTGAAAGACAATGGATAAATAGGCTTGTGCTGAAAGCCAAATACCTTTTTTTTCTTCTTAATTTGCATAGCTTTTTACAACAGAATCCAGTAAATGAGATTCCGTTTCTCTTAGTACCTGAATGTATGCACATGGCTAAAATGGACTTTTGTCTTCTTGCTAGATACATTGAACCTTTGAATGGTGCCAGGTATTTATAACCTTATACCTATATTCTAATTAGTCTGGCTTTATCCAGAGTGCTGGAGAGCAGCTTGGATAGATACACTGGCTAGACTGCTTTTGATTCCCTTGTCTCCTAGAATCTACCTTTGATAAAAGCTGAGTGTGCTGTCAAAAAGAGCATATGTTGAGTGTTTCTGTATGCAGTACAAACATACAACAAGAATAGGTTCCTCATCAAAACTATAAAAGAAGTAGTTTGGCTTTTTAATGAAGAATCACAACAAATAGGATTTATGAAAAGATAAAGGGAAGCTTATAATTTTTTTCTTGGCTATCATCCCTCCATAAGTTTTGAACATATATATACACACACACACTCAGACACATATGTGCCCGTACACACATCTTCCTATTTTGCCCTATCGCTACTGATTCAATACCTGTGATTCTTCATAGAAAACTGAAATTCTGCTGTCATCCTAATGTACGTTATTACAACGAATAACTTGTAGAGAAACTAAGTATTGAATGCAGTTCAGTTACCACATACTAGAAATTGTCCATGCACAGAAAAAATAACGCATAGCTTGAGGTCATGCCAAATCAGATGATCAGTCTCTTTATGTATCTCTGTATCAGGTGAAATAAAAAAACCTTCTGCAGCTGAACAATTATATATTCAGGCCAGGTTCTAAAAATGTTTGTCAGGAAAGAGCTACTTATGCTTTGTTATTTTTAAACTGTAGTACCTAGCTCTAAATAGATTTTATTGTGGTTAGACTTTTTCAGAAAGTCAAAATAAACCCAATAAACCAGTCTGGTTAGGTTTCAAAAATAGAATACGTGTATAAATCAAAGTGCTGTATTTATTGTCTATGAAGTAGGAATGACTGTTCAAATAGCCACAAATTAAAGCCTAGGGTTTCCCCCCCTTCCCCATTGGAGCTCCAATAATGCTTATTCAGACTGAGTATTTATTCACTGTGCAGGTGGCACCCATCAGTTCAGCATCTCCACCTTAAATTTATAGAACATTATTCTAAAATCATTTTCATGCTTTGATATTCTCAGTATACGGTGGTATACCAATTGACTTAGTACGTTTGTCTTCTGCTTCCTTTGAAGCTTCCCAAGTTCTGTCTGTGATGAAAATGTTACCCAGATTCTCAATCCTTCTATTGGGAATCTAACTGCTATCCCTCCAATACATTTCCAACTACAGAGAAAAAAACACAGCTATGGTTACCTAATAAAATATAACAACACCTGTCAGACACAATTTAACAGTGATCACTTTGAAACCACATGGCTTTAGTGATATTTTTATTTTTTTTCTTCCGTCAGCTTATACTGCATTTGCAAACAAATGGGTAGCCAAGGTCTATAACAGCAAATGAGTCAATGGACATGGGCTGAGTCATGCAGCAGGGACAATTGTCTGTAAGCAGGACCTGCGCTTTACATCTCAGGTTTCCAAGTTATGACCAGTTTTCTTATGTGTCACAACTTCTTTTCACACTAGAAGAAAATTAAATCTTGGTAATAAGTACTGCAAATGAGTCGCTAAAGTTCAGGAAAGCAACTTAACTCACCCTGTCTGGAGAAGAGTCTGAGAGAACTGGATGGGGTAGTGCAGTGCCTCCGAATTTTCCTAGAAGCAAATTGCATTGCACTGAAATTGGAGAACCAGAAATTCTCTGCTGCACTCCACATAACAAGCCCAGAGACACTGGATATCTATAATACCATAAATTACAGTAGGAGCATATGGAGGACTGAAAACTGGTAGAGAGTTTGTTGAGAACTTTAAGAGTGTTTTGTGTAAGATTATCAGTGAAGAAAGGCTAATACAACTTTTTTTCGGTAAGGGATTATTATTTACTGTTTATAGAGCTGCTCTCAGAATAATTTATATATTACTGCAAGGCTTAACAAAAATCTGTTTCAATTTTACTCTGAACTGTTCCCACACAAACTTGTATTGAAAATCTATTGCAATTGATGTTTACATCAAATATTTTTATTGTTAAGTTTATATAAGGACAACCCAAGAACCATGTAAGTACGAATACCTAATAAATGGATTTTAGTATTAGAGATGGAATTGATTCTGGAAGAATATACAAATCTGCAGAGGATAATAGTCCTTGACATTACAAGGAATTGTATGTTTTTTAGATAAACATGTCTCTTAAATCAAAGTGTTAAAGCAGTAAAAAAGAAGAAAGAAAGGAAAAAATGAAGATACTAACTTAAATTTATATACAGAATGAAGTGGTCGACACATAAGGCAGAACTTGTTTGCAGTATTGTGGAGGCAACTATGGCACAACATATTTACCTCAGGCAGTGTGTCTCACAAGGTGTGTGCGTCTGTAAAACTTAACAAAAGAAACTTTGCATGACAGCTCTTGGTAACTGTCTTAAAGCACTTAAATTGGCTTGACCCTGGAAGTAAATAAACTAAAGTGAATTTAAAAATATATGCTGTTCTTACTTCACACTTCAGTATCTATGAGGTTTGTATCAGACAGTCCATTCTGTATCATGAAGTACATGACTTGACTTTACACCGAGATGAAGATTTACTGAAGGAGATCCTTGGGGGTTAGAACCTGCAGATACACAAGCCTACACAACCCTGTCTCATAGCCTGACTGACTTCCCCTGAGTTTTCTGAGTGTAGTAATTACTTAAATGGATCTGCTTCCAGAATCCAGCCTTTCCAGGGAAGCAATGGAAGTCACCACATGCTTAATCTATGACTGATGATAAAGACCAAAGCTTTTGGAAGGAGGTGTCTTTTGTGTTGCGCCTATGGGAAGTCAGTGTTATTTTCATACGGAAGAGAAAGACCCCCAAGATTTAGCTTCACTATTTGGCTGAAGAGATGCTGAACAGAGTGGAGAAAGGCATGCAGCGTAGCCAGCCCAGTAGCAACCACATTTAGTTGTATATGGATAACATAAAAAGTTAAGAGTTTGTCCAGGATAAAATAAAAAAAATAATTAATGTGAACAGACTGTGCTACCATTTCCATTCCAGCAAAACAAGTTCACTGCTTTGTTAACAGCTTCATATATAAGATGTCCTGTTGTTCTGAAGTAATGTATGCAATTTAAATTCTACAATGCATGAAAAAAAACAAACTATAAATTACATTCCCACCCCTCTTCTTTGATCAAGTCAGTGACATGGGGAAATAATAAAGTCTATCAGCTGAACTATAAAATAAAAATAGTTTATGCATCATCATACAAATAACATATTCCTTATCTGGAGTACTTAGCTTTTAGGTTGCTATTGCTTGACTTGTTCAAGGCCACCTTCTTCATGGCCTCTGTACATTGGACTTCTTTTGTTTCTAACTTGACTTAAATTTTTCCTAAGCAGTGTTCTCTTACTCAAAAAAAAAAAAAAAATTTATGGGGTAATAAGAGAATAATTTATAGCATATATCAAAATAACATGCAGAAGTACAATGCTCTGAATGTGGCTCAGATTGAATAACCCTGGATAAAATGGCAAAGTTTGTCTACAGCAGTCCTTGGCTTGAGAAGTAAGGGAGTAAGATGTGATACCCAAAATTCCATAATAAAATGTGTATATACATTTCTTCTTTTTCCCAGCCATCATTACACTGCTAATTCTTGCTACTCATTCTTCTGAGGCTTACAGGTATTTTATGTACTAAAGATACAGTTGAGGTTATATGATACCACTTAAAACATTTTATATTTTTTGAGACTCCCCAAGTAATCGCACTTAAGTAGACTGGGAATACATGAATATTGCACATAGCAAACTGAACCAAAACAAATAAGTAATAGGTTTAACTTTTACACACTTCTTTTCAGCAGTCAAGAGTAAAACTCTTCTCAAAGACGGCCACTTAGAATCATCTATCCCATTTTTAACTATGAGGAAACTGAAGTCTGTGAAGCTGAGATGGCTTTGCCTGTGCGACACACTCACTGGATAAAAGGGAGTTCCCAATTCTCCAAACACTAGACAGATTTGCCTAATATCTCAAGATAACAATTATTGTCACTAACTCAGCCTGCTCTAAACTCTAGTGGCACTGGTTCTCATTCTCTTTCTAATCACTCCTCAGGCTGCTTTTTATAGAGGTAGAAAACACTTCAGATGGTGAAAATGTAAGATTTGATTATATGGCTGGACAAATGAATGTCTAATACCTGGACATTCACATGTTAAACATATTGTAAACCCAACCACTAAACACAAACATAAAATAGAACAACATCAGGAAGAATGCTAATAATTTTCAGTTTATTTTGGAAAGTTTGTTCAATTTTTGTTTCCCTTTTACTTTAGCGCTGTAATGTTTGAGTTTCTTTGCTTGGTTTCCTTGTTTGCTTTTCTTTTTCTTGTAATTATTGTATTTCTTTGCATGTGCCACATTGTTTAACTATCTGAAATTTGGCTTGCTTTCCTCCATGTGTTCATTTGTTCCATGACTACAATCCTTGATCCTTCTACTCTTTCAAAAGAATTTTAAAACTTTATGAAAGGTCTTCTGTCAAAACCACCTCTTCTTGAGGTGGTTATCCCTATTTTCTTTCCCTTTCTCTTTTTAAGCTTCTCATGGCATGTTCTTACTTATATTTTATATTAAATGTTTCAAGCTCCTTTTGCATATTTTGCAAAAATCTGTACTACTGTCTACCATATTACATGGATATGCTTAGTTTTAAGCCATGTGAATATTTATTGTACACACTGCTCTGAGTTTATTTGTTTCTCCTGGGCCAACTCTTGCAGTCAGATAAAGAGATATGACTCCTGTTAAAGTCATGTAAACTGTGTATGTGCATCAGAAGACTCCTTCAGTTTAAATGTGACATTTAAGAGGAAAGCTGCTCTTTAAGAATTTGGAAAGAATGAGTCACATTTAAAAATTTTGTCTTTGCTAGACACCATCTTGGTCTGGATTTCTTTTTCTGGGTTTTTTTTGGTAGGTCTGAGCCATGGCAATGGGGAAGAGAAAAAGAAGAGAATAAGCACTTTTCCCAATAGAAAAGTTGAAATCTCCACGTGATTTGTCTCACAAAAGAGTGCTACAAAAGTTTAGTTAAATCTTTCTTTTAGCAATATCCTCTAAATTGAAGGCATTATTACACTGGAATAAGTGGATAAATTCTAGAACATGTGAGAATAAAGTACTGAATCACAGTATTCTAGAGACATGGAAATTTCTGTTTTGGCCTTCTAGAGCTCCTGGTTGCCATGCCCATTTCAATCTCCTATTACTTGGCAACAATACCTCTTCCTGGAGAGCACCAGCAGCTAAAAACTTTGTATGTTTTTTTTTTCTTATTTGGTACTTAGGAGAGGCAAGCCCAACAGTGCTGCTTTTTTTTCTTGCCCTCAGTATGCCTCGATGAGCTTAATGTTTCTTTAGCTGAACTCAAACCTTGGTTTATATCAGAATGAACTTTCTTCTGTATAGAAATCCCAAATAAGGCTGAGAGAATTTTGCTGGAGGCTCTTTTTAGAGAAGTGCTCATTTAATTAACAATTAACGTCACTTATGTGACTATAAACACAAACGTGTATGCTCTTTAAAAACAGTTCTAGGAGAAATGTTTTATTTTGCAATGGCTATCCTTAGAAGTTTTGTTTTGGGATGATAAATTAACTGTTTACCATTTAACGGGCAGTGCTGTACATTCTCAAAGCCTGACCTAAAATAGGTTGGTTTGTGGTGCACTGGCAGCAACTTAACAGCCAGCAGAGTCCTTCAGTATCTTTACTCTTACATGGAGGCTGTGCCGAGTTACATACAGGGGATTGCTGTCTGGCAGCTGTTCCCTGTCTCCTCCAGGAAAAGAGGTTGCACGCTATTTTTTTTTTTTTTTTTAATGTCTCCCCAGCTACCTTTCCCAGCAGTTCACACCCCACCCCTCTCAGCCCGTACCGCCCCTTGGGAATTTCTGCCTGTTCCCTTCAGAAACAGGGTTTGCTTTTGAACAGGTAAGACTTACGGGCTCTGCGCTCGCAGCGCGGCTGAGGCAGGTGTCGGCCCGGGGAGGGGGCGGCCCTGCCCGCGGGGCCCCGCCGGTGCGCACACACGCACCCGTGAGCTAACCGATTGCCGAAGGGCCCCGTTTAATTAAGTGTCGAGCAAGCAAGAGAGTTGGGCTGGGCTGAGCTGAGCTGAGCTGAGCGGGGGGCGCGGGGCTGCACGGAGGCGGCTGTAACGCCAGGCTGGCGGCAGCGCTGCGGGCGCCTCTGGAGGACTGAGGGGAGGCGGCTCGGTCGCCCCGGCAGGGCCCGCTCCGGCTCCCCCGACGCAGCGGCAGGGCTCATCACCCACCCCCAGAGCCGGCTGACCCAAGAAGGGGCGGAGGAGCAGACGCAGCCGCGGCGGCGGGCAGGACCTCGCCTCGCCTCACCTCCCTCGGCTGCCGCCTCAGCCGCTGCCGCCGCCGCTCCAAAATGGCGGCCCGCAGAGGGGGCGGGGGCGCGGGGCGGAGCGGGTTCTATCGACAGCTCGGCGCTCCGCGGTCAGGCCGAGAGGCGGGGAGGAGGAGGACGGGAAAAGAAGGCGAGAGGGAAGGAGCCGAGTGCCGAGAGGTCGATGGGCGGAGGATAAATGTCTCGCTGAGTGTGAGGCCGCCATTTTAGATGAGGAACGAAACGAACGGCACCGAGCGGGACGAGAGCCTGCAGGGAGCCGCCGGGAGGGAGTGACATAGGTAGGAGCGGCGTCGGGCTGGTGAGCGGCAGAGGACGCGGCAGGGAGCGAGGGACAGAAGGGCTCCCCTTTCTCCCCGGCTCGCTCTTCCTCGGTGCTGGCGCCTGGAGCGGCGCCGGCTGGCTCCCAGCGGCGGCTCAGCCCCGGGCGCGCTGACCCGGCCGCCGCCTCGGCCGTGAGGGGAAACCAGGGCGAGGCAAGGGCGGCCGCTCGGCCCCTGACAGGGACCGGGGGAGGAAGGAGGAGGAATCGGCCCTCTCCGTACCTGCGGGGTCGCGGCTCATCGCGGAGCCCTCGGCGCTCCCCCTCCGCCGCCGAGGCCGGCGTCCCTGTCCGCCGCGGGGCCCGGGCGGGGGCTCCCGCCTCGGGAGGGGAGGTGCGCGGCGGCCCGGACCCGGGAGCCGGGGAAGGTGCCAAAAAGCCCGGGGCGGGTGGTCTGAGGCCCGTGGCGGCTGCGGCGGGTCAGGTGGGAGGGGAAGGTGCGCCGCGGCCGCCGCCTGTCAGTGCCAGCGC